>NW_024104327.1:1309598-1667834 GCF_003945595.2 Pipra filicauda | reverse complement strand
GAAGAGAAGAGAAGAGAAGAGAAGAGAAGAGAAGAGAAGAGAAGAGAAGAGAAGAGAAGAGAAGAGAAGAAAACATCAGAACATCAAAGACAAAAAACAATTAAGTTCATCTTTTTTTCTGCAAGGTATTTAGCTGAAAAAAAAAAAAGTTTTTATTATCAGCGTTGAGCAATTAGGAGATGAGAAATTTCCCTCTCTGCACTGCTGTCAAGTCATTGCCCCAGCCACTTGCCGGGGGTGTGTGAAAGGAGATGAGCCACATGAGTCATCCCTCTGTCCTGTCCCCAGTGTCCCTTCCAGACCTTTTCCCCAGCCTTGCAGGGATGCAGACTTCTGGTACAGCTGCCTTCCCTGCACAGAAATAATCGCTCAGGGAATGAAACTGGAGGCGGCCCTGGATGCATTTGGTGGCTTCTTATTTTTCTGAAAGGCTACCCAGGGATTGCTTATAGTCTATGCTGAGAGAGTGAATGCTGGCTTAAATGGGGCTCTGGAATGATTTGGGTTGGAAGGGACTTTAAAGCTCCTCTCGTTCCACCCCCTGCCATGGGCAGGGACATTTACTAAACCAGCTCGTTGCAAGTCCAACCTGGTGTTGGACACTTCCAGGGATAGGACATCAGCAGTTCTGAATCTCACTGCTTTCTGTCTTTAGGGAGGCGTTGTTTCATGTTGAATTTATGGATGAGGCAACCTTCTCCATGGACAGGAGGCAGGTCTCAGCCTCATCGAGGTGCTAGGTGGTTTTGGGAGCTGCAAGGGAACACAAGAACCTCTGAGTATTGCAAGGTTGTGATTTACATCCAGGCCCAGGCTTTGTTAACTTCTGGCAACCTCTGCCAGAAGTTGTCTTATCTGAAGAGAAATTAAAGAGATTAGCTTCTCTGAGCCTTAATTTACCTGGATGTAAAATTAGTCAGTAGTTGCCTTCCATGAGTCTTGGTCTGGCTTTGAGAGGAGTTGGAGGGCAGTAAAATGAATGCCAAGTGTAGTATGGACAGAGGATGACAGATTTTATGCAGATTTTGTGGCTGCAACAGAGGAGTCAGGTTGCAATATTCCAGCCTTTCCACTGTGCACATGCACTTTCCAAACAGTTTTGTTGCAATTAATTACAGTGCAATTAAAGCAGAGCGACAGTGCTAACTAAGGGCAAAATCTTGTGAAACAAATGGTGTTTGGGTTGATTTTGTAATTGCTCCAGGTTCCCCAGATACAAATTACCGTGTCAGGGCTCCTGATTTATGGCAGAGCAACACAAGCACAGATAACTCAGGGCAAGACCTGCCTGCGTGGGTTGCAGGTGCAGAGGTCCATGTCCCATCAGTTCTCCATGGGGGTGACCCTTGAAATGTGGGTACTTCTTGAACTGTCCCATGGCCAGCTGTCCCTCTCTGCCTCATCCCCAAGGCTTCCCATGAGGTTTCCTCACCAGGGAACTGTCAGGGCAGTTCTGGATGCAGCTCCGTTCCGGGCAGAGGGATACAGCCACCAACAGGGAGATGGGATCTTGTTCATCCATGGTGGTCCAGCCTATGGGATGACGTGGCTGGTGATGCTGGAGAAAGAGAATGGAGCTGGGAGAGGGTCTGGAGCACCAGGAGTGGCTGAGATAGCTGGGGAGGCTCAGCCTGGAAAAAAGGAGGCTCAGGGGGGACCTTCTCACTCTCTGCAACTCCCTGACAGGAGGGGGGAGCTGGTGAGGGTTGGGCTCTGCTCCCAGGGAACAAGGAACAGGATGGGATGAAATGGCCTCGAGTTGCACAAGGAGAGACTTAGATTGGGTATTAGGGAAAACTTCTTCACTGAAAGGGTTGTGCAGCCCTGGCACAGCTGCCCAGGGCACTGATGGAGTCCCCATGCCTGAAGGGATTTAAAAGCTGTGTGGATGTGGCACTTGGGGACACAGTTAGTGTGGCCTTGGCAGTGCTCCAGAATGGTTGGACTTGATGGTCTTAGAGGACATTTCCAACCTAAATGGTTCTGTGATTCTATGCAACAGTTTAGCCCTTGGGTCCCAATCTTTACATGCTTGCAGGAAGTCCCCATGAGAGTGAACAGGCAAAGCTTGGCATTGCTAAATCAGACAGACTGACGGACAGACTCTGCTGCATAGTCCTTCTCAGTCTGTCTGGTGGGGCCATGGTAAACCACACCAGGTCACTCAGCTGGGGAGTGTGACCTGCAAAAGGAATACAAAGAGGTTGTGCCCATTATCTTCTTCTCTGAGGGATACCAGGCATTTTTATTTACTGGATTTGTTTCCTCTGCTCCTGTTTCCAGATGTACTGGGAATATTGTGCTTTGTTTTCATGCAGAATGTCCCTTTCCAGATTAGAGAACTAGAATGGCTGTTTTCTCACCTTTAATTAAAAGGAGTGACTTTTTAGGGAAGAAATCCTGCCTTGTGAGTGTTTGGAGATTATTTGAGTTAATGCATTTCAAGAAATGCAAATGAAATCCCCCAGATTATTCAGATATCATTGTCTGGAGTTTAAAAATAAGTGAGGGATGCTTCTGAAAACATCATGAAATCAAGCGAAAAATGGGATGAGTTTAATTAAACCCTTCTGTGTCTATTTTTTACTGGGGTTTGGGCCATCAGTTGTTTTCTGATGCTGCCATGAGCCTACTGGGACACACCAAAGGCTTCCCACAGATCTTAAAATAGAGGCGTAGAACTACAGAATGGTTTGGGTTGGAAGGGACCATAAAGATCACCTACTTCCAACCTCCCCTACCATAGGTAGTGACACCTTCCACTATTCCAGGTTGCTCCAAGCCCTGTCCAACCTGGCCTTGGACACCTCCATGGACGGGAAAGCCACAGCTTCTCTGGGCAACCTGTGCCAGGGTCTTGCTACCCTCACAGCCAACAATTCCTTCCCAATATCCCCTCTGGCAGTGTGAAGCCATTCCCCTTGTCCCCCTCTTACTCCATCCCTTGTCCAAAGTCCCTCTCCAGCTCTCCTGGAGCCCCTTTAGGCACTGGAAGGGGCTCTGAGGTCTTCCTGGAGCCTTCTCTTCTGCAGGTGAACCCCTCCAGCTCTCTCAGCCTGTCTTCATAGGAGAATATTCAACCATGGAGTGATAATCTGTTCGCCAGGCACCAAAAAATCCCACAGTGCTCACGAACATCCTTTGCTGTGGGTGTCAGGTGGCTTCCCTGTGTACCTGTGGAAAGGCTCACACCACCATCCCGGCTGTGGCTCGGGGCTGAGCATCTTCCCCCAGCAGCTTTTGGTGTGGGGTGCCATTGCTCCCCGCAGTGCATCCCACCATCAGCCAGGCTCCTGCTCTGAATACTAAATCCTGAGGCAGAGAGAAGGAACCCGAACGCTGATTAATTTGAGCCTGCGCTGCTCTTATCCTGGTTTCAAAGTAATTGTCTCTCTTGTCCACAATTTTCCCTCCTTACATTTCACTGCATATTTATTAGGTTTTTGTGAGGCTATCTGCAGCCACATTAAACCAATTTACTTCTTGAAATGTCTGACCTTTGATCTGCCAGCCACTGCCTTTCAGAGCCAGAAAAAGAGCCTTTAATAACGTGTCACATGAAAGGCTGGCTGCAGAACCTGTCACTTGCACACCCCAACTCCAGTTAATAAACTATCAGATGAATCAATTATTGCCTCATCATTGTTACCTGTTTTTTCGTGCTAAACAAGAAGAGTATTTTCCCCCGCTTTTCCCAGTTGCTTTGTCACCTCCCACTACAGAAAACTCATAAGGCAAATACACGTAAACAGCTATAAGTAATATTTCTCAAACAACATCTTCAGTCTTTGTAGCCAGTTGTGATCCTAGCAGATATGGGGGTTTTTCTTGCAGAGGCATTAGACTGTGTGCATCTAATTTTAGGAACCCCTGCAGCATCCCTGTGTGCTCATCTGTGTGCTCTGTCTCCTGAGCCCCTGCAGCTGCCCTCTGCAGCAGGCACAGGAGAGCAGAGGGGGTTTAGTGGGTAGCAGAGTGCTTTTCTGGGGATATTTAATCTGTTTTCCAGGCAACAGCAATGAGGCAGGGGTGTGTCTGGACTTGTCCATCACAGCAAGGTTGGAAACAGCCACCCCAAGGACCACACTCCTCACCATCACCTCCCAGCACCCTGTGCACCTGGTGTCCTTCTGCATCAGGGCTGGATGCTTCTGTATCCCTGATGGGGCAGAGGCATCCTGCTCCAGGGGTAATGTCCTACCTCCTAACCCATGGAAAGGACAGACTGGGGAGAGGATCCCTTACAATGGGCTGCTGGCACTACTGGCACAGCCAGCTGTCCATGTCCTGAGTCAGGGCAGCTCACATCACAGTCATGGCTGCATCCAGCCACACCATATACCTTTTATTTTACGTTCATATCATGTATTTGAAGAGAGAAATACACTCTCACTGCTGTGAAGCCATAGAACTCTTGGGGGTTTGCTGAGAAAAACAAGAGGCAGAGGTGACCAAGCTGCTGTTGAAATAAGGATGTGGGGATGGAGCTGGTGGGATGCAGTGTAGCTGCCCTGGGGTCTCTGTAGCCTCTGGGCACAAGGCCTAGGTTGCCAAGGCCAGCTCCAGGATGGATCTGTACCCTTGGGACAGTGCTCTGCTCCTGCCCAGATCCTTGCTGCCCTGGACCCCAAGAAGCCATCTGTGGCATCTCACACTGGGTCTAAGACCTGGTTGTTTTCAGGCTGCTGGGTCTCTGCACCTGGTTTGGACTGCTTTTGGGGATGATGGAGAACATTGCTCAAGTCCTCATGGAAGCCAGAGCATCCATGAGGCCCCAGGGGTACAAGATGGCAGGAGGCTCAGGAAGCAGGGTAGAGGTATCCCTAGCAATCCCATCCTCTCCCCTGGTAGGGACACATCTATCCCTGTTCTGCTGGAATCAGCAGTGAAGCTGGGTTTCTCGGGGCTGAAATGGTCCAGGAAAGTTTAAGCACAGCAATTACAGTTTCTGTCACCTGCAAGGTTTTTCGATGCATCACTCTGAAGCAACGTCTTGCCCTGGAGCTCCATTTCACTCCCAGTGACATCTCTCCAGGCCAGGAGCAGGCAGCTGTCCGGAAGGTGCAGATCCATCCTGGAGGTGGCCTTGGCAACACACTTCAACATTTATGTATTATTTATTTTCCCTGACTCTTTTAATCTCTTATGTAGTTGCTTTTAACAGCACCAGCCTTTCACAAAGCGCTGGAGAAGGGCTGAAAAATGCAGGAGGCAACCCAGGTCTCCTCTCTCTCCTTTAATCTTTCCAGGATGACTCCTCGCTTGCCATATGGGGAAGGGACGTGCTCCTGACGTCCTCAGTCTGCAAAACACAGCAGAGCTGAGCAGAAGCAAAGTCTCAAGTTTCAGGGGCAGGAAAAACCATCTGCATCACTGTCTGACACATCTGTGCTGATTTGGCTCTGCGAGGGCTTGGTTTCAAGCCTGTAGGATTCATCTTCAGAAAGGCTGGGGTTAATTGCTGAAATGGGAAACGCTAAAAGCTGGGTGAAGAAGAGGTGGAGAGAAACAGGGAAGCATGGAAATACCCTGGGCTGATAATTCTTTCTTGTCCATCTTGCGTGTATTAACATTGATGGTTAAGACTGTTACCGTCGGAGACAGTCTGCTGGGCTTTGCCTACCATGGATGGGGAAGTGAACATCACTGTGCAATCACACAGTCATTTAGGTTGGAAAAGCCCCCCCCCAGACCATCAAGTCCAACAGTTCCCCCAGCACTGCCAAGGTCACCATTAACCCATGTCCCCAAGTGCCACATCCACATGGCTTTTAAATCCCTCCAGGGGTGGGGACTCCACCACTGCCCTGGGCAGCTGTGCCAGGGCTGGACAACCCTTTCAGTGAAGAAATTTTCCCTAATACCCAATCTAAGTCTCTCCTTGTGCAACTCGAGGCCATTTCATCCCATCCTGTTCCTTGTTCCCTGGGAGCAGAGCCCAACCCTCACCAGCTCCCCCCTCCTGTCAGGGAGTTGCAGAGAGTGAGAAGGTCCCCCCTGAGCCTCCTTTTTTCCAGGCTGAGTCTCCCCTGCTCCCTCAGCTGCTCCTGCTGCTCCAGACCTTTCACAAGTTTCAAAGCAAATCCCAAATTTTAGATGAGATTCAAATAGTCCTGAAGACCTTCCTAAAACCTCAAGTAATGTACCAAACCAGATCCTATTGTCTCTATTGTCTACTGCATTTCGGATAGAGGCACTTAATCTACTTTTAATCTACTTTCCAGCTTTAATACTGACTCACAGCTCGTTACCTGCTTTGCAAAACACCTAAAAAGTCATGATCAGGGGCACATTTTATCCAGAACTGTTTCCAAACTGAGCTTCAGAGAGGAAGTTAGCCTTGAATAAGACAGGGGTGGGGAGAGGGACCTATGTTAGCCCTGGCCATAGAAAGCCACATTACCATATTGACATGTAAGTCCTGTCCTGGGAGCCCCTGCAGAGACTAACACCTTGTCCTTGGGTTTCTCAGAAATCAGCGTTATGCTCTCACACATTCCAGGGAAGAGAGCTCTGACACTGTGGGTTGATTATCCTTAAAATTATGCTCTCACTTTTACCTTTATCTTTTGCATTCGACATCCTGTGGCACCCAGGCAGGGACATCCCAGCTGAGAGGCTACACATTATTTTCCAGCCCTAAATCCAGCAATGCTCAGCTTCTGGCCCCCCACCATGCCCCATCCGGGTTGGCAGGGGGAAATTCAAGCCTTTTTGACCTTCAGTTTTCCTCCCTGGGAGACGAAATTAATACTCCCTGCCATACCTTGAAGGGATGCTGCTGGGATTAATTAGTTAATAGGCCAAATCTCGCCCGCCTGCCTCTGTGAAGGCAATTGTCTTGTGACTGAGTCTAACATTCACCTTTCCAATGACCACAGGGGACTTTGGCTGGGATTTTGACACAACCTGGGCGGGAGCATCCTGTGGGTCCGTCCCTTGGGTGGCGAAGGACTGAGGCTGTTGCGGAGATGCCGCACATGCCTCCCCTGCAGCCCTGCACCGCATAATTCCAGGCTCGTGGTGCTGCCTCTGCAAAGGTAGATTTGGTTTCTATTAATAAGGGGATAATAGCACGGGAAACCTGGCTGCAGGATGGCCTGTACCCAATTACTGCGGTCGCTGGGCTACAGGAGCCGCTTCCCTGCAATTATCCCACCGCGCCAGCACAGCACAGCCCTGTGTGCTTTATTCTTAGTAACAGAGCCCCGGGCAAGGTCAGGGGAGGGGTCTCCCTGCAGCCAAAAGTCCCTGGCTTGGGGATGCAGGAGCTGAGATGGGGGTGGCAGAGCCGCCTCAGTGTCACCCACCAGTGATGGGGTTGTTGGGGGCAGCACAGGAGCGATGTCCCCCCTGCCCTGGCAGATGCAGCCTTTGGGCTGGCAGCAAACCAGTGCCCTGTTTTGTCCTTGTCCCAGGTGAAGTGGTGCAGGGGGAGTCCTGGTGACCCCCATGGGGAACACTGGCCACTGTGGAGTCCATAGCAATCAGCCTCATTTTTGGGGGAGGCGCAAAATTCCCAATCCGGTGAAAAAGTTTAGTGGTGGCCTTGGCAGTGCTGGGTTAAAAGTTAGACTTGATCCTGGGGGGCTTTCTCACCCTAAACAATTCTGTGATTCTGTGATTTAAGACTGGATGTGATGCTTGGTCTCTCTCTGAGTGTAAAATGGGCTGTATGGAAGCTCTGGTGGTTTGCACCCAGTGGGAATTGGCCTGTCCACCTTAGCAAGCCCATGTGGGAATCACTGAGGTGGGGATGGGCTGGGGATTGAGATATGGGGAATGCACGGTGAGTTTCTTTTCCAGCACATTCCCTATGCATCTGTAGGAAGCCACTTTCCTTCTTTGCCCCCCATGTGGGTGTCCATAAACATGGATAATAGCCTGACAAGAGGGATGCATCAAGAAGAAATACATTCCAGCCAGGGAGATGCTCAAAGATGAGCTACCCAAGTCACTCTAAAAACACAGAAGACCCTTCCTAAATTTGTGTTGGTTGCAGGAAAGCGGTGGATGGAAAATATATGTCAAGGATAAAAAGTGATGCTTAAAGGGCAGGAGTAAAGCCTTTCCATGAGAAAAGTCCGGCTTGAGTCTGTGTGGCTTCATATTAAGTTTTCAGTTTCCTAGAGGCAGCAGACAATGCTTCACTCAATTCTCTCCCCACTGTCATTAAAACTCGAGTGTGTTGTCTGGATATAGTATTTTGCCCTACCTTAAGAGCTCTAATCTTTTTAGGACCATTTCTCGCCGCTATCTGCAGACACTCGAAAGCCTTCTCAACCGCGGAGTGAAATACAATCCCTGTCTTGGGGAGCTTTCCCTCCCCTTTGTCTTCTGCACAGACAGAGGGAAAATTACCACTTAACAAATCTGCCAGGTCTGAAATTTTCTCCCCCCCTCCATCGCCCCTTTTGCAGCCATCATTTGTTCGGGGGCTGCTTTCTCCCAGTGCCATCTGCCTGTTGCGGGGAGATGGCGAGGAGCCTTTTATTGTTCGCTGAACAATTCCCTGCAATTTGCTGCTTGCTATTTCTTTCGGGCTCCTTTAATCCTTTTCTCACTTGCTGCTGCTTATTTTTAGCTTGCGCGCCGACCGTGTTTGTTCCCCAAAACTGTTTATATTTTGAAAAGCCTCACTTTGTTGCTGGTGGTGCTTTTTCTGAGTGTCCCTTGTCGCCTGCAAAACCCTCCCTGCCTTGTCCTTTCCCCAGTGCCCTGCCAAGATGGGTGGAGAATGCAATAGGGTGTCATTCCCAATTTCTCTGACTATCCCTGTTTTTCCCTTGGGAGCTCTCCTCTGTTCCTCCCTGGAATCTCACACTTCCTTCGTTTTGGTTTTTTTTCACTGAAAATCCCAGCTGAACTGTGGGACTGCTGAGTGGTGCTACCAGCCCAAATCCTGCCATCACAGCTCCTTTTGGATGATTTACACTGTCCTGGTGCAAACCAACATCCTCTGGCTTTGCCAGAGGCCAGAACAGTGCCTGCCAGTGCTGGGCTGAGCCAGTTGGCTGCTGGGCTGCAACCATGAGGTGTGGGCACAAGGTTCAGCATGTGGCAACCACCTGGCATATGGGATTCACAGAATGGTTTGGGTTGGAAGAACCTTAAAGATCATCTCATTCCAACCTCCCCTGCCATGGGCAGGGACACCTTCCACTATCCCAAGTTGCTCCAAGCCCCGTCCAACCTGGCCTTGGACACTTCCAGAGATGGGGCAGCCACAGCTTCTCTGGGTAACCTGTGCCAGTGCCTCACCACTGTCATTGTGAAAAACTTCTTCCTTATATTAAACCTAAATCTCTCCTCTTTTAGTTTAAGACCTTTGCCCCTTGTCCTATTGCAACAGCCCTTCTAAAAGGTTTGTCCCCATTAAAGCCCACGTGGTGGCCCTGACCTGGAGCCCCTCTGAGCTCTAGGCTTCCTCTAGCCTTGGGATAAAGCTGAGCCTTAGGTGACAGCTGGTTCAGGCTGATGGTCTAGATAAAGGGCTGAGCTGGGATTTGGAAAAGCTAACACCAAATTTTGGCTCTGCCAAGGGCTTCATGCATTGCCTTTGCAAATCACCAGATCTCTCTGTTCCTTATCTGTATAAAATAGGTAATGTCTTTTTTTTTTCCCTCACACTGTTTATTCGGAGCACAAGCATTTAGGAATGGACTGCTTCTTCTTTGTTCTCATTTATAGAGTGCCTGCAAGAGAATGAGCATCCCACTTGTAGCTATAAGACACTAGTGCATGATAAATGGTCACTACAATTAATAGTAATAGTAATAATAGTAGTCATTGTAGTAATAGTAATACAATACAATAAAATAAATAAATAAATACAATAAAATACAATAGTAATACAATACAATAAAATACATAATACAATACAATAATAATAAAAATTTGCCCAGTAGAAGTTTAGTCAGATCTGAAGATGCTCCAAGCTAACATCAGTAAACAATAATATTGGATATTTTTATTTCCTTGCTTGCACATGCACTGGTAGGACTGAGCTTCCCTCCTGTTACTCAGTTCTACAGCTGGAGAATTAAAATCCATCCCTTCTGCTGTCCACAATCAGGATTCAGAAATTCAAGCAGGACCTCCTTATCCATGCAAACAACTCCTGATTTTCCCCAGTTGGCTGCCCCGAAGAGAAGTAGCCACATCCAGCGTGAGCCTCCTGTTCTTGAGCTGTCCAAACTGTCTCTGCTGTTCCAACCAGGGATATATATTTCATTTATCCCTGGTGGGATATCCTGTCTCCTCCCTCATTAATACTGCAACAAACATTCCTCCCTGGGATCCCTACTTGTCCCTTTGGGAGGGCTTTGAGCCTCCCTTTTTTAGGCAGGTATATGATAACTCTATAAGCTCTATCCTTCCTGGAAGCATCAGCTCTGCTTTTTTCCTGAGATTGACTAGAAAGTATTATTATGATAATCATCATCTCTTCTTTTTCTTTTTCTCCCCCCCCCCCCCCCCCAATGGACAGGTGAATTTTTCTTGGAAAAGCAACTTGAATTTCCTGACCTCAGAAATTTTTAGGAATAGATCTGGAGACACTTTCATTTCGGTGCTTTTTTTTTTGTTTGTTTGTTTTTCCTCTAAGATGCATTGGTGGCTGGGGGTGCAAGCCCAGAGCTGCATCTTAAATTGCTGTTTTCATCAGCATCACAACAACTGCACTGTGGTTTAGGGGGAAAAAAAAAGAGTGCCATCTCTGTTAATAACCAACACATCTCGCTGCTGCTATCTCAAACCAACAAAACTGCATTACTTCTGCTCCTATCTCCTAATAACAAGCTGATTTTCTCTGTTGTCTTTCAACATCTGATGGGTTCTTGCTCCCATTTCCCTTTAGTAAGTGCTATTTTGTTTCCATTATTACTCAATAGTAAAATCTTTTCCCGGCGACTGTACCAGAAGTAGATTTACAGCTTTGAAAATAAGCTTGGGCGTGATGAGATCTCGTTTTATTATTTATAAAGTGCCTTGCATGACTTCGTCGTTATCGAAACGTAATTATGCATTTAAATACTTCCATCATCTCTGTTTGTTGGTTTGTTTGTTGTCGGTTTGGGTTTGGGGTTTTTTGGGGGTTTTTTTTTGTTTCTTTGCTTGTTTGAGTTTTTTTTTGAGAGGGAAATGATGAAAACTCTAAAATTCATGATGAAAACTCCAAAATTAATGATGAAAACTCCAAAATTCATGATGAAAACTCCAAAATTCATGATGAAAACTCCAAAATTCATGCTTAATATAGCTTGAAGTGCCATGGCCATTGACTTTACTCTGGCTTCTTCCAGACGAAGGGCAGAAAATATTCACCGCACGCAGCGATCTGGGTCTGCCCAGGGTGATGTTCGTGTTGAGACACATCTTTGGTTTGTGGCTTTGGTTGCTTTTTTTTTGTTTGTTTTTTTTTTTTTTTTTAATGCACATGGAAAATGTCGACGTTTCCTGGTTTGAGATACGGTATTTACTGATTCTTAGGCGGCGCTGGATGTCAATTGTCGTCGGAGGTTCTGGGTGTGGGCGAATCATTGTATAATGCCCACACCCTTCGGGTGGCTTAGGGTGCGGCGTTGTCTTTGCCTCACTGTGCAGTTCTAAGATGTATTATTACCCAAAAGCAACACGCCCTTCCGTGCTTCGTTGTTTTTATTAGGGATCGCTCCGAGTCGGCGCTCCGAGCACCTGGCAGAGCCGCCGCTGGATGTGGAGCTCGTAACCCAGGCTTGCCTGGGCTTCCCGCCGGGATTCCCTGCGGAGGAGCTCTCACCGCTGATGCTTTGTGGTGGGAGTGGGTCAACTGGGGCAGCTCGATGGGCACAACTGGAGGCCAACAGGGGCTTAGGCTGATTTTACCTAGGCTGAGCTCCTAGGCGGAGCTGACCTGGATGGGATGGAGCTTTCTGTGATGAGTAGCAGTAGGAGATGCAGAGGTGGGAAAGATGAGTATTTCCGTTGGGATCAGACAGGGCAGGAGAGAATTACCCCACCAGTGAGGACTTGTAGCCTGAGCCCTATTTTAGGGACTTTGGCTGGAGTTGCCCCATGAAAGGGCTTTTGAATTTGTGAGCTGCTCTTCTTCAGTTTTCCAACCTCCTGGGAACTACCCAACTGCTTCTCCCACCTGGTGCAGGTTATACTGGACAATAAAACCAGTTCTTTCTCCAAATAGAGCCTTTTCTTGTGAACAGTGTAGGAAAGAGATGTCCCATTGAAGACTCCACTTCATATGTCCCATATGTTACTTGGTGTCTGCACATCTTCTCAACCCTGGCATGGCCACCATGGGTGACTCTTCCACCATCTCCACCTGGCCAGCCCTCAGGAGCATCCGTGGCATCAGTGATGGCCCAACCATCAATGGTGACCCATTTGCTCACTTCCAGGACTCTACCTTCTTCTCCAACCACCCAGTTTTCCTTCAGTGAAGGGTTTTTAATTCAGTGAATTACTTTTTCTTGCCTGAAGTAGTGGGCTGTGTTTAAATGAAACACATTCAAGGCAAACTCGCAGAGAAGTCTCACCTTTCTCCGTGCCACATGATTGAATAGGGGGGCAAAGATGCAACCCCCTTATTAGAGTAATATAATTTTCCATCTCAAATAGGAACCAGGGATGTTTTAATGATTGGGCTCATTAGATGGACTTTCCACTTAAAGTGTCTGTCTGGCAATTAAGTCTGGGAAAAGCATGACTGATGACCACACCTTCTGTGACTTAATGGGGAGTCTGAAGGCTGATCTTATTATCACACTGATACAGTCTGTGATAAAAAAGAATTTAAGATACTCTCCAGAGATTTATTTGCCCATTAGGAAACTGCCAGGAGAAGGTTAAGGGAACTCATAAGGTCAAAGCTGAACAGAGAAAAGTACTAAACACTTGGGATCCAGGTGGGCAGAAACAGGAGGACATGATTTCCACTCTTGGCTCCTCTACTGACCTGTTACAAGGCCTTCACCAAGGCACTTACTTCTTGTGTTTTTTCTGATGTGGCTGGTGATCACCGTGTTGGGCACCGTGGTAGTCCTGTAGATGCTTCACGTGACAGCACCGTGGCCTTGCCTCAGTGGCTCAATTCCCTGCTGCCATCCGCTGCTGGAGGAGCACATGGAAAAAATTGCGTGGGGCGGAAGGAAGCACATGCAGTCAGCAGGAAAGTCATGGTGATAAGGGCAGCGAGATGGAAAAGGCTACGGCAGAGTTTCTGTTCTCCTCCAAGAGGATCCTCATGGGTCCTCGGTGATTCCCTCACCTATTCTTGCCCACTTTAAAACATGACCTGCTGTAATATTTTACTTAAGCCTGGTGTTTAATGGACTGGAACTTATTGTAGAGTTCACTGTGCCGGCTTCAAACCTCCTGTTGGGTACCATTTTACTGCCATTAGCTTGCCATAGCTTGTCAGTGATTTTAACTCTGCTGATGGGTTGAATGCCCCAGGATAGAGGAGCCGGCTCTTTTGGCTTTGTACTTCACTTTAGCTTCCTTAAGTACAGTGGGAAGAGATAATTCAGCTAAACATGCTTTAGTACTGAATTTTTGGTGACAAAAGAACTACTGTGCATCTGGGTCAGTTTTGCCAGATTAATGGAGGAATTGTGAAAAAGGGAAGTGTTTCATTTCAGCATCTGCAGAGTGGAAGTCCTGACTTTCAGAGGCAGCGTGATTTTTTTAACTCAACATTTGCTGTGTTTTTGATTAAACAGACACCCAGAATTTGGGAAAACATTTTGTTTCGGGCTGAACAGGTAATTTTTTTAACGTTTTTCAGTTCCAGAAAGGAGAAGTCCTGCTCATTCCCACCCTTCTTCTCCTGAAAAGCATCCTCTGTTCACTTTGTATCCTTTGCAAGGGGGTCGTGCAGACTCGAGCCCTGTCTGGTCCATTAGGAAAACAGAGTCCCAGATATCTCTCATCGTCCCTCCACTTTATCTTCCCTTTGTGCCAAATAGAGTGTTGGAAGGCAAAAAAAAAAATCAAAAATCCACTGTATACTACTTAGATTTGTGTGGAAACTAAATAATTGAATATGAAGGCATTTGCTTTATGTCTTTAAGGAATCCTTTTGAAGTTGACTCTTCTGACCTTCGAGGCCCCGCATAATTTTTTCTTCTCCGTTTTTTCCTCCTCTTTGTTGTTCCTTGCACTCCTGTAATCTTCTCTCCTGCCTGCTTCCTTCACCTCCTCCCACCCTGCTCCGTGATCCCACTTATCTGCACCCCGTGTTTGAAGCGCTCGGTGGCTGGTGCAACCGGCATCCTCCTCTTCCCCCACCAAGCCTCCCTCCCGCTCCCCTCTGCGAGGAGCCTCTCCTGCCCACCTTGTTTTCTCCAGATGGTGTTTTACCTGGGCTCTCTCGACCCCCCTGAATTGCTCTTTTCATCTCGTTCCCATTGGGAAGTGTTAAATTAGGGGACCTGCCTTAATGTTCTGGCTGGCCAAGTGCAATACGTCCACCCACAGCTTTCAGCAGGGGATGGGCTCTCTTCCCTCTCTCCGGACACAAGCAGGTCTCCACCCTCCCGTGCTAATAGTCTTATAACTGTGTGAGCTTCCTGAGCTGAATCCACATTGTGTCCAGCCCCTCTGTTGGCCCCATGGTCTCCCCATGGGTGGTTGTTGGGATTGTGTGTTCCCACACTCTCCAACACGCAGTGGGGTCCCATCACCAGAGTTTGGAGTAATTCAATTGAAGGGGTTTCAGCCAGTGAAAAAAAGATCATTTAACTAGTATATAAAAATTGCTACAGAGCTTAAATTTTACCAATGCAGGGAATGGTTTTCTTTGTTTTGACAGGAGTTGTAGCTTTGCTGGGGTGTATAGGAGGACTCAGCTGACTTATCACAGTATGGTTTGGAAGAGACCTTTAAATCTCATCCAGTCCAACCCCCTGCCATGGGCAGGGACAGCTTCCACTAGACTAGGTTGCTTATAGTCCTATCCAACCTGGCCTTGGACACTTCCAGGGATCCAGGGGCAGCCACAGCTTCTCTGGGCAACCTGTGCCAGGCCCTCACCACCCTCAGTGTAAAGAATTTCTTCCTCCTTTCTGGCTTCAGTGGGACAAGCAGTCTTCTTTCTAAAGAGCAAATATAGCTCTGAATAAAGGATGTGTACACATGCACACACATATTTAATGGAGATATTTAGGCATGGGAGTGCTGGCATTGGAGAGGAAACCAAACCCTTACCCTGCATTTATCTGGGCAAGGTTTTCCTGCTTATTCACCTGGAGGGAGGAATACGGATTTGCTCCTGGTGGAGGTAAATATTCAGAGTGATTTGACAAGGACTCAAATTCCTCCTGCAGCAAATGTGTGAGCTGAGAAAGGGCAGCAGTGGTTGGTTTCATGAAGAACTGCTCTCCTTGCTCTCCAGGGTACAGAGTTCATTTTTCCACTGACGCATCCCTGACAAACACCCAATGGGGGCTGGCATGGGCAGCCAAGTGATTGTGTTGTCACAGTAAAGACCAGTGAAAGGACAGCAAGATTTATATTGTGGCTGCTCAGATGGCTGGAGAAAAATGGCCCAAAGCCAGGAGTCATGCAGGCATGGCTGATACTGTCTTCAGTCTTTTGCCAAGTGTGGGCTGGTTGGTGGCTTATGTGAAATGGGCTGCATAGTCCTGGTCCAAGTCTTGGTGGGCATGATTCCACATCACAGAAACCAACCACGCAGTTGACACTTTCACTGACAGTCTTAGCACAAAGATGAGTTGCTGAATTGGCCCTGAAGTTGGAAAAAAATTAAAAATCGAAAGAATTTTGCAGGAGGAGAAGCACAACCTTCTACCGGGGGAGCAGATGACCCCAGAAACCCCAGCACACACAGACACGACTGTAGTGATGGGTTTAATTTACTCAAAAGCAATGAGGGTAAGGCTCTAGGTTGCTCTCTGGAGACATGGCCTCTACCTCAGGTAGAGGTCCCCTGCATACCTGTGGTTGTATTATTTCATCTCCTCTGTGCCTTGGCTACATATCTGCACAACCAGAGCATGGATTCAGGGAATGGTTTTGGTGGCAGGGACCTTTGAAAACTCCTGATTCAAGTTCCCGCTCTTGGACAGGCTCATGCCTTTGTGTGGTTGAGTTTTGAGTATCTCCAAGGACACAGATCCCAACATCTCTCTGGCTTCATGGTTCAAGGCATGACCAGCCTCTTATGGAAAATGTTCTTCTTGCATCTGATCTAAACCTGCTTTGCTGTAACTTCTGTCCATGGCTTCTTGTGTGCTGAGAAGAGTCTGACTCCCTTCTTCTCTATAATTAATCAATAGGTAGTTAGATGAAAAAGTGACATTCCCCCTTCACATCCTCATCTCTGGGCTGAACAAACCTCTCTTCTCACTTCATGTGCTCCAGCTCCCTCATCCCCTCTGTGTGCCTCCACAGTGACAATGTCTGCCTGGAGACCCCAAGTTAGACACAGTGCTCCATCTGTGGTCTCACGAGTGATGAATAGAGCAGAGAGATCACTCCCCTTGACCTCTGGGCATCACTTTTGTTAATTGTACTGAGTGTGTGTTTGGCCATCTTCACTGCAAGGCCATGCCACTGACTCTTGGCTACCTTCTTGGCCACCAGGACCACCAGGCCTTTGCCTACAAGGTGGCTCTTTAGGCAAACACAGGTGGTTCTTGCTTCCTCCTGAGGTGGGAGGGGTGGGAAGTGCCAGGGTCTTGTCAGAGCACAAAGGGTGAGGAGCAGATTGTCCCTGAAAATGCAAGGCCTGGAGGATCAGGTGGAGCAAGAGCTTGGCCAAGTCACATTCCCATCTACATCAAGAACCAACGAAGGCTCAACCTTCTTCTTTGAAAGAGTGAAGCCTGCTAACCAGCGAGAGGTGAGGTGGCTGTAGGAGCTGGAAAGTGCTATAGGGACTGAGGGATACACTGAAACACTTCTTTTTTGTCTCAGGCTTGTTCAGAGAGGTGCAGCTTGTGTAGCCACCATGGTTGCTGATTCAGTACCTGCCCTGTGAGTATAACAGGAAGATTTCTGTCTCCACTGCTGCCCATCCATCAAGCCTAGGAGCAAAAGGAAGAATAAAAGGAATAACAAGAAAATAATGAAACATTGCAGCCAGAAAGCTATCCTCTGTGTTTCACAAACCTATAAATTATACCCTTCCCTTCCTCTTTAATCGCCAGGCATATAAAATATGCTTGCAGCAGAATCATATCCCTCCATTAAAGTTTCAGAAGAGAAATACAAGTCCCATCTGCCTGTTTAGCAAAGCAGGGCAGTGCATGACCGTTTCTTTTTTTTTTTTTTCTCCTCTCAAAATCTGCTTTATGGCAGGAGTTTTCTCTTTTAGGACTGGCTGTTTATTTTGTTTTCTCATTTCAGTGTGTGTTTTCACAAGCAACCTCCTCTTTGTTATCTCATAGGTTTTTATCCAATGTCTTCACACTCAAATGCACCTAAAAAGCAGAGATGCAACCTGCCCTTGGTGAAGGTCAAAGGATAAAGAAGGTCATTTAGGACTTGAGCAGGCCTGCTGTGGGTGGGTTTCTGCTCTGCAGACAGGACAGTCACTGTCTGAAGAGCAGCAGTTTGCAATAAAGAGAAATTACTAAACTGGATTTTGGAGGCACCCATATGCTTCACTGCCACCTATCCCTGCTTACTCCCAAGGATATTCATATTTATTTGTGTTGTTCTGGAGTCAGGATGGGCATGAGATCTTAGGGATGGGTTGTCTGCAGGGTGGAGGAGTGAGCATGGCATTGTCCCTTTTCATACATCAACTGTCCCTGTGATCCACCAGTGGAAAGGGCAGGGAGAGGAGGCTGCTTCTGGGTGCATAGCCCCTCCATGTGCAGGGTGGGATGGCAGGGGGTTTGTGTACATCCAGGGGGATCTGTAGGTGTCTGGTTGTGCACATGAACAGGGCAGGCTTACAGTTTTGAAAAGGTGTGATTGATGAGAGGGCACCAAAGCTCCACTTCTAATTCAAGCCACGGAGTCTTCATAGGATCGTGGAATGGTTCGGGCTGGAAGGGGGCTTTAAATCGAGTCCAGTCCCCCACCACAGGCAGGGACACCTTCCACTATCCCAGACTGCTCCAAACCCCCTCTAACCTGGCCTTGGACACTTTCAGGGATCCAGAGGCAGCCACAGCTTGTCTGGGCAACCTGGGCCAGGGCCTCACAACCTTCAGCATAAGCAATTTCTTCATTCTATCTAAGTGGAATCCCCTGTCAATGGGAAGCAACTCTTGTCCTGTCACTCCATACCCTTGTCCAAAGTCCCTCTCTGACTTTCTTGGAGCCCCTTTAGGCACTGGAAGGGGCTCTAAGGTCTCCCTGGAGCCTTCTCTTCTCTTTTGAACACCCCCAGCTCTCCCAGCCTGTCTCCAGAGCAGAGGGGCTCCAGCCCTCTGATCATTTTTGTGGTATTCTCAATACCTGTTCTGTGGCTTATCACGGGTTACATGAGACACTTGCAAACTGACTTGAATGATTATTTATAGCACTGTGCCCTTAGAAATCTCTCCTATCCAGCAGAAGGACATGTCCCTCTTTTTTTACCATGAAGCCTCATTTTTATTCAGTGGCATTCAGAGCTGAGCGAATCTAGAGGACTGGGGCGATGCGTCTGATTTTTCCATGCCTGGAGATTTACACCCGCACTCCTGCTGCCATTAAAGATGCCCTGCTCCAAGTATAAATCAGACCACGCTCTATTAGATGCTTTATATGTTTCCAAGAAGTCATGTGCCATGGTAGGAAGGATCTGCTGCAAATTTTGCACTGGTTTTTGGGGGCTGGGTGCTTCTGGTGGAATAAATCCGCAGGGGGATTTATATTCCCTTTCCCTTATGGGTTCACCATAGAAGAGCCTTTTCTTTTTTTTTTTTTTTCTTACCACCTTGGGCAAGAAGCTGTTTGGTTTGATATAGGTTCAAATTTTATTTTTAAGCAAAATATGAGAAACACAGGAGGGGAAACCACACTCTGTTCCTTAAAATAAGTGGAAGAAAAGACAGGGCTAGAAAAATATTCTCTGCTGCACGCAGTTGATGAGCATGTACTTTGGCATAGGCAGCATCAAGGAGCTCTGAATGTCATTGGAATGTACCTTTGTGTCTAAAGGTGTTTTTTATAAGGGTCTGATTGAGCTCTTGGGCTTATGAAATCCTACAGCCCATCTCTATGTCTACAATGCCAACAGCTCACACTGAGCTCTGATTCTGCAATACCATTTGGAAGGGGGAGTGGAAACCAAACCCAACTTGAACCAAACCTCAGCCTTTCTGTACTTACAGGGAACTTACAAAAAAGATGGAAGACAACTTTTTACGCAGGCAGATAGTGATAGGATGAGGGGAAATGGCTTAAAACTGACAGAGGGCAGGGTTAGATTGGACATTGGGAAGAAATTCTTGGCTTGGAGGGTGGTAAGGGCCTGGCACAGGTTGCCCAGAGAAGCTGTGGCTGCCCCTGGATCCCTGGAAGTGTCCAAGGCCAGGTTGGACAGGGCTTGGAGCAACCTGGGATAGTGGAAGGTGTCCCTGCCCATGGCAGGGGGGTGGAACAAGTAAGCTTTATGGTTCCTCCAACCCAAACCATTCCAGGATTCTCATGACCTACCTGAGCAAACCTGTCTCTAAGGGCATAACTCAGGGAAAAGGGGAAAGGTTTGGGTATTTTGGCCATCTGTCTCCCCTCCTGTTATTCCTAGTCAGGTGATGCAGGTGTCTCTCCTGGCTTTTTTTTTTTTATTTATTTTTTTAATTCTTCATGCTTTGCATCCCCTGATTCAGTGCTCAACCTTCAGCAGCCATGGAGGAGGACTCCAAATCCCTGTTTTCACCACCAACAAAAGCTGGAGCCATTCAGCAACCACCTGGGCAGGGGGAGCAGCCCTGCTCGTGGCCACATCTGCGCTCTGCTCGCACACACGCCCACAGCACCATTACCTTATAATTAAATCTCTTTTTCCCCGACTGGAAGGATTCTGCTATAAACAAGGGTTTTCTCTAACCATAATTGCACTCGGTGGAGGGCAAAGCTCTGCAATAACTCGGGGCTTTGTTCTGTGTGCAGGGAGCGAGTCCCTCTGCCTCTCCTCAGGTATGCCAACAATGCGAGCGGAACTCCCCGCGACCTGACATGAATCTCAGGGCAGGGTTTGCAAATAGAGGCAGTGGTCAGAGCGGGGCTTAAGTGCATTTATAAATATTTTGAAGTACCGGCTTGGAAGAGGAAAGTCCCCGGCATGCTGCGGTGGTGGTGTTTCATCCAGAGCTGGTGTGTGGCTTTGAAGTGCGTTGTTGGCAAGCTGCTGGGGTCCTGCCCATGCCTAGGAAGGGCTGAATGATTAAAAAAAAAATATATATATATATATGTATAAACCCCTATGAAATGCAAGAGATTGCATTTACACCCCTTTTTGCCGTGTGTCTCCACGGACAAACGGGGAAGAGAAATTAATACGCTTCAAAGGGGTATTTTGTTCATGTGTTGCTCGTATGAAACAGCATAATTTGGATTAGAAAGGCCCAGAGGAGGGAGGCGAGGTGGGTGGATGGAGAGGTAGATGTTTCCAAGTGTCTGCTTTTGTTGTAGCTCCTTAATTGGTGAATTTTCCTCTCCTTGAGAGAGAAATAGCTGTAACGCATTTAACCAAAGGCTGGCGTGTTTGTGCTGTGGAAGGAAATGCAAAATGCAGGCAGGGAAATGGTGGGGAAAGTGGGGTGAAATGCTGATGTTTTCCCACCCAAGACAAAAAGTAGGTCCTAGGACAGTGTGAGTGATTCTGCATCTGCTGGTGCTCTTCAGGTCATTGTCCAAACACACACACACGCACAGAGCATCCCCCAGTCCTTCGAAGACTCAGGAGGTGGATCAAGCCCATTCCCTGGGAAGAGTATGGGGAGGCAGCCATGTGTTCTCTATGCACGTGCAATGCCCTTTCCCAACCCACAAATCCTTGGGGTTGCTGTTGTGTTAGATGTTTGCATTTTTTTTTTTTTTTTTTGGTATAAGAGCAAAAACACCTGTAGGTGTTTTTGGATATCAGTGGATGTCATTGAGCAGTTTGGGTTGGAGGGACCTTAAAGATGATCTGATTCCAAGCCTCCTGCCATGGGCAAGGACACCTTCCACTAGACCAGACTGCTCCAAGCCCCATCCAACCTGGCCTTGGACACTTCCAGGGATCCAGGGGCAGCCACAGCTTCTCTGGGCAACCTGTGCCAGGCCCTCACCATCCTCCCAGCCAAGAACTTCTTCCAAATATTCAAATTTACCCTGCCCTCTATCAATGTGAAGCCATTCCCCCCTGTCCTGTCACTCCAGACTCTTGTCCCAAGTCCCTTTCCAGCTCTCCTGGAGCTCCTTTAGGCACTGGAAGGGGCTCTAAGGTCTCCCTGGAACCTTCTCTTCTCCAGGCTGAACAACCCTCTCTCTCTCAGCCTGGCTCCATTTGCCACACTGCACTGCCAGGTTGGTCTGTAACATCCTGTAGGTTTGTCAGGAAGTTGTAGCATTTTAACTAGACTGGTCTAGTTATACTTGTACCACTTTCCCCTAAGCAGATGCAATCAGAGCTGTACAGATGTTGCCTTATGCATCCAGCTCTGCCAGGGGGAGATGATGCCTCTCCCCTGGAGGTTGCTGCCTCTGTGACTGTGCTGCTGGAACCATACTACAGGAGCACCAGCCGAGTTCCCTTCACCCAGCTGCCCACTGCAGTTGGAAGAAATCTGATTGCTGCTTTTTCCCAGTGGAAATTGGGGATTTTCGTGGCAACCTCGAAGGCTGGCTGAGCTGTGTGGAGCAGTTGCCTCTGGCCTGGTAGTGGATGAGAAGCTGGGGTTCCTTTGACTCTAGCACGTCTTGGATCAGGAAAGAGCATCTGTCCTCAGACTTGAAGTGCTGTTTAGGGGCATATATGTGAAAGGGAATCAGCCACCTTGACATAAGATGCTTTTGCAGTGGTGTAGCTGTCTCTGTTCTAGCTCTTGGGCCCACACAGGTCTTCCTGTAAGTTACAAACCAGCTGTGCTTCCCCATCCCATCCCTAGAAATGTTCAAGGCCAGGTTGGATGGGGCTTGGAGCAACCTGATTTAGTGGAAGGTGTCCCTGCTTGTGGTAGGGGCGGAACTGGATGAGCTTTTAGGTCCCTTCCAACCCAGAGCATTCTGGGATTCTATGATTGTCATGGTAGTTCCAGCACAGAACCTCAGTGGAATTCAGAACACTCTGCAATTCTGTCCTGCAGACCAGTGCAACATCCTCATCCTCTTCGCGCTGGTGCAAGTCCAGAATAGCATCAGTTAAATCCCTGAAGTCAATCCAGAATTACACCAGGATAAATAAAAATACGTTTTGCCCAGCAAAGCCCAAAAAAAGCGTAAAATCCATCTGTTCAGTTCCAGCAAGGCCAAGTTCAGGCTGTAGCCAGTGCCCTGTAATTCAGAGACTCCTTTGGACGTCCCCTTTGAGTTCAGGCATGTGAGCAGTTTCCCTCTTCCCTTAAAAATATTTCCTTGTAAAGCCTTTGTGAACTTGTGCATGCGTTGATGTTATGGTTATCACACATGTAATTTCATCTGACATTGTAATGACAGCATGGGGAGTTCAAAATGTAACAGTAAATATAGTTGTTAGGGGAAAAAAACTTACCAGCATCCTAGCCCATCATCCTGAATGCCTCTTCACGTCATGGGAGGGATGCAGACAGACTCCAAACACCATCAGCATTTCTGGGTTCCAGTTGGAAGCTGTCTGGAGTTCAGGATAGGCCAACACAAACAGGAGAGACTCGCTCTCTCTGCATGGCAGGGCTGCATTTTTTCCTCCTTTTCCCTATTTCTTTTTTTTTTTTTTTTTTTTGGAAGGGTCATCCCTCTAAATAGAGGACAAACTGGGGGTTCTCCCTGCTTGCTTGGGCTGTTTCTGTAGCCTGAGGCGTGATGCCCCCCATATCCTGCACTCATCCTGGGCCGAGAGCTGAGTCCTGACTCGACCCCTGGTTATTTTTGAGTGCTGTTGGTTTGAGATGCTGTATGGAAGGGTCATTTGCCAATTCCATTATAAGCCTCATTTACAGCTCAGCTGGTTTAAATCAGATCAGACTGTGAGTTGGCATGTGCATGGAGTCAGCTGGGACGTAGGGCTTGCTTTGCTGGGGGACCTGCTCCCTCAGACCCCCTGGTTGCCTGCAGAAGCATTGGTTGAAAAGTTAATCCTATTGATTTTCCATATTATTCTTTTTTCCGTGTGTTTGAGCTGAAACATTTAAGCAGTAGATATTTTTCTTTTTCTTCTTCCAGGGAGAGTTCAATTTTATTTTTTTTTTCTGTTGGTTCTCCACCAGCTTTGACTATATTTACCAAGCTGGGCATGGGTGGGCCCCACCGGATCGCATGGATTGCTCAGGCGGGTGAGGCTTTGCAGGATCAGGGCTGAGCTGAGGACTCAGCTGCTGTTTAGCTTATGAGCAGGTTGGCAGAGAAACCAGGGACTTCTCACACAGAAGGAGCTGAGGCACAAATGAAATCTGAATCTGACCCCTGATCTTCAGTTAAATTGCTCTGCAACCTTGAGAGCTGGATTAAATCATCCCCAGAAGACAGGGAGTTGCCTCTGGATATTCAGTGCTTGGGCCACACTATAAGGTTATGCTCATATATTACCTGTGGTCTTCAGAGAGCTCATTAGCTGGTTGGTTTGCATATAAAAAATCTGGATGAAACTCTCATCCCCCTTCCCTGACCATCCTGTGCTGAAACCTGGCAGTAATTCCACGAGGAAGGCCCAGCTCAAGGGTTGGAGACGTGATGGCATCTCGCTGGGGTTTCATCATGGTCAGGACATATGATTCAGAGAAATGTTGGTTTGCAGAAAAAATGGTCATGAAATCACAGAATCATCAAATAGTCTGGGTTGGAAGTGACTTTTGAAGGTCATCTCATTCCAACACCCTGCCGTGGGCAGGGACACCTTTCACCTTCCAGGGCTCAGGGCCCCATCCAACCTGACCTTAAATGTTTCCAGGGATGCGGCATCCACCACCTGTATGGGCAACTTGTGGCAGTGTCTCACAACCTTTATCACGAAAAAATTTCTTCCTTCTTTTTAGTCTGATGTAGTTCAAAGCCACTACCCCTTGCTTCCAGGGATGGAGCATCCGTGAAAGTCCCCCTCAGCACAGCAAAGGGTGGGGAGACACAATATTCACCCATTCTGCCTAACTCCCCTCTTCTATGGGGCACGGGCTGTAGGTCACTTGGAGGAGACACTCTCAGGTAAAATCTGGGTGGATTTGGTCTCTTCTGTGCAGCAGGGTCTTGAATTTTCATCCTGTGTTGGGTTTGACTGCTGCAGCATGGGCCAAAGCCCAGGACTAGCCTTCTGCCCGTGGTACAGATAGTGGGGTGGTGGTGCTGGAAGGGCCGTGTCTTTGCAGGCTAGGTTTGCAGGATTAGATGCTCTGCAGAGGCACCATCCATGAACATGTCTATCCAAAAGCCACCTCCTGTCTGTGTTGGAGCTGTTCTGGCCCAGGCGTAGCACGGGGTCTCGTGTGCTTAGACCTCCAGGACTGAAATGGCAATTACAAATCAATGAGGCTGCAAAGGCTCTCACGAGAGTCAAGCAGGAATATAATATTTTGGGTTATGCCAGAGTTAAATAGACCAATCTGAGGTACCTCTCTCCTAAATACCTGTGGGATTATGAGCCTAATGAATGGCAACACAGTGTCAGCAGCACAGGGCACGGTGGGAACTGAAAGGTGAGGCTGAGATTGTGTTATGGGGCTTGGCCCAGAGCAAGCTGTGCTTTGGAGAGGTACTAGCTCCTGAGGTGGCCTTGTGAGAGGTAGGACAAAGCTGGTGTGAGCCTGGAGATGCCTCATGTCTTGGCCAATGCATGGGGATGGTTGGGGGCTCCTCCTGGATGGATGATACTGGGAGATATAATGGGGACCAGCAAGAAACCCGCCCTAACAGGGATGTGTGCCACTGAGGATGCTCTGAGACGCTGTGGGGAAGGCTGGGGAGGGTCTGGAGGAGCAGTCCTGCCCAGGCAGGGGATGGAGCGCAGCTGCTGCCAATGCCACCACCGAGCTGAGCCTCCCACCCCACCACTCCTGGAGCCTGCCTGTACCTGCTCCCAAGCCGATATTAAGCCTGCTCAAACACTGCACCGCCTTCTCCTCACATTGTTTTCTGTACCCCACACCCAGCACCAAAATAGCGATAACCCCCCCTTCCCCACCCTCCCGCGGTGACTCAGGCTGGCGAGCAGGCACACATCTGCTTCTCATTTAATGTGCGAGCGCTCTGACCCTTTTATTTCTATTCCCAAAGTCCTCCCGCCGGTGGCTTTCTCTCTGGGGGCGAGGGGAGAGGAGAGGAGAGGAGGGGGAGGCTGGATGCCCGTCCTTCGCTCTGTGCTTTTCTGGAGCCCTCCGAAAAAAAAAAAAAAAAAGTGTTTTATTTTGGAGCGGTGTTTTCGCGCAGGCTGGTGACAGCCTCACCCAGATCCGCATCCAAGTCCCTCGCAATCCCGTCCACTCCAGAAGGACGGCAGCCAAACCAGTTTTCCATGGTTAAGCTGGGCACATTTTTCCGCTGTGGTTGGTTGTGTTTTTTGGTTGGTTTTTGGTGGTTTTTTGTTGTTTTTTTTTTTGTGTGTGTGTGTCAGGAAGCGAACCCACCCAGTGTGTGCGCGCCGTTCAATAGGAGCCTTTTTTTAATTTCTTTTCCTTTTTCTGGCTCTGAAGAAGAACAGGACGGGAGTGAGGGAAGGGGCTGGCCTGTTCTCCCAGGGGAGCTCAGAATGGAAGGAAATGGCTTTTTTGGATATTTTTAGGGCCGTGCTGGAAGGAGGTACCCACCACTGATGTGCTCATTGGGTTGCAATGTCGTGTGTCCATAGGGATATATCATTCATATATATATATATATATAGTTATCCTGTATCACTCCCTACAGCAGGATCTGGGCATCTTGCACAAGGGAAAGGTGGTGGAGGAGAGCAGCTGCAAACACATGGGCAGAAAAGCCACCAGTGATGTCACATACCTCATGGCCCCTCATCCATCTCATGTCAGAGCTGCTGGAGGGACCAGCAACCTGATGCTCAGCCAGGCCAGCTCTCGTGTGGATATCTGGGGAAATCTGGGGGTTTTCCTCCTGCTCTCTTTTTTTTTTCCCTCCTTTTGGTGGCGTGGGAGGGGGATTGTGTCACTTGAAGTGAGAATGAGTTTGCATGAGAGTGGGGTGGTTGCAGAAGATGACTGGAAACTCATCTGTTTCATTTAACATATTCCCCCCTCCCATGCATTTTTGAAGTATATGTGTATGTGTGTGTGTGTGTGTGCATGTACATACATATGGAGGGGAAATATTCACCAGCAACATCATCTGGAGCATTGTCAGGAGAGCATCAAGGCTATGCAGAATCATGTAGACAGGGACCTCTGAGGGTTTCAAGGAAAAAAAAAATGATATTGAGCATCTCCAGCCTTGCAGCATCTTCTGAAACCTCAGCAGAGAGAAGGGAGATGGTGCCCAGAGCAACCCCTCAAGCTCCAGACCTCCAAGGAGCTGCTTGAATAGGGGTGGGGGATAAGGCTGAAAGAAAAGACTGTGGTCAGGTGTGACCATCCTATAAAGTCTCCTGTCTGGTACCTGCCTGCCTGTGGTTAATTAATTTGCCCCTGCTCTGTGCATAGATGAAGCCCTCAAAACACCATCTGGAGCCAGGCGGTGCCTTTGATGTAGCTCTGCTAATTGTTTACGTTTATTTGACCATTTATCACCAGGATCCCCCTTTGCCAAAACCTGCTCGGCGCATCAGATGGCACTTGTCATGCAGCATGCAGACTTCATCAAGCTGCCACCCAGAAGTGACCCAGAGCTGCTGGTTTTTGGAGCTTTATATAAACTCTGGAACTGGGAGGTGTGCTGGGTAATTTAAACGAGCCGGAAAGAGGAGACCGAAGTGAAAACGTGGCCCTTCAATTATAGAAGGCATCGAACTCTATTCTGGCCCTGCCAGGGCTCCTGTTGGCATTTATCTGGGGGCCAAGAACTGTTTCCAAGGAAATAGGAGAGCCCTGGGGCATGGTCCTGGTGATGTGATCATAGAAATCACAGAATGGTTTGGGTTGGAGGGGACCTTAAAGATCATGTAGTTCCAACCCCCTGGCCATGAACTCAACCTGTTCATCACCACGTGCCAATCGAGAGCTCAGCCTGAGCAACAAACCCATAGAGGAACTGAGGACAGAAAATATGGCCTTAACTTAAAATACCCCGTGAACTGGGGTTGGATCCTGGTGGTCATGCAGCAGCAGCAAATCCCCAGTACAACCAGTAGCATCCAACTGTTCAGGTCACTGAGGGATGATCTGATTCATAATTTGTGATTTTGCCAGATCGTATCTGTACGTAAACTAAGTTGTTGAGGTATGGAGTGCTTCATGTAGGCTCCGGGAGGCTGGAGTTAACCTGCAGGGATGGATTTGTTGGGAGATGCGTGATATTTGCTGTGCTGTATAAGCAGTCTTTAAAAATTCACCGGGATGGATTCACAAAGGGCACAGGAGATACTTAGGCTTCCACACCTTGACGAGCAAATGAGTGGCACCTGTAATCACTATTTACCTCCTTAAGCAAATAGTCCTTCCCTAGTAATGCTGTAGCAGAGATATCCTGAAGATCTCCACTATTGATGTGCCCCAGGTCTGCTTGGCTGGCTAAACTTCTGCATGGATTTTGGAAACTGGGAAGAGAAAGGGTGAAATATGAAGTTGTTGGCATCACCGGAAGCAGTGGAGGTGGTTCTAGAACACCTTCTATTTTGGATTCCCTCATGGGACTTAAGTGAAGATGGCTTTTTGGTGGCCTGCTTATAGGAAACTAATAGTTCCAGCCAAAAAAATTCAGTTTCATATAGTATGTGCAAATATACATAGTTCACATGGGCTCAGCTTGCCAGCCAGATATTGACATGGATGGATCCTTGTATACCCAAGGATTTTGTTCAGAGATTAGTATGAATATTGAAGAGTCCGGTAGGTAATGGAGAAATACCAGGGTGAAGGTCACCTGTGTGATCTCAATCCCCAAAGCCTAAAAAATTTAATTATGTGATCAAACCATGCTCGACTTCTGGGGCTCTTCCACCTCACACATCCTTGGCTCTGTGGGGCCTGGCCAAAACGGGTTGGGCTGTCCCCTCCGTGGCTCTTCTCCCAGCACCAGTGGGAGGTCTCCATCTGTGCCAGCATTGCTGGGGCTCTGGTTGACCTTTGCATTGGTGTCCTACGGATCATCCCCTTAAGTTGTACTGACCTGTTCCATTTACAGAGGTGTTCCCTTGCCAGGAGACATGTGGGGTGATGCCACCTCTGCAGCTACTATGGGGCTTCCTCCCTATCCTTGCTGCAAATGAGTGTCTTCCATGGCAAATGTGACCTTCTCTGCATCCTTCCTCCCCAAAGCATCACTTTGGAAACCTCCACCCTTTTCTCCTTTGTCCAGACCTAAGCGAAATCCATGAGTTTTTTGGCGAGATCCTCAATTTTGAGTGGATGATCTGGTTGTGTACCTCTTAAAAGCCAAACACCCCCAACTTTCCCAGCTCAATCCCGCGTTTCCCGAGCGAGGCTGGTCCCAAGGGGAAGGTTGGTCCCGGTTATGGGAGGCTGGGGCGGGTGCCCAGCCCGGCAGTAAAAACCTGGTGCTGTTGCTACAAGGCGGTTCCCCTCCCACAGCACCATCTTTGGGTCTGCAGAGTGGCTGCTGTCCTCTAAAAACCCAATCACTTCCTTGCGAGGGAGGCAGCGGTTGGTGTCACCACGTTTTCCTCATCGTTTCAGGCACCTCGCCGGGAAGTGATTGAAAGGCGAGGAGTGCTCTGCCCCACCTTCCCGCCGGAGGGGAGAAACGCTTGGTACTGGGGTGGGTGGCTTAATAACATGTTCTCCTGGAGACAAGATGTTCAGAGGGCTGGTGCGCTTGAGGAAATACTTGCCTGTTTTAGGTTTTTCACCTTCCTATTTTTATTTTTTTTTTTAATTAAAAAAAATAAATGGCTCTCTGCCTGCCTTCGAATAGGCTTTTAGGGATCCCAACTCATTCTTGGTCTCCCAGATTGGAGTGAAGTGCTTGGCTGAGGCAGTGGTGTTGTCCCTGTGGGGCCAACTTCGAGTAGGGTGTCAATGTGGGTGGCTTTGCTCAGGGATGTTTGCACAAGGGACTTGCTCAAGGTCATGGAGCAATCACTGGATGCAGGAACAGAACCCCAACATCCCTATGCCCCTAAAACAAAATCGTTTAATGGTTTAGGTTGTAAGGGACCTTTAAAGACTGTCTGGTTTAAACCTTCTTCCATAGGCAGGGACACCTTCCACTAGACCAAGTTGCTCCAAGCCCCATTCAACCTGGCCTTGGACACTTCCAGGGATGGGGCAGCCACAGCTTCTCTGGGAAACCTGTGCCAGTGTTTTTCCACCAAATAACAGTAGCAGGAGGTATCCATCACTGGCCAGAGTATTCCATAGAAAGTAGCTGTAATATTTTGACAGATTAGGGTGATCTCACATGCACATCTTAATTGCCTCATTATGAAAAGGCACAAATAAAACTGGGGGGGGGGGGGGAATAACCCACATATATTTATGGGCTGATGGATGTAGCAGGCAGGTCTACACAGACAGGACCACGGGTGGATGCAGAGGGAGAGCAGCCAGCCCACCCTGGCTGCTGCCTCTGTTCCTGCAGCCTGGAGCAGGGATTGGGAAAGAGGAGCAGGTAGCAAAGCAGCAGAACCAAAGCATCTGTGCCTCAGGTTGCTCAGTGCCCTGGGCAGGGGAGGTGGTGGTGGAAAACAAATCAGGATGGGGAAAGATGATGAGATCTCCTGATGACTCTCCCATCCCTGGAAGTGTTCAAGGCCAGGTTGGATGGGACCCTGAGCAGCCTGGTCTAGTGGAAGGTGTCCCTGCCTATGACAGAGAGTTGGAATGAAATGGGCTTTAAGGCCAACCCAAACCATTCTGGGATTCATTCTGTGATTCTCTGACTCCCTCTCTTGACACAGGCAGGAGGCTGGGGTGGCCTGGGATGCTCAGCACCCGGAATCCTGGTTTTGCCATCTCTGGGATGCTTTGCTGGGTGGCCTCATGCTTCAGATGTAAAGCTCAAATTCCTCCAGGGGTTTTGTGTCAGCAAGGACTGACTGGGGAGTGGGGAGTAGGATCTGGATGGGATGGGGGAGCGGTGTCCAGGGATGTCCAACCCCAGACTTATCCCTGGGCTTGCACCCCAAAGCCCACTTCATGTACAGAGGGAGTGAAAAGAAGAACTAGAGACACCTTGTTTTGCCTGGAAAAATGACATTTTGACACCAGTAGCAGGCAGAGATCAGCCAGAGCCTCAGGCTCCTTCCCCCGCTGTGCTGAATGCAGAATGAGCCCAGCATGGGGGGGCAGCTTGTTTGCATCCCCAGCTTACCCTGGGGCACCCTCATGTCTTTGGGGTGGCAGTCCCATGGAGACTGACTATAGGCACACTAAAAAGAAAGGTAGTCAGGAACCAGCAGCTTCCTGAGGGGAAAATCATAGCAAAGAGAAGTCCAATCAATGCACATTTCAAGGTGAGTTGCTCCAAAAATCTCTATACAGATATCAAAATATAAAATAAACCCACATAAAATATAAATATGTACAACACTAATGTAAATTTTTAAATATGTACAATATACAAACAATAAAATATTAATGTGCTGTGATATTAATATATTAAAATGTTAGAGTATTAAAATACTGAAATATTGAAATGCTGCACGTTATGGCAATTATGTTACATGCCAGCATACAATTAAAGGTCAAAATTGCCATTTCCCAGCTAAGACTCAGGTTGTGAAGCGTTATCCTCACGGATGGAAGAGTTGGGAAGGGGGCATCCCCATCCCAAACCTGGGCTGTCTCCTCCAAGGGCTCAGCTTCCCAGGTCTTTGTCCCTGGGGATGAGGAAGGAGATGGGAAAGGGAAGTGCTGGTGAGGAGCCCTCACAGGTCACAGGTCTCCTGCTCCCAGCATTGAGCAACACTGAGATCCAGAGGCAGTATCCTGTCCCATCTTCCCCAGGGCTCCTCCGAGCTGCATCCTCCATTTCCACCCATACAAATGAATATAGGCAATATTAGTTTGTTTCATCTATTTTCAATGCACATATCTGTAGAATCTATTGAGTATACTTCTGGGGTTTTTTAATTTACCACGATGCTAAATGAGCATTTCGCCTCTCTCTCTGGTATTTCAATTTTACATTACTGGCTTGCAGGTGCTGTATTATACTGGAGAAGCTTGAAGTAAAAAGATTTAAAAAAACCTTTTTTAAAAAAATAGAAGGGGTTTCTGAGCAGAGGACTGCCTGGATGAGTTTTGGGTCACCCAGGGAGCACAGGTTGCAGGTGGTTTTTAATATTTCTGTGGTCCCCGGCTTGTATTTGGGCTTTTTCATCCATAAAGAGTATGAAGCTTAGCTCCCCCTGCCCCCTTTTTTTCCTGTTGCAGCCTCAAGTGACTAAATCTGTTGGCAGAATGTGGGGAGAAACAATCTGACACCCGAATAGCACCTCCCAGCATAATTTTTTTTTTTTTTTATAAATCGTGCTTTTCCTGGCAAGAAAGTAATGAATGAGTTTTAAGCATGACCATAAATGCAATGTTTCGCGATGTCATTCGCAGAATACATTTATTTTAGGTGCCCTCCACCCTTTCCACCATCTCCCTCCAGTTTATTTTAACAATGCTGTAATTTTCTATTATAAAATGGGATTTTTCTCTTTAACTCCATGTCGTCTGCTCAGCTTTTGCATGTGTGTGTGTGTGTGTGCGTGCACTGGTGACATTTGTCACCATCAGATGCTATTTTTATGCCTGTTATTATTGAGGACCCCACCCTTGGCTTGGTGAGGGGAAGGGGGGAGTGCAGGAGGAGGGAGAGGAGGGAGGGGGAGGAAGGAAAACGTCAGGCTCAGCACACTTCCAGCCTCTGGCCATCAACCTCCCCGGGGGCATGGGAACCATAAGGTCATTTCTCAAGCTCACTGAGCTCCAGAGCTGTCAAACCACCCTGCGAGTTTAAAAAATGCAAATGTATGCAAATGAGCGGGCTGCTTCTCTCTCTCTGCCTCTCCCCCCCCTCCCCCCCCCCGTTTAAATGACATGAATCACCTTCAATTTTGCCAGCATCCTGTAAAGTTATGGGCTTGCCTAAGCACTGTGGTTAACAGAACCACTTCTCAAGAGGACAAGGAAGGGAAAAGAAAGGAAAACCAATCAATTTCCATCAAAAGCAACATAATTTTTAATATATTTTATATATATAAAATGTATATAAATATATATAAATGACATACCCCCTCAATCTCCCAATTCAATTTTTTCTTGCTGTGTAGTGAACAATTCACTGATTAGGGATAATGAAGTTTAGTGCCCAGAAAAAACCTTCTATAAAAACATTTCTCAAGGTAGTCTAATATTCTGATTTTCTGATCTTTGGCACTTGGGGTGAACTGGCAGTAAAAGATCAAAATAGGCTTGTAGGAAGACATGTTCCTTCATGCAAGGAGCTCCTTCAACACTAATGCTCCTTCCAAACAAAAGTAAATGAGTAGAAGATGAAAACAGCAATAGCAATTTAATTGTTCATGCTTATTATTCAGGATACAAAGCCCTAAAAAAGGAAGTTGTCTTTTCCTCCCTGGCTCAGGGGTTATTTATTATCTCACACTCCACTTGGAGAACACATTGGATTTGCTGTCATTTATCGGCGATTTTCAAGGGGGGTTTGATATGGAGTTGGTGGGGAGTGTAGCTGGTTAATGTGGTTAAGCACAGCACACTGTAATGAATCAATTTGTTTCAGACAACAGAGGTAATTAGCGTGGAGGTAATGGGCACACCACGGGACACGGGGCTGGAACATCCTCCTTCGACCAAAAGTGCCGGTGGCTGGGGCTGAAGGGGCTCGGGGGCGGGCTGTAATTCCTGGTTCCTCCCCCAACTCTGGGCATAGGGAGGTGGCTGCAGAGGGCTTCCCATGGTGCCAGCCCCCTGGGAGGTTTAACTGGTCAGGGACAGCTGTGCCTGCTCCCCGTGTGGCTCCCACCAGGCTTGTGGTCCATCACCTGTCCCCAGGTGTGCTCCGTCTGGGTTGCACCATCTTCCCAAGGCCTTTGCTCACTGGCTCCCACATGCGAGTTTTTGGCAGTGCTGGTTAGGTATGGGGGAGATATCTGTAAGTTCTCAGCTGGAGCGTGGCTCTGCGGAGGGAGGAGAAGGGAGACAGCATTCCTTTTCCCACGGGAATGTTCGCTGCTGAGTCTGATCCCCTCTAGGGGCCCCTCGGGCTTCGCCAAGGGTCGCTGGCTTCCTGGACAAGGTGAAGTGTGGATTTTTGTGGACAACCTCCATCAGGCCAGGCTCTTTCCACCCCTGAGGGCTAGTGCCAGGTGGGAAGGTGGGAGCCAGCCCCTCACCATGAGGTAGTCCAGGTCCCACAGCTGGTGGGAAGGAGGTTTGGAGTGAGTGCAGCCAGATCCTGAGCAGGGAGGGACACCCAGGACACAGCAATAGATCCCGGGAGAGATGCGGAGGTGGTGTGGGGTGGAATTGGGAACCTGACAGAGGTGCAGAGGGTGGGATTGGGAACATGGTGGTCTCAGCTGTGTGAAAGGGGGCGGAGGGGGGCTGCAGTTTCACTTACAGGTACCCTGAGTTCTCTTGGGGATGAACTGCTCGGCTCTGAACTGGGTGTCTACCTGCAGCAGGGCCACGAGCTGGGGCTGGTAGAGGTGACACTGCTTGAACACATGCTCTGTGTCCTGGGGGTTTCCAAAGGGTTAGTGTATTCAAAGTTATTCTGTCTGTTTGATGTATTCTGTGTGTGAGGGGATTAATGTATTCGTCACCTGCTGGAGGAAATCATTCTCCTTTCCTGGGATTTCTCATGTGCAAGGGCTGCTGGAGCCATGTGAAAGAGGAAACATCTTACAGATTAAAAAATGGCAAAAAGAAATCAGGTTTTCCTCTTGGGTGTGAGCTTTTTGCTTCCGAGTTTTCCTTTGAAGCTAAAACTGCTCTAGCAGGGGAAGATGTCTGCCAGATGCACAGGGCATTTGATACCATGCTGACAAGTCCAAGCAGGACTGGGAATGAAACAAGCTCAGCTCATGGGAGAAGATGGCAGACAGCAATCTGTGTCTGGCCAGGTCCTTGCTCCCTCTTTTTCTTCCTCTGAGCATTTAGGTACACCGTGACATAAATCCTTGCTTGCCTCCCCACTCCCAGGTCCCTCAGCAAGACATTCCTGTGTGGGTTGTCCACATGCTGAGGCGATGTGGGATAAATTCCAGGCATGAAGTAGCAGTAGTGGATACCTGCTTGTCCATTGGGATCACTCTCCTACTGCAGCAGGAGCCATGACCCTCCTATTTGGGACATCCAGTTATACCAGTCCCAAGAACAATGGTGTAGATGGGATGAGCACTCCCTGGCTCTCCTTATTTAAGCTGTGTGGGTGCTGGGACTTGGCAGCGTGAAGCAATACAGCATCACACTTTCCCCACATAGCTCCTGGCAGGGCAAATCCAACATGTACCTGGAACAAAGTTGTCTCTGGGAGGACGTAGAAGAAACCTGATGGGAGGGAGTCATTGCACAAGGTTCCTGGGGGAGGGATGTGAAAGAGAAGAGGGATCTTGTGGTGGTTATGAAAAGGTGAAAGGAGTGGGAATCGAGTAGAGGAGGATGGAGACAAAGAAGGAGATGAAAAGATGTGGAGGGAAGCAGAGGTTAGATCACAGAGGACCTGGAAGGAGTTGAAGGTGGCATGGAGACACAGTGGGGCCGTGCAAGTGGGAGGTGATTACAGGGGTCCAAGTGAGGTGGGGGAGAGAAGGACACCAGGACAAGGCAGCATCATTTTGACATCACTGATTGGGAATCCCCTGCTAACACTCCGCTGCCTGTGCTTTGTCCTAGGGCACTAAATGAGAATATGGCCAATGGCATTGAAGATCTTATCGGGATCCCATTCCCGAACCACAGCAGCGAGGTGTTGTGTGGTCTGAACGAGCAGCGGCACGACGGGCTCCTCTGCGATGTCATCCTCATCGTGCAGGACCAGGAGTACCGCACCCACCGCTCCGTCCTGGCTGCCTGCAGCAAGTACTTCAAAAAACTTTTCACTACCGGCACTTTAACAGACCAGCCCTATGTTTACGAGATTGACTTTGTCAAGCCTGAAGCACTTTCTGCCATCCTCGAGTTCGCCTACACCTCAACGCTCACCATCACCACCTCAAACGTCAAGCACATCCTCAGTGCTGCCAAGATGCTGGAGATCCAGAGCATTATCAATGTATGCCTTGAAATCATGGAGCCCGACAGAGAGGCCGAAGAGGAAGATGACAAAGAGGACGAAGATGATGACGAAGATGAAGACGAAGATGAGGAGGAAGAGGAGGAGGAGGAAGTGGAAGATTTCGTCAATCAGGAGAACCTAACCGATGTACAAGAAGTAAGCTGCCACCAAAGCCCTTCTGAGTCTGATCTTACCGAAGAAGCATATCCAGAAGCACCTAAAGATTTTCCAAATCACTTCCCAGCCAGTAACTCCTCTGGACACCTGGGCATGATACGAGACTTCTCCATCGAGTCCTTGTTAAGTGAAAACCTGTACCCTAAGGCAAACATCCCGGAAAGAAGGCCAGCTCTCTCTCCCTTCGCCCCCAGCTTCTTCCCCCATCTATGGAACGGAGACTTTAGCTCCTTCTCCCAGCTGGAGGAACCACAAGTAGACAACGGCCCCTTGGATCTGGTGATCAAAAAGAGGAAGATCAAGGAAGAGGAAGAGAAGGAAGACCTGCCTCCGCCTCCTTTCCCTAATGACTTCTTCAAGGACATGTTTGCCAACACCGCAGCAGCTCCCTTAGGGCATATTAAGGCAGAGACTGACTATAGCGCTTATCTGAATTTCTTAAGCGCTACCCAGTTCGGAGGAGTTTTTCCTCCATGGCCCCTGGAGGAAGAGAGGAAAATAAAGCCCAAGGCATCCCAGCAGTGCCCCATCTGCAACAAAGTCATCATGGGAGCCGGCAAGCTGCCCAGGCACATGAGGACCCACACGGGGGAGAAGCCCTATATGTGCAATATCTGTGAAGTTCGCTTTACCAGGTGTGCATTGGGTACCTCTGCCATGTGTGGGAAGGGGGATGGTGGTGGTTGGAGGGGCCGTGTCATGACCCGTGACTGATTCCTGAGTTACACTTTTCTTTTTCACCCCATAAAAATGTAGGAAAGAAAGCAGAGCACGAGCTCTATCCTTTCAGAAAAAAAAAAAAAAAAAAAAAAGAGAGAGAAAAAATGGAGTAAGGGAGGAGAGTGAGGAGGGTGGAGGAAGAAAAATGAACCTACTGATTTTTGTGGGTTGTGGATGACATCCACAACTCACTGGATCCATCCCCTCACTGGACAAAAGCTTAAATAAGTAACAGGATATTTTCAACCCCACAATAGTTCACCACAGTGGGACCAGAGTGAGCTGGAAAACAGATGGTCAAACAGCCAAGGCAGCTTCATCTCTAGTGTGCTGGGAGATGCATTGAGTTGGGAGGGCCGTTTAGCCACAGGATGTAATTAGTTTGGGTTTGCACATTTTGGCACCAGTGTAGACCACAACCAAGTTGCACATGTTTGGACATGACAGTATCTGGGTTTTCTGAGGCTGGAGCATTCCTAATTATTATATGTTACAGTGCGGTGGGGGTCAGTCTCTTCTCCAGAATAACAGGCAACAGGACAAGGGGAAACTGCCTCAGGTTGCACGAGGGGAGATTTAGATTGGATACTGGGAAAAATTTCATCATAGAAGGGGTTGTCAAGCATTGGCACAGGCTGCTCAGGGCAGTGGTGGAGTCTCCATCCCTGGGGGGATTTAAAAAATGTGTCGTTGGGGCACCTGGGGACATGGCTTGGTGGATTTGGTAGTGCTGGGGGAACAGATAGACTCATAGAATCCCAGAATGGTTTGGGTTGGAAGGCACCTTAAAGGCCATCTTGTTCCAACCCCCCTGCCATGGGCAGGGACACCTTCCACTAGACCAGGTTTATCAGAGTCCTGTCCAACCTGGCCTTGGACACTTGCAGGGATGGGGCAGCCACAACTTCTCTGGGCAGCAATTGGAGCAGGCTATACAAATCTAATGCTCCAGCTTGAAACCCTTCCCTGCAAAGCTGGGCAAATTTAATCGGCGAGCAGAGACAAATAGATTCCTGGACCTGCTTTTGCTGAGTATAATTAATATCTAATGAGGACAATCTTTACCATAATAATAAAGCTTTCTGACAAGAGCATGGTATTTCAGCTCCTGGCTGCGTGTGAGAGACAGAGCCCTATTAAGCTGGGGTGGGAAAACCAGAGGAAAATAATCTGCGCAGTAGGCAGAGGCGAGCTCCTGACAATGGCCAGACACCTGGGGTGCTCCTGCATTCAGCCTGCCTTTTCTTCTCCTGTCCTATGATAATATTCGAATGGAAGATATGCAGATGATGAGGATTTGACCTGAAAATAAATTTCCATGCTCCCCTCCATTAACGCAGCAGACACCGCATTATGATGCGGGGAGCATCATGCCTCGGGCGGGCACATGCGACGTGAGCCTGGCTCACCCTGCTATTTTTAGGGGGAGGGCCACTGCACGGTGATAATTCCTGCCTGCAGGAATTCGGATCCGGCTCCTGCTGGTGCTGCACCCCAGGTTAACGCTGGGTTGTTGCTTCCAGACAGGTGGTTCACCCCGGTGATTGTGGTGGTATTCCCAGGCTGGAGGGACCACCTGGCCAGCCCGTGTTACTCTCCTGCATGTGGTGCTGATTGCTGATGAGGAGATAGCTTGGCTTGACCCATCACTGACACCTTCCCTATAAGGGACATAATAGGGCCAAGCCCTTCCAGAGGGCTCCCAAAGTCCTTTACATGCAAAGGCAGCATCATTGGGCTTAGTTTGGGGAAACCGAGGCACAGAGAAATGCTGGTACTGTCTCACTTTGAAGGTTAGTAGGAGGGTTCAGGTGAGAGTTCAGGCATCCTGACCCCTAATCCAGGCAGCTTAAATCAGCATCATGGAGGTTAAAAGCTCCATGCAGAGGTGGTCTAGCATGGCCCACTGCTAACACAGGGTGAAACCCAACAGCTTTGACATCCCCCATATGCTCAACAGCTTCTAAATGTAGAGCACAGGGGTAGTGGGACTTTAACCCAGGAAAAAAATGACAAAATTGGGACTGACCCAGTGGTGCAATCCCCCATCATCACTGATGAAAATGAAGTTGTTTGTGTGGGTCACCTGACACTGAGCTGAGCGCAGGAGGGATTTTTCCTTCTCTAACACCCTGAGCAAAGTGGAAATCTCAAAACATTGGTTTGTTTTTAAATGCGTTTGGAAGGATTTTGAATAGCAAAAAGCTATTTGGTTTTGTTTGAGGTGGGGTTTTTTAGCCATTTGCAGCATTACTCTGATGTGAGAACTCTCCTTTAGGAAAAAAGTGTGTTTTTAAGCAAAGTGGAGTGATTGAGATGTAGGAAGAGATTTCTGTCGGGATTTCCTCAATGCTGCCACTTACATTAGTGTTTTGCTCTCAGGGGGGAATCTCGTGCTTCCTGAAAGCATCAGACTTGTGCCCCACAGTGCCTTCACTGGGGAGATGCAAGCCCAGATGGTTCCTTTTGGGGTCCCCTGGGAATGAGGTGCAGGGAAGCAGAGGTTCCCAAATGGGATTTCTGAGTGAATCAGTCCTTTGCGTTATTTCTGCCTTTTAAAGAATTGTGTAGGAGCAAATCTACTGGGGAAAATAGAGAAAATATATTTTCCTGGGTGGGGAGTCCGCCAACCTCCCCATCAGATCCCTTCCCCTCCACATCAGTAGGATGTGAGGACCCCCCATGCACCTGGATGTGCCACTCCCACCGCCCAGGGACATCTGATCTCAGGAAGCAGGACTTCATTTAATAGCTCATTAATTTTTTTCCTTAAACAAAGGCTGCTCAGCCTCTAGTCTGCTGTTTCACCCTGCTAGAACGCTGGAGAAAACTGCAAATATTTCAGCTTTTCCACCAAGACAGCCCCAGAGTGCTCAAGGAGAAACTGTTCCAGCCGGAAAGGTTAACATTATTTGTTCCTATTATTTGTGTTGTGACAGCTCGCAGAGCCCTAATCGCTCTCCTAATGCAATTGCATTAAGGTTATTCACACACACGGAGCGTGGATCTCCGTTGGAGAGCCTGCGAGCCCAGCTCCCGGCTCACAAACCCTGTGTCCCCCACGCCACATCCTCCCCGGGGTGCTCCACCACAACCGGAGCATCCCACCCCGCCCCCAGCCTCTGAGCTGCTCCAGGTAGAGCCATAAACCTTCTCTTACATCCCCCCGGGGCGTGGGGGGATTGAGTTTCTCCCTGTCTGCTGCCGGAGATGGGAAACAGCCTGAAAAGAGCTTTGCCTGTGTTTACATTATGCAGTCCTGGCACGCGGCGTGTTTATTAGGAAAAGCGATCCCGCTAGGTTAAACTTTACATATAGAGGTTTAAATTAAATTATAGGTGGGGCTGGTGGCTCTGCTTTTTATTAACGCTTCCCACCACCTCGCAGTATGAGCCCCCTGCCTTCATCCGTGTGTGCGAGTTCGCCACGTTTTATCTGCTCGGGGTGAAATTTTCCGTGCTGCTTTGTCTTCTGCTGAGCCCTTTCGGGGGAAATGCACCCTTGTGAAAATTCTTGGGAAAACAGCAGTTTTAAAAATGTCAGAGTGGGAAGTCGGGGTCTGGCCCTGAGCTAGGCGCAGGGACCGGGAGATGCTTTTTTTTTCCTGTCTCCCTAAAAATCCGTAGGTGCAGGACCAGGCTGGGACCAGTTTCCCAAAGTCAGTAAAGCATCATCTGGTGAAGAAGTGGCTCTCCTCCTAGGGATACTTCTCTGTATCCTTGATCCTGAGGGATTGGTGTACAGGGGTGGCCAGACCAGGGCTGCACTCCTCATGGACTGGCTGACACCAGTGTGCTGCCAGGCATGTCACCAAAAACTACTTCAGTGTGCACACAGGCAGGGTGGCAAAAATTAGTGCAAAGGTAGCACCTTGCATGTTTTGAGGGCTTGACCTGGCAGAATAAATACATTTTTTTCAGGGGTGGTTTTTATATTACATAAATCAAAATATCGTAACATGTACTTATGTTATGTATTATATAATTTATAATGCAATTATATTTTTAAACCATAATAAATAGTATTATATACTGTGTAATATTTATCTAAAATATATAATACAGTTTTATATGAGATATCTATAATATATAGGTTTTATATATAATAATGACATGACTCCATGTGTTCTACATATAGCCCCAGTATTAGCACTTTGGAGGGTTCATACCAAAAAGCATTTTGTAAAACAATATGAATTTTCATACTTTGCTGTTTACTTGAACTCCACTGGTACAACCTAGCTGAGCAGTGCTTAGCTCAGTTCAGCTACTGACAGCTTTACAGTTTTATAATCATATGCTTTAGCTGTGATTTTTTTTTGACTGCAGAAGGAAACATTTATTACAGGGGGGAGGAAATAGTGATTGGAGCGTGAGAAAATATTCTTGCTTTCAGATATTTGCCTTAAATATATATATATAGATATATATCTATTTGTAAATAAGTGCCATTGGGATGGATGGATATTATGCTGTTCCAAGGCTGGATTTAAAAACCTTCTCCATACTGTTGAGTGAGGCTGGATGTGTGATGGCCTTGGAGACCATGGCAGCGAAGGACTGAGTGCCTGGGAGCTGCACCTCTGCCAGCACCACCCTCTGTGATGCTCCTGCTCCAAATGAAAGCCTCCTGAGACACCGTGTGGTCAGTGCAAGGATAAAATGAAAGGAAAATCCAAGAGGGACTTAAATTAAGCAGTATTTTCAGCCCACGGTGCCAGGCTCTTGAATCTGAACAAATTTCTTTACTTGCAAGCAGGAATAGGGCTGTGCTAAATTAGCTATTCCCTTATTTAGATATACATAGATAGATATATTCCCATGTTTAGATACTCGCCCTCTGTAACTCTCTGACAGGAGGGTGGAGCCAAGTGAGGGTCAGGCTCTGCTCCCCAAGGAAGGGGAAACGGCCTCAGGTTGCACCAGAGGAGGTTTAGATTGGATACTATGGAAAATTTCTTCACTGAAAGGGTTGTCCATCCCTGGCACAGGCTGCCCAGGGCAGTGTTGGAGTCCCCATCCCTGGAGGGATTTAAAAGCCCTGTGGATGTGGCACCTGGGGACAAGGGTAAGTGGTGGCCTTGGCAGTGCTGGGGGAATGGTTGGACTTGATGATCTTACGGGTCTTCTCCAGCCGTAATGATGCTATGTTTCCCTGGTTTGGGAGTTTATTCTAGAGGGCTTTTTTCCTCCAATTTAAGCTGGTTTTGATCTCTCTGGGATGGGCTGCAAACTCCTGACATGTGTGTGTGTGATGTTTAGGTGCCCAGGAAAGAGAAGGTGAATGCAGAGGTCAACCTGCAAGAGCATCTACACGCTGGGGGAAGCCCCAAGACAGGCTTCCCACCTTTCCTGACCCAAAGAGCAAATCCAACCCCACCCCTTCCTGCCCACGCCGCCCTGACCAAGTGCCTTTTTTCCCTCTCGCAGGCAGGACAAGCTCAAGATCCACATGCGGAAGCACACGGGGGAGCGGCCGTACCTGTGCATCCACTGCAACGCCAAGTTCGTGCACAACTACGACCTGAAGAACCACATGCGCATCCACACGGGCATCCGGCCCTACCAGTGCGAGTTCTGCTACAAGAGCTTCACCCGCTCCGACCACCTGCACCGCCACATCAAGCGGCAGAGCTGCCGGATCGCGCGGCCCCGGCGCGGCCGCAAGCCGGCGGCGTGGCGGGCGGCCGGCCTGCTCTTCGCGCCCGGCGGCCCGCCCGTGGAGAGCGGCCTCGTGATGCCGCCCACGCTGGAGGAGATGAGCGGCCACCTCGGCAGCACGGCCATGTGCCTTCCCGGCCCCAGCCCCAAGCACTTCTTGAGCGGGGCCAAGGCCTCCTTCAGCCTGCAGGAGCTGGAGAGCCAGTTCGAGGAGACCCAGAGGAAGCTCTTCAGGCGGGCCCAGATGGACATGGAGAGGAACGCGGGGATCTTCGCCTTCGCCCTGGGCCACAATGAAAACCTCGCTGCCCAGCCCTTCTTCCCGCTCCCCGACCCTTGGAGCACAGGCTTCAGTGGCCTGGCAGGGCTGGGCCACGTGGCTCCCATCTCAGAGGCAAGCAACTAAACCCGCTCCCGGTCCCACCATGCGCCTGCTCTCTTCCCAGCAAGGCAGCCAGCTCCCTCGGGGCCCCCACCTGCCCTTTTGCGTCACTGGACTCCCAATAAACTCTGTCCCCTTGCTGACATGGGGCTTGGGGCACTGGGTTGTCCCTGGGGAGAGCAAGGAGTGGGCAGGTGCTGTGCCCCCTGGCCACTGGCACTTTAGACTCTGGATGCACTTGGCTTTGGGGCCATCAGGCACTCGCTGTCCCACCCAGCCACCCACCACTCATGGCTCCATCTGGGAAGGCCAGGCCAGGACTGCTGCTCTCTTCAACACTCCCGAAAATGTCACTTGCCTTAGTCCAGGGCATAGCCATCACTTTGAGATGGCTCTTCTGGGGGAAATACTCCCCATTTTCCACCTGCAGAGCCCACTGGACACCAACAAGCCGTCCAGACTTGGTTTTGTTCTGTTACATTCCTTGGCCCTTTTGGTCAAAAGGACTTTTCTCTTTTTGATTTTTTTTTTTGTATTCTTTTTTTGATTTTGTTTTTGTTTGTTTCTTTGGTTCGGTTTGTTTTTTTTTGTTTTTTAATTAATTCCCATGTCTGGCAGCAATATTTATCCTACAAGGGATAAAGGGGAGGGTCAAGCAGCCATGTTGGGAGAGGGAGGATCCTGGCCTTTGACTTTCTCAGCAGTATATCGGATTTACAGGGCTGGTGAAAGCCCTTGATCTGCAGCATGAGTTGGGACCCTAAAAACATAAAAAAAAAAAAAAAAAAAGGAGATAAAAAATCACCCAGCTGCAAAGCTGGGTGTAAAAGGGGGATTTACTTATTTTGGTTCTTTAGCTATTTCAAAATTTCAAAAGGAGAACCAAAGCCTATTTTGAGTATTTTAACTTCAGTTGCTTGAAAAGGTGAAGGAAAAGTTTTGGAAGAATCAGAAATGTTTCAATATTGAGCTTTCATTAAACCCTTGCTTTGCGAAAATGAACCACGTGGGAATTTGGAAATGAAAAAGTCGTTTCAAACCAAAGAGTCAGAATTCGCCGCCACTGACCATTCTGAAAAGTCTGGGGTTCTGTCCTTAGTTCCCTCGAATTCCTATATATATATATTTTGATGACAAAAAATTACCAAACACACTCATGTGTGTCGATGGGAAAAAATTGAGTGTGGAAATATCCCTGCTGCTTGTCTCAAGGGATCTTTGTGGAAAAGAAGTTCACTAAAGGTGTCCTGGTGGTTATATTGTCTACTTGCCAGCAAGCAGAAATGCTATTTCTTCACTCTTTGTTAGCTCAAAAGATAAGAGGGTAACATATTTAGGGTGCTCCAAGCTGAAGGTGACCAACAGGTTTGGGGTGTCTCCCTAGCATCCCTGCAGGCCCCATCTTGGCTACTCCATCTAAGGGTTCTTTTGAGGCCAAAGGAGCAGCAGATTGGCTGGAATTGCCCTGTCAGCCTCCTTCAGCTCTGAAACCATGAGCTACTCTGATGGATAAAGGGTTTTGGTGAACATCTGCCTCCCATGGCTCCTCTTAGATGAGCCATGGGAGGGAGATGTGGTGGGACCCCAGTTTCAGCATTGGCTGACATGTCTTGCAGTGAGTGTCCCAGGAAGCTGGTTTTACATGAAACCGGCACTTGAATATGTAAATGGTACAAACTGGGGCTTTTTTATTTCTCTTTTTACTGTTACCTTTCAACGTCAGCAAAATCAAAGGGAATGAGAGGACCGCGGGTTCATGAATTTTTTGGTTTGTCCATCAGTGAAGTGGTGGCTGGATGAGAACCTCCTCACCAGAGCATGGAGGGGGACACACGGGATCTGGGTTCTGCCCCCATGAGGGTTTGAAGGACTTCTGCTCTGAGACCACCCGTAGCAGAATGATCCCAAGGAACTGCCCAGCACTCGCTTCCTCCTCCGCAAAAGAAATCCACAGAGACTCCACGTGCAACGAAAGTCAACGGAGAGAAAAAGAGAAGAAGAAAAAAAAATCTTCTTAAAACTGCAACAAACTTTTTCTTTTTAATCCATATCAAGTTCTTACAACAAGCAACATTTTGCAGATGACTGGTTCCTTCAGGTGTTTTTTTGTCTACTATTCGGAGTCATTGTAAAATATCCAAAGATGCTGAGTACTGTATAATCTGCAAGGACTTGAAGCAAGGTGTTTTTTCTGTCTCGGTTTGTTTGTTAGGTTGGTTGGGTTCTTTTTTTCTTTTTTTTTCCTATTTGTCTAAGTGGGGATAAACCTTTGCAATTTTTCTATTTATAACTATTTTTATGTGATTGCTTTATGTACAAAACAACGGAAAAAAATCAAAACAAAAAAGTAGAGAGAAACACACACGCATACACACACACACACACAGAGACAAAGAAATTTGCCTTAGTTACTCACGGGACAATCACCCTTAACTTTGATCGATGCTAAAAAGTGGATGGGAAAAAAAAAAAAAAGAGAGACTAGATTCTTTTATGTATTTATTAAACTGTATTAATTGATGCTTTTAAATTATTAGCAGGACTTGATTCTCTTGCCTGTGGCCACGATGAGAAGGCAAAGCCGCTGCAGTTGCTGACCCGCGTGGCCTCAGCTTTTCGGATGTTTGCCCGGCACACAGATCTGTGCTTTCCAAAGGCACCTTTTGGAAAGCCGAAACAATCACTTCTGAATGAAGCATCGAGCTGGTACGGGCTCCACCCCGAGGGGCCGCGGGCGCTGTGATGCTGGCGATGATTGCGGAGTTAAGGTTGATTTTCCCGCGTTGGCGCTGGGTTGGGTAGGGTTGGAGGGACCTGAGTGCTGGCAGTGATTGTGTTTTGGAGGGGGAGAGGGAGGATTAGAGAAAACCCTATTTCTTCCCATTTTGATGTTGTGTGGTGAGTCCAGGCCACAGGTATCCACATGTGAGCCCAGCTAAGTGTGGAGGTTACCTTCCTGGGGCTCTGCTTCCTTTTCACAGCCAGGATGGGTGTGCTGAACAGCAGCTTTGGGCTGGAGGGTCTCAGGGCTCTGTCCCAGCTCAGGGTGTGGTGGCTTCTTATTCATCTCACCAGGCTCCAGAGGCCTGGCTGCAGCAGGGACTGATGAGCACTGGACTGATCCCACAGCGTGGGCAGCAGGGGAAGGGGGGATTCTGTCCCTCTGCCCCTCAGGTGAGATCCCACTGCAGAGCTGCCTCCAGCCCTGGGGAGCAACATCAGAAGGTCCTGGAGCTGCTGGAGTGAGTCCAGAGGAGGCCACAGAGATGCTCCAAGGGCTGGAGCCCCTCTGCTCTTAAGCCAGGCTGGGAGAGATGGGGGTGTTCACCTGCAGAAGAGAAAGCTCTGGGGAAACCTGAGAGCCCCTTCCAGTGCCTAAAGGGGGTTTAGAAGAAAGATTGGGGCAAACGTTTTTAGCAGGACTGTTGCAATAGAACAAGGGGAAATGGTTTTAAACTGAAAGAGGGGGGATTCAGACCAGATGGAAATTTTTTACGATGAGGGTGGCAGAACACTGGAACAAGTTGCCCAGAGAGTTGGTGACTGCCCCCTCACTGGAAATATTGAGAACAAGATTGGATGGGGCTTGGAGCAACCTGTTTTAGTGGAAGGTGTCCCTGCCCATGGCAGGGAATTGAACTAGATGACCTTTCAAGGTCCCTTCCAACCCAAATCCTTTAATGATTCTGTGATTCTGTGAGCACAGCTGATGCAAACATGAGCCCTATAATTCATTTGGCCACTCAGGAGTTGCAGAATTTCCTTGCTATTTTCTGAAGGAGGCGCAAAAGCTGGAAAATAAGTGCCAGGTAGGAATGGTGGGACTAATCCCACGTCACTCACCCATTTGGAAGTGAAGTAACAAGTTCCCTGTGCATATTGAGACACCTGCATGTTGACACTTTTTAGTTTTGGATGTCCTAACCTGCAACGTGATCTCCAGCCTTCCTCTGGAGCTGTCCTGACTCTGGAGGGAGGCAGGTACTGAGGGAGGGTGATTCACTCCACCCACGCTGGACCTCCCAAGGGTGGGATGAATCACCTTTGACAGCACCTGTCTCTGCTACCTACCAGGGTGCTTTCCTTTCCCATAGCTCCATGAGATAAGGGATGTTCCCATCACCACAGCGCCCTCCTCTCTGCTCAGCTGATGGGGCAGCCTCTGGAAAAACATTTCCCAAGAGGACGGGATGCTGGCACAGCCCAGGGACCCAGGTCAGTCAGCTTGATTTCTCCCCAGTCTGTTTTAACTGGGAATGCAGTGGTAAATAAGGATCCAAGCCCATCCTCCCAAGCCTGGGGACCAGGGATTCAGGCCCATGGGTTGTACACCCTGCTGCAATCCCAGTAAAAAACATCTCAAGTTCTTACAGCCACAGGTTATTTTCCTTCCTTCACACTCCTGGGAAGGACTCCACAACATCAGATGCTCAGGCAGGGGTCCAGATCTGCAGGCAGAATCCAAAAACGTGTCTTGAGAAGATGGAAATGTCAATCCCCCTCCCAGGGCAGGTGGTTGGTCATTGAGCATCTCATCTGTGCTTGGAGTCTGCATGACCACGGCAGGGTCATCCCAGAAATAGTGTGTTTCTGAGCATAAAAAAATTACAAAATTAGATTAATGACTTTTTAGCTATTTAAATATACTTTTTTTTTCCAAATCTTGCACCTTTTGACCTCATTTTATGCTCATATTCTGGTTTGTTTATAAAGCCAAAACAGCAACAAAACAAAAACCCAACCCAAACCAAACCAAACAAAAAAATAGAGGGAGATTTGCAAGGGGGAGAGTGAAAAATCTGAAAATTGCTCGGAGGAGCTGTGAGTTAATCAGACACATGGGAATCACAGAAAGGAACCAGCTCCAGTAAATGCTTGTTAGCAGCAACATATGGCCACACGCTTGCCCCTGAACAGCTGCTGTTATCTGCTGGAGCATCCAGGCCGTGGAGGGAGAACCAGTGCAGGGGGTGATGCTGCACATGCAGTGTTTGCTTGCACCAGGGTTTGCTGCCAAAGGAGCATCTCCTGAGTGCAAGTGGCAGGGAGCTGGATGGGCAGCTCCTTGCCCTTGGCTCAAGACCCTTTGCTGAGTGTTGCAAAAGCCTCTTCCTGCAGTTGTGCAGGAGAAATTGCATACAAAATAAAAAATAAATTAAATGTATTTTAAAAAGGAAAGAGCGAGCCTGCAGTTCGGGGGAGTGAGAGGCTTTTCCATCTGCCAATCACCTGCAGAAAAAAAAAAAAATAAAAGGAGAGCCTAAAATGTTTTAGACTCGAATATGTGGCCCTCAGCAGGACTCCCAGTGACACCAGTGGTGCTACAAATGCTGCCCCATCTCTGCTCTGTTCGTGCTCTGCCTGCAGCCCCCTGGGACCTGCGATGCCCCCCCATCCTTTCCCATCCATTTTGGAGGAGATTAGTGCTTTGTTTACAGTCTCAGTGCCCTGAAGCTGAAAGATTTTGTGGTTGCAGAGGAAAATTTTAAGATAAGTGAGTAAATGAAGCAAGACCCCCAAACCATCTCCATTCTAAGAAGACGTTGTGTTTGGCAGCAGGTCACCCACAGCTGGGTTTTAGGGTCTGCCTTTTGGTGCCTCTGACAGTGTGCACCCCCTTGATCTGCGCCTGAGTTTCTTTCCAAGCCAAAAATAAAAAGGGAAGAAAAGAGTGAAAAACCCCTTCTTGTGGAACCCCCACATAGTCCGAGCCCAACTGAACTGAGCTCCTTCCCACCTCCCAGCCCCACCTTTGGGATCTCCTCCAGAAGGAGAGAAAATACCTGTGGCTTGGAAATACCTATTTTTTTTCCCCTTGTTTTCCTGTGTTGAACTGATGTTTTACATGACTTGCACTATTTGCTGTAGGGCAGGATACTGTTAGGTTTCTTTGTTTCAGTCTCTTGTTTGGTTGCGACTCCTCTTGGCTAAGAAAACAGCAGTCCTGTACACGTACCTGCTGCACATCTTACACCCTGGAGAAAATAAACTGTTACCTGAAGCACCGAGTGGCTCGTGTGTCCTTAATGCTGCTGTGGGGCTGCGGAAGTTACAGCACCAGGTTAATGTTTGGACTTGATTATCCATGGGGTCTTTTCCAACCCAAATGATTCTGTGATCAAATGATGGTGAGGCGGGTGATAGACCGTCTTGTGGTGGCCCCCCTGGGTGACCCTTCATGTGGCATCTGGGCTGTCACCACAGGGGTGCCTGGGCTGAGGAGCAGCCCCTGGTGATGCCCCCAACCCCGGCATGAAACACTGTGCAGGGGAAAAAAATAATATTTAAGTACAATTGGGTTTTTTTTTTCCCCCGAGGTCTGTGCACCTGCTTTGTGCAGCTCCCGGCACACTCAAACTTGGACTGCCCTCGTGTGGTGGCCTGGTGGCAGCTCTGCCCCTGAAGTGATGCTGGGGACTTAGAAATTACACAGAACACACGTGAGCTGGAAAGGACCCACAAGGATCGTCGAATCCAGCTCTTACGTGAATCGCCCAAAGGGATCGAACCCACAACCTTGGTGTTATCAGCACCATGACATTAGAGGGTTGGTACCCACACCTGGAGCTGTTTTGGGGTCTCAGTTGCCCCAGGGCATGCACGATCCCCCACCACCTCTCATCACCCCTAGCCACATCTACCTGCCAGGCAGAGGAAATACAAACTTCAGCCACATCCAGAGGGAGTTTAATGGATGGACTCGATGACCTTAAGGGTCTTTTCCAACCTAAATATTTCTATGATTGTAAGAATTTTTTACCCTTAGTTAACCACAACCAAATAATTAGGCCAGTGAGGCTGGGAACATGCCACAGCTATTGGTGGTCTCATGAGAACCCTGATTTTTTTGGAGATTATTCCCGAGGGGGTAAGCCAGGACTGGACCCTCTGATGCCCAGTGTGGCCTCAGCTGATATTTCTGGCTTCCCCTCATGGTACCACTAATAATTTTGCCCAGTTCAGTCAAGTAGAGATGACAAATATAAATCTCATGCAATTATATAAAGCTCATTTCCTCAGGAATTGAGGCTAGAAACCATAAATGCAAATAATCAAAGAAGAAGCCAAACAGCAATGCCGAGCTGCAACCCCCAAAGTTTTGCTTTATTTCTTTCTTTCTGCAGAGATGACACTGACTGAGATGTCACAAATCCGATCAGGCTTCCTAATAGTTCATGCAGTGCCTCGAGCCTCAGGGGTCATCTGAAATTCAGGCAGCCAATTTGCAGGCAGGAGATGCAAAGCCAAACCAGGCAGGGGCTGAGGTTTTAAGGACAGACCCTGTCTGTCAGCTAAAACTCTCCTCTGCTCTTGGGTAACCTCCGGCAAATCCTCGTAGGGAGCCTGCCTGTCTTTAAGGTGTAGCTGTTAACTCAGTTTCCATAGCAAACAGGACAGGGTTGTCTCGGTGGGACCAACTTCTGCAACGTTATCTGGAGTTTTTGCATTGTTTGGGAAATATTTAAGGCTTCACCCCTGAGTTCTCAGAAACGGGGTTCTCATATAAGCAGCTTTTATGGGATGTTTTTGGAGGATTTTGGATGATATATTCTTTGAAAAATCAGCTGGAAATACCAAGTTCTCACAAACTTTCTGAGACGTGGTCCTTGGATCAGAAGTGAAGGTGAGCAGCAATTTGTTCTGAGTGTTGCTGCAGGGCTGAAAGAGCCAGGCTGTGACACACCAAGATTTAAAGACAGGAGCTGGATGAGTAGAGCGAAGAGTGAGTGGAAGCTCTGTGGGAGGGGGAAGAAAATCTCCCACGAGGAGACAGTGAGGTTGCACCTCGAGTGCTGTATCCAGTTCTGGGCCCCTCAGACAAGAGAGACATTGAGGGGCTGGAGCATGTGCAGGGAAGGGAACGGAGCTGGGGAAGGGTCTGGAGCAGCAGGAGCGTCTGAGGGAACTGGGGGGGCTCATCCTGGAGAAAAGGAGACTCAGGGGGGACCTTCTGGCTCTGCAACTCCCTGACAGGAGCGGGGAGCCAGGTGGGGGTCAGGCTCTGCTCCCAAGTGACAAGAGAAAATAGCCCAAGTCATGCCAGGTTTAGGTTGAATATGAGGGAAAAACTCGTAGTGGAAAGGGTTGTCCAGCTGTGGCACAGCTGCCCAGGGCAGTGGTGGAATTCTCATCCCTGGAGGGACTTAAAGTCATGTGGATATGGCACCTGGGGACATGGATTACTGGTGGCCTTGGCAGTGATGGGGAATGGTGGGAGTCGGTGGTCTTAGAGGGCTTTTCCCACCTAAATGATTCCGTGGTTCTGTGAGCTGAGCGTAGTCACCATGTGCAGCTGTGCTGCTCATACAGCTGCCCACTGTCCTGCTTGTGTTCAATGAGCTTAGCCCAGGACAGAGGTTATTGCAGCTCCAAGCACCTGGGATCCTTTTCCCCTGGAGCAGAAACAGCCAAGATAGATAATATGTGATGTATCTACTTCCAAATAGATTCAACAACCCTAATACATGTGTAAATACATACACGGACCTACATACATCTAATATGCATTTAGCTGTTATCCTCACCAAATTTTACATAGAAGACAATATTATTTTGGGGGGGAAACTGAGGCACGGGGAGGGCCAGAGATTTATTGATGGTGCCCTTTTGCAGCACACAGGTACCTGTGTGTGTGCTGCCAGCCTACCCTCTACACGTGGTCCTTGCATGGGTGCAAATCATGACCCTGGGGAGTGGTCAACCTTGGCAATGGCTTCATCAGTCTGTTAAATTGCATGTTAGGAGGGAGCATCCCCAGGAAACCCCATCTCCTTGTCTCCAGCATCCCTGTCTGATTCAGCTGGCTGCTGTGCAGATTACTATCCAGCTGGTGAGGAAGAAATTTGGAGCAAGGTGGAAAAAGAAAGGAACTTTTTGGGAGGAGACCATGCTGAGATGAGCTGGTGAGAGCAGCAGGAGCCACGTTAGGGACATGTGTGGCTGTGGCTGGTTCAGGGGACTGTGCTCTACATTTGGAGGTGTCTGTGGCAGGGGTTTGTCTCTGAGGGTGGAAGGCTGACAACAGCTTCCCACTGCCCCCCCCAAAAAACCCAAACCCAAACCAACCAAAACAAAAAAACAAAAACCCACCAGAGATAAATGCCCATGTCCCACCTGGTGATGCTCTGAAGAAAACATGCAAGAATGAGGGAGAATGAAACACGAAGATGACTCCAGATGCCAACAAGGAATGAAACTCCCTCCCTGGTGCCCCGACGAGTAGCATGAGAGCAAATCCCAGCAGCGGGGAGGGGTCATAGCCACTGCCACCAACCCCCCAAATCAGGCAGGGATGTCCAAAGCATGGGGTGTGTCCACCTCACACACGTGGGGTCCTTGTTTGCAGGCAGCGCGTGCCCACCGTGCGGAATCCCGCGCCGCCCCGCGCCAGCTGCTGCATTAACACCCCATCTGCCCTGCCATATGCTCCTTCCACACAGGGGGGGTGCTCGATGGGCCTTCAGGGGAGGAGAATGGACATCTGAGCATGTGGGAGCAGGTAGGGCTTAGAAAGGCCCTGAGGACCAGAGATGTGGGAAGGATGCTCGGGTGTGAGAGCCTGCACAGGAACACATGGGGTGAGTGTCTCTGTGCCCAGCAGCAGCAAAGTGGGACTAGAGGATGTTAGGGGGATGTTGGCAAGCACCACAGACCCTTTTCAACAGGCTCCTGATATGAAGCAGCTAAAATTTGAGCAGGAGGATGCTGACAGGGTGTTGGAGGGCGCCACCGACCCTTTGTTTTCTCTAAATCAATTGGGCAGGAGGTTGCACTTGCAAAATTTATTATGAAATGGATTTTCAAGGCACTAGCAGGCTTAGAAGAATGTGGTGCTGGAAACCAGAAGGTGCTGGATGTTTCTGCACAGTGGGAGTATATTCTGCCTAGGTGGCAGCAACAGAGTGGATGAAGGAAAGGGATTCAGCTCATCTGGGTCAGACACCCACAGTTGTCTGTGTGTGACACTGTTGTCCCTGCTTTGTTGCTATACTTCTTCTGTAGTCAAAGGGAGAGCAATCTCTCTCCAGGCAAACATCTGGAATGAGTGAAATAATTACACTTTTGGGGTGCTGGTTGCCCTGCAGTGGCAGGTAATGGAGGATGTATATCCTGAGTGCCCTTTTCATGCCCTGTCCCTTTGGTTCTCAGCCTCCTGGCCCTTTGCACCCAGCATTCAAAGCTTTCACTGATCACCACTGAAGATCCCAACACGTTTAAACACCCAGGATGGGATACACCATGTCACTAAAGGCCAAATTCCCTGTATGGATGAGCAGAGCAGAGAGGAAGGAGGCTATGTGTGTACCCACAGCCATGGGTGTGCTGGGTGTGCTGAATGAAGGGCTAATAAAAGGGACACCACCAGCTGAAGCTCCACAGGTTCAGCCCAAATCATTTAAAAGGGGCGTTGGGCTGTGCTCAGTTAATCCTACATCCCTGGGGAGAGGAGGGTGAGATCTGTACCATCTTCATGCCATGCTGTGGGCTGAACGTGGTTTTCCCTGCGTTCTTCCAGCCCAGAAGAGAGAGAGAGGATACCAGTATCCTGCAAAGGGTTAGTGAAAATGTTTGAGAGGCTACTTTTTGGTTTGAAAAATCAATTTATCCAGAAACACTAGAGTACTGGCCTCAAACAAAGCTGGGGACCTAAGCCTCCTTACATTTAGTAAACTACCAGCCTGCAGCCTGCACCAGGCTCTCCGTGATTTCCAGTCCGTGGCTGTAACCTGACTCATCCCCCTTCTTGGACAGAAACTAGTTTCATTTGAGTCCAGGACTGAGGTCTGGGCTCCTTGAGGGAAGGCAGCTAATCTTTCTGCCTTCTCTCCTCTGTTTGTAAAATGGAAACGGCGACTTGATCCACCCTCGCGGGCTGTGGTGAGGATTATCGCTTAATCTGGGACTCTGCTGGGCCCTGATGAGGCAGCCTGGTGTGAGAACACGTATTAGCTGTGTTGTTTGGGATGCTGCTTCCAGCTACAGCTGTAATTGCTCTGAGGATGTGGAGGGATTTGTGAATGGAGAAGAGGAGGGAGGGACTGGGGAGCTCGTTTCAGTGTTGGGAGAGCAGGTACGTGCTCACCCCTGTTGGTGTCCAAGGAGCTGCTTGCTCAGGCAGAGATGGGGAATTCTGACTGTAAGGAGAGATGTGTCTTGCTGTGGCCTTAATCTGTTGGAGCAAGTCCAGAGGAGGCCCTGAAGATGGTCCAAGGGCTGGAGTCTTTCTGCTCTGGAAACAGGTTAGGAGAGCTGAAGGTGTTCAGCCTGGACAAGAGAAGGTTCCAGAGAGTCCTTTCCAGTGCCTAAAGGGGCTCCAGGAGAGCTGGAGAGGGACTTGGGACGAGGGATGGAGGGACAGGACAAGGGGGAATGGCTTCCCACTGCCAGATGGCAGGGTTAGATGGGATATTGGGAAGGAATTGCTGTCTGTGAGGGTGGTGAGGCCCTGGCACAGGTTGCCCAGAGAAGCTGTGGCTGCCCCATCCCTGGAAGTGTCCAAGGCCAGGTTGGATGGGGCTTGGAGCCACCTGGGACAGTGGAAAGTGTCCCTCCCTGCCCCTGCAAGCCTTGAGCTCAGCCAAGGCAAGAGGACAGAGCTGCTGTTGTCTCTGCCATTGCAGGACCAAAACCTGAGAAGGATCTGCATTTCCATGTCCTCCAGCACCTTCATAATTCATCATGGTGTGTCTGAAAAAAGATTCTGGCAATGTGTTTTCATTAGTGCCCTTAGAATAGGATGCCGAAGGAAAGGTTTATGGGAGAGAGTTCATTTTATTGGCTCTTCTGCACCAGAATTAATTGCAGCCATATTTATTGCTCCAGCAAGTAGAGATGAGGTAGATAAGAGAATGTCTTTGTTTAGGGCAATGAATAATTTATGTCGTAAATTCACCAGAACCTTGAAATTTGAAGGACTGGCTTTGCTTCCTTCCATGTCCAGGGAGCAAGATTGAGTCACAACCCTTGTGTGTGACTGATGTTTTTATGACTTTCTCATCACTGTGATCATCTGTTCAACCTTTCGTGCCACAAAATGTAGAATTCCTCTGTGTAGGGTGCCTTGGACTACCTCTAGGGTTGGCAGCCAGGTTGCTTCTGTGTGTGGCAATGAGAGGTTTGGCCAAGGAATAACCCATCTTGTCCTATGACAAATATCTAAGGCAGAATAAAACACACAATTGACTACAGAGGGAGTTTTGACAGCTTTGATGGCTCATCAAATCATCTGCCAAGACAGGGATTCTATGTCAAACCCATAACTTCTAGCTGAGCTGGAGGAGAAGCTTTTAGAAAGACACCCTGGGCGCCAGAAAGCTGCAGTTTCTTTCCCAAAGTGACTTTCCCCCAGGCTGTGAGCTCCTGATGAGTGTTGGAGTCATAGAATATCCTGAGTTGGAAGAGATCCATAAGGATCATCTAGTTGAACTCCTGGAATATTAGTATTTTTGTCCCAGGAAATCCCTGCATATCTATTTTTCCAAAGAGGACAGATCTGTTGCTGGGATTTATTCTGCCCCTGGGGTGGGTACTGCTGCCTGCCTGCCTCCCTGAGAGCTGATGGCATGTGCCCTGCTTCCCAGGCTGGAATTGGATGGGTTTGCAAGCCTTTGCCTTGGAGATGAAGGGTGAATATTGGTTCATCAGTCTTGCCTGCTCGTGCTCTGGAGCAGAGCTGGAGGGCTCTCGAGCGAACACACGTTGGTGTCCCTTGGATGATCCCTTGCTTCAAAATGAGGGGCTGGGAGGGAAAAGACAGTGAAAGTCAGAATCTGTGACTTCAAAGACAGGCTGGGATGGGAGCCCGTGTCAGCTTCTGAGAGGAAAAACAGGGATGGTTTTGATTAGTGAGAAGGTAAAACACATGGTTAGATGAATAGCAATGTCCTTGCATAGCTCTCTTATAATCCAAGGAAGGACAGTTATGGGGGACAGTGGCCTTCTCAGTGGAAACTATTATGTCTTGGGAGAAAAATCTATTTATTTTAACCAACTGAGAAATAGGCCTATGAATTCTCCAGCCTTGGAGAGGCCCTGACAGACTGTGTGATAGGCCCTTTGTGTGATACCAGCGTTGCCACTGCTGCAAAGGAGAGGACTCTGGTATCAAACCAAAGACAAAAGAGGGGACAGGCAGTGAGAGGAGAAGGACATCTTTGTGGCCTAGCCTGCCTCTGCAGAAGCTAATGTTGCTCTAAAAAAATCCAAGTTGAAGGCTAGTTGTACAGATCTTACAGACTGGAAGCCGCCAGCATATCTCAGCTGTGACAAGAGTGTTCACTGTACCATGCAACACAGATGGAAGTCCTTTCAGAGCGTAGAAAACTGCTGGATGGTCAATTGCAGGCGAAATACGTATTTTTCAGAGTCACTAAACGCAAAAAGCAGCAGCAGGTTCATGGTGTAGAGTGAGCAGGCCACAGGATGGCAGAGGAAACCCAGGGTTGATAAACCACGAGTGAGCGTGGAGGGGACGGTGGGGAATGGTGCCACTGCAGGGACTTGGGTGGTTTGGTCAGGGCCTGACAGATGACGACAAGCATCAGCAGTGGCTGAAAATGAATATTCAGGGCTTGGATTTTGGATGTGGACACCTAAAAAGGGATTCAGATGCCTGATTCGGCAGCGCTCTGGTTGCCCTGAGAGTGGCCCCTGAGTCTGTTGCTGTGTGTTGCTTGTGGTCTGGTCAAGCCCGAGCTGTGTCCTGAAGCCCTCAAAGGTCCCTGCCACTAATACTCATCCTCACACCCAAGATACAGCTGAGGCAAAATACAAATAACGGTGGGGAAAAAGAATCTTGCTGTTGTCTAATTTTTCTTTTTGAAGAACAGGTTTGCTTGTCTTGCTTTCCTTCCTTGCAAGAACAAGGAGGGCACAAGCATGTTCCCCCTTCTTGTCATGCACTTTCTCCAATTTGCAGGTAAGCATTCATCCAGCAGCTGAATTTTCATCTCCTGCAAAGGCAGAGAGGAGGAAAAAAGTCTGACAGCTGAAAAAAAAAAAAAAAGCCGCCTGTGGATCAATCAGAAGCAGAGGACAGAGCTGGAGGCTGATGGGGAAGTCATTTTCACGGGGAGAAGTGAACAAGTAGGCAGCATTTTCCCCTGCTTGGTGTTGAGAGTCGTCAGACAGCTGGTGAGATGGTCTCTATGCTGGAAACTTCTGTGACAGGAGAGGTAATGCAGCAGCTGCTGAAGTGTGTTAGCCCTAAGTTTCTGCTGCCTTCCTGGACATGGCCTTAAAAGCTGTTTTCTGTGTGGAGAGATTGAAACACCCAGGCTCTGGCTCCTCCAGGAGGATATACTGCTGTCCTGGTGAAGTAGATTTTGAGGCAAAAGTTTGGCTTGTGTCAGGGCCTGATCACCAAACTTTTATCTGTGTTATCTCCCAGTTCTGCTCATCTCATCCGTGCTGTTTGCCTATGTTTTTCCTTCAGTATTTTTAACTCCCACTTACTCCTGTCTCCAAAAACTACCCCTCTGTGGCTACAAGAACAGCCAAGACTGTATTATGTTGGTTAGAAAATCATAGGCCACAACTTTTTGAGCCAGCTGGGAGATGTGGAAGCAAGAGGAAGATCCGAGTAGTGTTTGACATAACTGTGCTCCCACGGGCTCCAGGCAAGCTCTGCACCCTGGGTGCAGCTGGAGAGGGATCAGGTTGGAGGACACGGGGAGGAATGGATGATCACAGGTGAAAGTGTGAACACCTCTCTTTGTCTCAGTAGGGTGTGGTTTACCCAGAGGTTTCAGGCTCACAGGAGGATGGGTGTGCTAGCTTACTGCAGGGTTACATTTTGATGTAGGGGGACATTTACAGGAGTATGTAGTGACAGGACAAGAGGGAATGGTTGTAAACTAACAGAGGGCAATGTTAGCTTGGATATTAGGAAAAAATTCTTGGCTGTGAGGGTGCTGAGGCCCTGACACAGGTTGCCCAGAGAAGCTGTGGCTGCCCCACCTCTGGAAGTGTTGGCCAGGTTGGACAAGGTTTGGAGCAACCTGGTCTAGTGGAAGGTGTCCCTGCCCATGGCAGGGAGGTTGGAAGTAAATGATGTTTGAAGTCTCTTCCAACCCAAACCATCCTATGATTCCCCAGCAGGCATTGGGCACAGGAGGCATCACACCACCACCACACTCCTTGAGCCACCACTCCTTGGGGTTTTGATTTATTTTTTCTTCCCTAAGACTGAAATCACTTATGAGGCAAATCATAGCACATACCAGAATGGAGTTAAGTGTAGACTCAGGCTCCTTCACTCCTTAGCAAAGCTCAGACCTGGGTCTCTCTGGTCACTGCCTCTCTCTGCACTCAGCCATACAGCAGGTTCACAGATGCTTCCGTTTTCTTTGGGTCCCTCTTCTAGGAATCACAGAATAGTTTGGGTTGGAAGTGACCTTAGAGATCATCTTGTTCCAACCCCTCTGCCATGGTCAAGGACACCTTCCAATAGACCAGGGTGCTCCAAGCCCTGTCCAACCGGGCCTTGGACGCTGCCAGGGACGGGGCATCTTAAGATATGCCTTGATTCCCCTCCTCCAGCACTTATTCTAAGTTTGTGCCCAGGCATAAGCAGGCTCAGTCTTGTGCTCAGCTGCTAGCACAGCATCTCCCAGCTTCTACTGTGTTATATTGGTCCTCAGCTGGAATTCCCATGTACTGCCTCACTGAAACTGCTTTAACAGCATCTCTGGACTGTGTTAGATCAGACTTCGGGGTGCCCACTAGAAAGGTGACTGGATACAGCCTCTACCACAACCCATCCGTGTCCGTCTACTTCAACATTTAGTGCCCACCTGTAGTTCCCTGAAGCAGCCAAGGGGGTAAATTCAAAGGTAGAGGTCTTGCAAGGAAGCAGTTCGGGTTACATCAGCCACAGGATGTTCAGTGGGTTTTTTTTTTTTCAACACCGAAAACTAAAAATAGAGACCAAGTTTGGTTTTGATCAGCCATCAAAACAGATATTTAAAACTCAATAGTTAAAATCATTGCGATGCAAATTAATGATTCAATGAAAGCTCATGAAAGATACTTATACTGAACGATATGAAGGAAAAAAAGGAGTAATTACTTAACTAAGCTATGATTTCATTCACTGTTATTAGGTGGATTTAGATTACTTGCTCACTCGAGATTAGAGATTTGAAATACATGGCTGAAATCCTCTTTCTAATCCAGAATTGGTAAATCCTTGGGTATTTCTTGATCATCACGCTTTGATTTGCATCTATGTTGCTCTTCAGGGTGTAATTTCAGTTCTCTGACAAATATATGCTCCTTTCTTCTCCCCCCAGCATAATCCCCTATTTTCCTGATAGCAAGCACTGTAGGCAAACCAACGTCACCAACTCTTCCCAAGTTCCACAGGGCTATCAACTCTTCAGACCTCAGAGGGGTGCTGTAATAATAAACCTCAAAACAAATTATAATTCATTTTATTGAAAGAAAAGACACCAACAACAGGAAACCACTTGAAAATCTGGGATTTCTTTCCTTTTTTTTTTTTTTAATTTATTTTTTGTTTTTTAGTTTTAACAAATGTGTAGAATCACGGAGTGGTTTGGGTTGGAAGGGATCTTAAAGGTCATTTCACCCCAAAACTCCTGCCATGGGCAGGGAGGGACACCTTTCACTAGACATGGTTGCTCCAAGCCTCATCCAACCTGGCCTTGGGACACTTCCAGGGATCCAGGGGCAGCCACAGCTTCTCTGGGTAACCTGGGACAGGCCCTCACCACCCTCACAGGGAGGAATTCCCTCCCAATATCCCATCTATCCTGTCCTCTGGCACTGGGAAGCCATTCCCCCTTGCCCTGTCCCTCCATCCCTTGTCCCAAGACCCTCTCCGGCTCTCCTGGAGCTCCTTTAGGCACTGGAAGGGGCTCTCAGGTCTCCCTGGAACCTTCTCTTCTCCAGCTGAACACCACCAGCTCTCCCAGCCTGGCTCCAGAGCAGAGGAGCTCCAGCCCTCGGAACATCTCTGTGGTCTTCACAGCTACACATCCTTTTCTTGTTGCAGTACACAGACTGGACAAATCTTGCTTGGATCGGTGCTACCAGAGATGAACTCTAACCCCTGTGACCTCTTGCTGGGTCCCTCTGGCCCTGCCTGGCCAAGAGCAGCTGCTGGGGTTGTGGATGTGCTGAAGGGAGGGGAAAGCAGAGAGTCCTGGTGCTCCAAGAAAGAGGAGCTAAGCCTCTGCTGGATAACCAGCTGATGGTGTTCAAGAGGGCTATGCAACCCCACGGCAGGGAAGGGCTTGGTCCTTCAGGTTTTTTTTTGGAAGAGTTTCTAGACACTACTGGTTCTCATTAATCCATTTCCCTTGGTGTTATAAGTACTTGGGGAATTCCACAAGGTGCTGCCTGCCTGCCCTTGTCTTTGTGAGGGGAAGAGGTGATTCTTTCTGGGTGCTTGTGTGAAGAGAACACTCAGTCAGGTGGAGTAGATGGTCATTTCAGCTTGCATGGTCAAGGGGTAAAGACATCGTATCCTGTGATCCCCCTCACTGAAATTCAGCCCCTGGACTGCTTTGGGATGTCGCTTCGTGTTTGCTGCCACATCGTGGCAACTGAGCCTCATATCAAGACAGGGAGCAAGGAGCTGTGCTCAGAGATCAGCTGTGAGGGCCACTCTTGAATGTGGCACTCACCAACCTGCCCACTAGTGTGGCTGGAAAAGGTATACATATTTTCCTACGTAAAGCAAGATAAAACCAAGAATTGTGTGGGGAAATAAAAAAAAAAAAAAAAAAAAAAAAGAAACACATTTGGTCTGAAATAAAAAACCAAACCCAAACCAGAAAACCAGTCTGGCAGAGATCTACCTCCAGCCCTTTTGGGTTTTAATCAGTCTAAATAAATGGTCAGGGTGTGAAGGGAGTGTTTGGGTGCTGCCCAGAGCCGTAACCACACTGGTTGATGTGTCAGTCATGTCTGGTTTCTAGCTGTTACCTGCTCTCATTCGACTGATTTTTAACTCGCTCGGCATTTTCCATGCGTGTGAGATGTTTGATTAGAGCCTTTGTGTTGCGTGTGTGGAAATAAAAGGCCAGCTAGGAACAGACAACCGATTAGGCATTAGGTGAGGTATAATCCTCCCTAATCACATTTCTAAACCTGGTAGTTGGAGGTGGGATTAGAGTTATTAACATGCGGACAATAAAGCATATAATTTATTTAACAATTACTGGCTCTCTGTGAAGGGGGGGTGTCTATGCAAGCTGCAACCACACACCAGCTCCTTCGTCTCGTGCAGGATGGAGATGCTGTCAGGAAGAAAGCTGACAAATATGGATGGTTGCCCACTGACACAAAGGGCAGCAAAACAGGGGTTACTTTGGATATAACCAGAAGTAAATCTTAAATCCCCTCGTAGGACCCCTTGGCAGTCCCATAGGAGAATACCTGACATCTAGATGTTAAGCTGTGTAAACAGAAAGAAATAAAATATCAAAAGGCAAAAAAAAATTTTACTGAGGTTTCCTAGTCTTCTCTTCCAGTACACACTGTAATGCAAATGTACAATAAGAAGGATGAAGAACAGTAGGCAAAGGCAACAGCTGGCAAGCAGTGATGTTGTGCAAGAGCAGCAAGGAAGGGAATTCCAGAGCTCCTGGATCAATCCCTGTCCTGAGCTTGTCATACAGTTTTCCCAGCTAAGCTGGGCACTATGGTGTTACACCAGAGATTCTCATGCCAGATAGACATCCTCACAGTCAACAGAAATGTATTTTAATTCTTGAGTTTATTGTGACAGTGTACCTGTCTGCCTTTGGAGAGTTGAGGTTTGATCTTGTGATTGTCTTGAAGATGTTTGGAACTGGTTTTTTTCCCAGTACATTAAAAAAAAGTCAAATAAAAAAAAAAATCCCAAACAAAACAAATGAACACACCCAAACATGAAACCTTCAGAAAACCCCAAAACTCCCACTCTGTGCCCCAGCTTGTTGCCTAGTATCTACTATCCTACCAAAGGATAGTTCCAAGTTACTCCAAGAAGGATGTCTGGCCTGCTCTGCAGCAGGAAAGTGTGCCAAGGCCTTGGGGCAGCTCAGTCTGATCCCAGGACCACGTAGATGCAAATGGGAAAGCCCAGCACGCAGAGCTCCCTTGTCCATGCTCTCTGGTTGCTGCAGTCCCCGGCAAAGGCTGGGCCCTGGGCCAGTTGCACTTTTCCAGACAAGTCTCGGGCATGGTTTGGGATTTAGGTCAGGCCAGGGACAATTTGCAGCAGCGCTTTTCACGTGCCCGCCCTGTTTTGAAAGCAGAAAGTCTGGTACTCTCTGGGTGTTGCTCATTCCACACCAGCCGGAGCCTCTGGCTGCAGCTCCTTGGTGTGGGACACACACCAGGCACTGCTGACCTGCTCACAGTGCTGCAGGAGGGGGAAAGTCGTGCTGCTGTGGTCAGGTTTAGGCCCAGTTCCTGGTTTAGACCCCATGGGTTTGGACCCTCCATACTCTGCTGCGTGGCTGGAGCCAGGCTTGCAGATTTGAAGCATCCTGAGGTACCTAAAAGTTGAGAGGTTTCCTTTATAGTCAGTGTAGAATAATAGGAACTCCTGGTGGGTTATTCATCCCACTCTAAAACAACCCCTAAAATAGGCATGAACTCTCCTCTAGACAGTTTAGGGTGAGTAACTTGGACTCTGACGTCTAACTTCTAACATTTGGTGAAGTGCATCCCACCATCTGTCTGTAGGGGTTTGGTGTTGGAGGTAGCCTCAAGGCAGCCTCAAAAGCCAGCACAGGTCTAGCCTCTAAATCCCCCAAATGCCATTTTATATATACATATATATAAAATAGACAAAACTGTGCTACAAATATTCTTTCATGGGAATGAGGTTGGCCCTGTTGCCCTGACCTCCCCTCTCCAGGGTTTGTTCTTGCCTCAGACAGTGGCTGTGGCGATGCAGCTCCCTGCTCAGAGCAGGGAGATCTTCCAGGTGAAGCATTTCATAAGTGACCTGACAGCCTCGTCAGTGGATCCAGATGAGACCGTAGCTGGGTCGTGATTTGAGCCATACCAGACACCATTAAGTCATCATGCTCAGAAAAGGGGCAAAAAGACAGGAGAGGGGAATGGCAGGATTCATTAATGGGAACAATCTTACCTGTCTGGAACTGTAAATGGTGCTGGTGCTTCTCACCCTTTTGCTGAGAAGCAAGGTAATAAGAGAAACTGATGTTCCGTTTAAAAATAGAAGGGTTTTTTTCCAAGCTACTAGCCCTAATGTTTAAATGTATGCCAAATGTAAATTGTCACAGATTTTCTTCTGACTTTATCTAGCAGCAGGAGACCATTATCTACTGATATTAGCTGTTAAATAAGTGCAAACTACCTGTAACTGCAGAACTGCATGTTCCTGGGGAATTTATTTAAGCCTAAGGTGATGAAAGGGACGGACTGGGGAAAAAAAAGGCAACCTAGAGCATCTTAAAGAAGCAGAGTTCATTCATCAAGTCGTGTCTTCATCTGAAAATGTTGTACCTGCCACTGACACAAATAGGCTCCGAGATCATGACTGAGAGAGGATTCACGGGGAAAACATTCTCCCCTATCACTTTGTTAACTCTGTGCATTTGACAGCACATCACTGGGTATAGACAGTCCCACAGGTAGGCTGACAATCAGCTGTCTGGCAGTGACACGTCGTAGGTGAGGGACTACAGAAGCTTTTCCTCTGGATCAGCTACAGGAGAAGTAGCAGAAACATCGGCTGGAGGATGAGAAGACAGCAGTCAGGAAAGGACAATCAGAAAGAAGCCCGAGCACACCGGCTGTCACTTCTCTGGGCATTTCCAGGAGAGGGCAGTTCACACGCGGAGCACCACAGCTGCCAGTGCCCATCGGCAGAGTCATTAGGGTTTGTGCTGGGCACTTTTATCGGGCAGAATGACTCCTGGACTCTAAACCCGCTCGAGGCATGTCTCCTCTGTGTTTCTTAAGAGGGGACAGAGTTCAGACTGACATTCCCCGACTCCCTTCCTCCCCAAACAGTGTAGTCACCTGTAACACCGAGTTTGGTCCATTGCAAAATCCACCCAGGGCCTGGGTAAGCAGCCAGCCCTGAACTCTGGTTACAGCATCCGCAAACCCTGAGCTACCGAGCTCAGTCAAGAGGCTTTCAGCTCTGACTAAATTATAGACACATCCTGGAAGGGGCTTTCCAGATGACTCTTCTGTTTTCTTTCACTTCAGCAGGGCTTTTTTTTCTCACTGTCAGGCCAGTGGTCAGCTGAACTTCATACACAAAATTGAACAACAACGATTGCACCCAACTCAAGGTCCTCCAAAGCTTTGCATTGTGATAAAGTCACCCACAAGGACTGCTTGGGCTAAATTCTGAGCCCCTGCGCTGCAAAAGCACAAACATTCCCTCTGTTATCTAAGGAGAAGCCTGTGGCTACACTCAACACCGCAAAGGTTGAAACTATACACAGAGGACAAGGTGGGTCCTTAAGTGAAAATAACTGCAAAAACCTACCTTAAATCCTCACTTAAATTCTTAATTTAGCTTTTAAGTTTGTGAAAGACACTTGCATTCATTCTGCAAAGGAGGTTGTCCTTGGAACACCTCTTGCCTTGACATTGCTTGAGGTGCAAACTTGTTTTCATTTTTGGTTGGTTGATTGGATTTTTTTTACTTTAATCTTAAAGCCAGAGGATAGGGAGCAAGATGCTCCTTCCGAAGGCTGTTACTGTTTGTCTCCAGTTGCTGTAGATTACGAATTGCTGCAGATTGTTCTTTGTGCAGGCTTGGAAAGCGATTTATCTTGGAATGAACACATGATTATTGGGTGTTAGCCTTATTCATTTGTTTCTTTCTCTTTGCAGACTACTAGTTCTATTTCAGGTGCTGCTCCTATTTATTGTCCATGTGTGCCCCTTCCATGTTTTCCAAGGTTTTCATCTTTTGTAGCTTGTTCTGGCCCCATTCCTTGCTGTGACACATATCAACAGGCTGATTAATTCTGAATCTGACTTTTGCAGCCGGTGTGTTGTGATTTCCTTATCCCTGGTGCTTAAAACTATATGATCTGTAATCTGTTTGCCTGCAGCCATGTCAAACTTGCATAAAGAAGCTAACTCAGCCAGACCGCAGTTTCGGGTTCGCTTTGGTCACATCTACCAGAAGACACGGCTCTCCATTTCCATTTCCACTAGCAATACCTCTCTAAAGAATCTGAGGTCTCATTTGTGTCTGACCTTTCCTCACCTGCAAGTATGAAGGTCTGAAAATTCAGAAGCTGTCGTTGCCGGTGGCTGGAAGCTGGGAGTCTTTTCCTATTGCCATGTTTCATAAATATTGACAAATTACTTTTACAGGCCACTCTGCACAGTGCAGCAAATGTAGTCGCTCAGATTGGTGGTTTTAAGACAGCTGTCTGAAGGAATCAGGGCTGCACATCTCAACTTGAAGAGCAGGGGCTGCATTTTGGAAAGCAGTGGCTTTAAAACGGATTCACAGGTCACTGTATCCATTCCCAGTTTCAGACAGTGGCCCAGAGAGGAAATGGGGCTTTTGAATGCATAAACAGAAGACAACTGAATGAAGGCAGAGAAGTGTAATACTGTGAATTAATTAAAGGACTGTTCACAGTTTCAGCGTCCATACTTTAAAAAGCAAGTTGTAAAGAGGATTTTGGATAAACATGGAAGTTTGAAAACCCTCCTTAACAGGGAAAGACCAAAGAAACTCGGTTTAGCTTGTGTACTTAAAAAAAACCCCCAACCCACTGAGGTGTGACTCTCTCTTGGTCGCCAAATACTTAAATGTGATAAAGATTTCTATGAGAAGACATCAGTGTAACAAACTTAAACCAATAAAAAAGATATAATGAGATCTAATGGCGTGAAGACAAAAGAGAGAGGCCCTCATTTGCACCACACCAACTTCTCATCCCGGGTTTGCTGCCTTTTCTGCAAAAGATGAGAGCTGCAAGGGCCACGGACCCGAAGAGGGATCCCTTGGGGGAAATTATTTGGACTTTGAAGTGAGCAACATGTAGTAGTAGGTGGTTGTAATGGTCTGTCTTAGTCATAAATTTGAAGACCGGTAAAATGTTGATTTTTAACCAGAACATGGCACCAGGATCTCCCATTTCTTGGTGAGAGCTTGTCTGTGTTGCCAGAAAAACGCTTCCTAAGTGTAAAATGGGGCAAAATTTACTTTTGCAGAGTGGGTTTTGCTGTACTGAGAGAGCATGTGTGCCCTGCAACACCTTCTTGCACCAACTTGATCCTGAACTGGGTGAGGACAAAACTAGGACAAAACTCTTACACTGAAGAGCATAGGCAGGGATAGCTCCTCGTGTTCTTCCCAACATCCTCTGTCACAGCATCACACCAGGGCTGTCCAGGGCAAAGAGCTCCTTCCTCTGTCCCCCCAGTCAAGGAAATCAGCCCCTGGTAACATGGAGTGCCAGGGTAGAGGTTCTGACACAGGCTTCCCTGGGGATTACACAGAAAAAGCCATCAGTTGGCTTCAAGCACTGTTAGGAGGATAGACTTTTTTTTTTCATGCATCAGTTATTCATCATGATAAATGCCAAGAGCTAAAATAAACAACATGACAGTTTTGTAGTGATAAACTCCCAGATTATTTTTAAGGCCTAATTTTTCATTATGGCAACATTTATACTTGGTGGTATCTTCCCCTCCATAGCAGTAATGCATGTTTCATATCTCTAAATAAAACTAAGCAGGAAAGGATTTGTCAGGTTCTTTAAATTCTTCCTTGATTTATTTGGTCTTTTAAAATGATAACTTTGAATCATAACTTCTAAATTGATATTGCCTTAAATCACTAGTTTTTGAAAGCACAAGGAAAACGCTCAAAATCCGTAACTAAAGGTTTGCTAGACCAGTAATAACGAAAAGAAAACTTCTACCTCTAAGTGTTCTAAACACTTCTTCAGCTAGTACAGACAATGTATACAGAGATCACTTCCAACTAGTCTACCAATCTTGCACAGATGGTGTAGAAAACTGGGGTAAATCTCATTGAGACTAATCTATACAAACATATGCTTAATTAGCATAGTGCATCTTACACAGTGTAAAGCAGAAACAGACTGTATTGCAATAACTGATCATAGCATAAATTGGTTTATTTTGATCCTTCCTACGGAGGCACAAACTATTTTCTTCTTAATTATTTTGTGGATTTCATTGTAATGAATTAATTTCAGCTTGCTGGAAAAAGCAAACAGAAAAAGAAAATAAGGATGATCAAAAATTTAATCATATCATGTTTGCATTTATGCTGAATTTTGTTCCTATGACTGATTCCACTGGCTTGTTCACTTCATAGATTTAAACACGTACTCAAATCCTTCCTGGACCAAGGCCTACCACTAATTTAGAATCAAAGCTATTGTCCCCCAGGCCTACTCACAAATTACACTTGTTTATTTAAGTCAATGAACTTGTGTAAATCTCTTTGTAAACAAGGCTATTTCACTTTAATGATGGCTTATTTGGGGTTAGCACAAATGTGTTTCTAATCAACAAATCCAAAATAAAGGATGTAGGAAGATGAATGGTGCAGCATTTGGAATAATAAGAAAGGATAGAGGGATAATCTGAGTTAAAAACGGAAATGCTGGCAACATGAAATGTTTCTAAGCTATAAAAAACAGAACAATTGGGGAAAGAAGGGCCAGTTTCAGTGCAGGAAAGTTCCCTGTCCATTTCAGTGCAAATTCAAGCAAGTCAATGCAGCAAAGGAATTCAAAATTCAAGTGTCCGACAGTGGCAAAGCTGTCTCTCAAATCATTCTGCTTCATGTTAGTCAGGGCAACTGGGTTTATGTGCACATAGGCACTGGGAATTAAGATAAGGTAGTTAAATAATTTACTGATCAGGATTATACAGCGTAAATGAAGAACGTGAGCAGATACACAGCAGATACATTGTGCTGTGAACGTCTTAAGGAGGATGCCACTTCTAAGGATTACTGTCTAACTCCATTCCCTCTGACAAATGTAATGTACTTTATAACACAAACACCAACCAGTTCATGCTGTGATGGGTCAGAAAGGCAGAACCTTGCTTTTAGAACATTATTTTGAATAGTAGTTATTTCTTAAGCCTGCTTTGCCGGGGGGATAGGACAGACACAGCAGGCTTACATCAGGGGCTGTCAAATTCTATTTTTTCTCAATATTTTATTCACTGTGGAACTGATTCCTTTTTTTTTTCTCTTTTTTTTTTTTTCTTTGTTTTGAAATCTCCTAACAGCCCGGTCTGAAGTGACAGTGATTTGTGTAATACTGGAAACATACTTCTGCATTTAAGAAGAGGCGATCAGCAGATTTGAGTTTCAAGGCTTCAGAGATTATTAATTTCATTACTGAAATAATGAATGGTTTCATTACTGAAAAGGTGAATAGAATAGAAATATGCAATGCCTTTTCTAATGTTATTTTGCCACTACTTCCAGCCTTAAGTTGCAGCACTTTTTTAAAAGTTTGATTAATTTTGTGAGTATTTAATCTATGCTGGTATGACTGAGTAAAGTTCCTGTTCATTATGGAGATTTTTATGCCTCATGCAATGGCTTTCTTTTAATTTACGATGCTAAAGCTCTCCTCTGGTCACTTCAATGCAATGCCTGTTTGGACAGTACACCAGACATTGGTTCCCTTCAAAATCAACTGACATGTTCCTCGTGATGGGATGGGATAAGCAGAGTGTGGCTTTGTTTTTAGCCCTCTTTGTGCTGCCACAAGAGCTGATATGGTGTGGAGCTGTGTACAACCTTGATGAGATACAAGGAAAAAGGGTTTAAATCCATATTTAACCCTCTGAGGGAGACACAGTCTCAGTCCTTCAGGAGTTTTTTCACGCTGGTAGCAAAAACAGGGGAGGCTTTTGCCAGTGTTGTGCTGTTCTGCAGTCCTGCAATGGCACGGAGAGGCCATGAAATAATGAAATAATGCAGAGTGAAAGGGAATCCATCCCTTTCCCAGCTTCCAGACCCAGCACCATCTCCTCTTTCATAATCTTTGGCAGATTTGGGCAGGAGGAAAGCTACTTTCATAAGTATAGAGAGAAAATAACATGCTCGAGTGGCATTTAGAGTAAGCAGGGAAGCAGCACTGCAACCAGTGAGGCAAGAGGCAAAGCACTTACTGAAGTACATGATAGTGCTTCAACAGAGTGAGCTGAGAAATCTGGGAGCATTTAACAGTGGTTTTCCTTGGATTTGTGGTCATTTTTACACACAGAAGTATATAGCAAATCCTGAGTGGGAAGGGACCCACAGAGATCATTGAGTCCAACCCCTTGGGCCTGCCCAGGACACCCCAACAATCCCACCCTGAACCTGAGAGCATTGTCCCAACACTCCTTGAGCTCTGGCAGCCTTGGGGCCATGACCACTGCCCTGGGGAGCCTGCTCAGTGCCCAGCCACACTCTGGGGGAGGAAATCTTTTCCTGAGATCCAACCTAAACCTACCCTGACACAGCTCCAGGCATTCCCTTGGGTCCTGTCACTGGTCACCAGAGAGCAGAGATCGGTGCTGCCCTGCCACCTCCACTTGTGAGGAAGTTGCAGACTTTGATGAGAGTTCCCCCAGTCACACAATATTTCCTGTCTTGAACATGCTGGCTGACCGTTTTGCATCACAACTCCCTGTCTTCCTGGCATTGCTCTCCACACTTACCTCCACTCCACACAGTCATATCTGATAGTGTCGGGCCATTTAGAAATCCTAGGTGTCTTTGAAGTTATCTGATATTGGTGTTGTACTTCTTTTACCTCTTACAGGATTTGGTCACAGGCTTTGGGAAGTCAACATGTATTCTCTGTTGCATAGCACAGCCAGCTAATGCTTCAGCATATTTTTTTAGTTCTTAGATTATTTGAGAGAAACACAGAATGGTTTGGGTTTGAAGGAACCTTGAAGGTCACCTCATTCCATGGGCAGGGACACATTCCACCAGACCAAGTTGCTCAATTGCCCTTGCTCTTTCTAGCAGACAGATGACCGTGAAATACCACTGAGCTGTTCCAGTCTCTGCACATGGGTGTCCTTTGTGAGGATGTTGATCCTCTCAGACACATTGGGGGATCTTGGGGGAGATGCTCCTGCTCCTCCTCTGCAGGTTCAAATCCAAATGGGCCTGTCAACCATTTGTACCTAACTGCTGATGTCCAAAATGTGCTGAACTCCACGGTTTGAGAAAGACATGGACCTGGAGCGAGTCCAGGGGAGGCACAGAGATGCTCCAAGGGCTGGAGCCCCTCTGCTCTGGAGCCAGGCTGGGAGAGCTGGGGGTGTTCACCTGGAGAAGAGAAGGTTCCAGGGACACCTCACTGAAGGCTTTCAATACCTAAAGGGAGCTTATAAAAGAAACGGAGAGCAACTTTTTACACAGCTGATAGTGACAGGACAAAGGGGAATAGTTTTAAACTAAAAGAGGGAAGATTTAGGTCAGATATTAGGGAGAAATTCTTCCCTGTGAGGGTGGTGAGACCCTGGCACAGGTTGCCCAAGGAAGCTGTGGCTGCCCCATCCCTGGAAGGCCAAGGCCAGGTTGGACGGGGCTTGGAGCAACCTGGTCTAGTGGAAGGTGTCCCTGCCCATGGCAGGGGGATTGGAACTGAATGGTCTTTAAGGTCCCTTCCAACCCAAACCGTTCTGTGGTTCTCTGATTAGTTAATACAACCTAGCAATATCCAGCTTTGGTACCAAGGCTGAAGTTTTTCAGTTTGTTTTTACTAAATCAAGTACTATTTCACAGAATTATAGAATGGTTTGGGTTGGAAGGGACCTTTAAAGGTCCTCCAGTCCAACCTCCCTGCCAAAGGAAGAGATGTCTTCAATGAGATCAAGTTTCTGAAAGCCCTGTCCAACCTCATCTTGAGTGTTACCAGGGATGGGGCATCCACCACCTGTCTGGGCAACCTGTGCCAGTGCTTCACTACCCCCATAATAAAAAAGCCTTATTTTTTATATCCAACCTAAATTAGTGCAAGTGTGCATCTTGGAACTGCTTCTATAGCAGATACACATCCTGCCTGCCTTCTCTACAGCCACCACTTCTGAGCTCTGCGATTTGCAGCCCTGATGCCACCTTCTTCCATGAAGGAAAAGCTTCCAGAAGAAGCTTTTGTTCTCCTGCTGCTTGCAATTTCCTTTCCTAGAGAAAGCAGGTTTACACATAAATTGGTGCTTTTTGTGTCACCGTTGTGCAGTCTAAGCTTGTCAGCCTGTTGACCTGTTTCAACCACACCTAGGGGAGATGCAGAGCCCCTGGAAATACACAGTCTTTTGAATTTCATGGCAAACAGCGGCTGCATTAGAAAAGAAACGTGTTGCCATGTTTCTGCCCGGGAGAAAGGCAGAGAAAGTCCAGCCCTTATCAGCACTGCTTGGCTTCCTTGGCAGTAGAGAACCAGCAGGCAGCTGGCCAGCCAGAGCACACACATCCCTGAACCAGGCACAGCATGTGCTGCTCCAGACAGAAAGCCAATACAAAGCAGTTTGGGGCATAGAAAGGAGATTTGGAGGTACCAGGAACCTTGGAGATAAAAAAGGAGAGGGAGCCATGAAACTGTTTCAGAGGAGAGGTGAAGGGAATGTCTGACGCAAAACTGTATGAAAACTGAGCTTAATTAACTTGCTGTTCATGGAAGAAAAAATTCTCTCAATGCAGTGGAACCTCCAGCAAGTGCTGCACAGGCTGAATAGCCTGAATCTGTGTCCAGGTACAAGATGCCTGGGACACCTTATCTTTCAAAAACATGATGGCAACCTGTCAGATGCTCTGCTTTGTCTGCACCAGGAATCTTCTCCATTTCACTTCTTTGCTTATTTCACAACTGTTTGAATCTCAAAATGATGGAAAAGCAGGGAAAATGCAATCAAAAAAACCTCATTCAGCCACATGCCTGCTTCAAGCTGAGAAAATCCAAGCACAGAAAAAAGGCAAAAGGGAGATTTCCACAAGTCCACATCTACCCATTTGTCAGAAGGGCCAAATGATGGGAGGGGTGTCTCACCTGGCTCCTGGGAATACCAGCCCTGTTGAGATGGGATCCGTGCCCAAGACACTGAATCACAACACCTACATCACTGAGTTCAGGAACCCTTTCAGTCTGGAAGAGGAGAATGTCTCTGGAGAGACAACTGCTACGGTGGTGAGACGTTACCTCAGGTGTAAAAGTGGCCTGAAGTTGAGATAAATGACATAGAATAAGGAAAAATATCAAAAAAGCAAAAGCAAGAAAACAGAATGCCTTTAAGAGACTTATAGCAAAGCAGGAATTGACCTTTTTGTCCAAAAAAAGCCCCTTAAACTCTCATCCTGTGGCTTCCCACTCACAGAATCATGGAATTTTAAGGGGTTGGAAGCTTCCTTAAAGACCACCCAGTCCCAATCCCCCTGCCATGGGCAGGGACACTTTCCACTAGAACAGGTTGTTCAAGCCCCATCCAACCTGGCCTTGGACACTTTCAGGGATGGGGCAACCACAGCTTCTCTGGGCAACCTGTGCCAGGGCCTCCCCACCCTCACAAACAAGAATTTTTCCCTAATATCCAACCTAAATTCCCCCTCTTTCAGTCTGTACCCATTACTCCTTGTCCTGTCACTACAGTTTCCGACAGGGAGTCCCTCTCCTGTTTCCCTGTATTCCCCTTCAGGTACTGGAAGGTGCAATGAGGTCTCCACTCAACCTTCTCTTCTCCAGGCTTGAACAGTCCCAGGGAATCTGCTGGGCATCCTGCAAGGATCCCTGCAGATAAAACAGTGCTGGGTTTCACTTGCTGATGGGTCCCTGGCTGTGCAGTCACAGGTAATTCACTTGTGGTGAGCCTGGGCATCTACTGAGGCACAGGGATTTGGTTGTGCTACATCATTACCACAAGCTTTGATGAGCCTACTGAAGGCAGGAGCTATAAGAAAATAAAAACATATGGGGGGAAGCCACTCCGTTAAGTGTCACTGAGTACGGGGGTGGGCGCAGGCAGCAGAAGGAGGCTGGGAAGGCTTTGGGCTCCCTTCTGTCCATGTCTCACCTTGGGACTGTCACGCCTGGGGCTGCTGTGCCACTGCAGGAGAGGAAGAACTGGGTAGTTTAAATCTGTTTGGAATCACAGAATCGCTCAGGTTGGAAAAGCCCTCCAAGACCATCGAGTCCAACCATTCCCCAGCACTGCCAAGGCCATCACTAACCCCTGTCCCCAAGTGCCACATCCACATGGCTTTTAAATCCCTCCAGGGATGGGGACTCCAACACTGCCCTGGGCAGCTGTGCCCGGGATGGACAACCCCTTCCATGAAGGAATTTTCCCAGAATCCAATCTAAACCTCCTCTGGTACAACTTGAGGCCGTTTCCTCTCATCCTGTCCCTTGTTCCCTGGCAGCAGAGCCCGATCCCCCCCGGCTCCCCCCTCCTGTCAGGGAGTTGCAGAGCCAGAAGGTCCCCCCTGAGCCTCCTTTTCTCCAGGATGAGCCCCCCCAGCTCCCTCAGACGCTCCTGCTGCTCCAGACCCTTCCCCAGCTCCGTTCCCTTCCCTGCACACGCTCCAGCCCCTCAATGTCTCTCTTGGCTGAGGGCCCAGAACTGCCCCAGCACTGGAGGTGCCTCAGCAGTGCCAGCACAGGGAGGGCACTGCCCTGGCCCTGCTGCCACATCACGGCTGGGACAGCCCCGGGGCCATTGGCCTCCCGCCCATCCGGGCACACCTGGGTTCACGTCCAGGGGGAATTCCTGCCGGGAAGCAGCGCACTACTTTACTCAGCTCGCACCCCGCGGAAGAAGACGGACTCGCTCTACAGCGCGATTGCGCGCCTGCCGCTCACCCAAACCCTCACCCTCTCCGATCAACCGCCCGCGGCGGGCGTGAGTGACAGCCGGCTCCACCAATCAGCGCTCCGCCCCGCCCCGCCTCCCCCGCCTCGCGCCTGTTTCTTCTCCCCTTCTTCCCTTATCTTTTTTTTTTTTTACGCTGCTGGTCTTCCATTGGTCTCTCCGACCGCCAATCGTCCGCACGGACCAATGGCCACGCGGATCTTGAAGTCACGGGAGGAGCGGCCAATGGGCGCGCTCTCCGCCTCACGGCGGGGGCGGGGCGTGCCGGGGGGCGGGCGCAGGAGGGTAGAACTGAGGGGAGAGGCGGCGGCCCCGCGGTGCCCGGGTAGTGGCAGCGGGAGCGCAGGACACGGCAGGGCAGCAGCACTTCCAGGCGGCTCTCGGCGGATCTCGGCGGTTCCCGGTGCGTCCTGGTGCGTGGCGGGTCGGGGGTCACTGCCCCGCGGGCTGCGCGGGCCTCGGGGTACCGTGCGGGCCTGGTGCCGGCGGGGCCGGGGGCGCCTCCCCGCGCCCGCAGCCCCTTTGTTGCGGAGGGGACAGGGATGGGTTATCCTGTTCCCGGCTGGATAAGCCGCTCCGGGGTTGGTGGGGAGAACCAGGCTGTGCCCCTCGGGGCGTGTGTGGGAGGGAGGGAGGTAGAGAAGTTGTGCTGCTCCTTCTCTCCCCCCAGCACGCCCTGTTCCTTGCCTTCCTCCCTCCACTCCCTCCGTGCCAGGTGCGTTTTCCTTGCAGGGGCTCGCGGAACATCCCGAGTTCAGAGGGACCCGCGAGGATCGTCGCCTCCGGCTCGGGACACCCCTGCGTGCCCGTGAGGGGTGCGGGGCGTCGAGGTTGGGGGTGTGGAAAGTTGGGAGCGAGTTGTGCTTTGGGATGGCGAGGCTTCATCTCACCCCTTTTGTCCGCCCCTCTCCTGGTCCGTGGGCGAACACGGGGCACGAGCTGCGGTCGGTGGGTTTATTCACCTGTGTGCTGCCAGAGGACAGCGTTAGGTGGGATACTGGGGGGAAATTCCTGGCTGGGAGGGTGGCGAGGCCCTGGCACGGGTTGCCCAGAGGAGCTGTGGCAGCCCCCATTCCCTGGGTGTTGTTTGTAAACAAACATAACCTGCTAAGTGTTTCGTCTACCTGGGGGAGGTCGTGTCGTGATAAATGCGAGTGGTTGGTGGTGTTGCTGTGGAGTTCCTGTTTGTAGTTTTTATTTTTCCTTTCTGTGGGGAGTGCAGGGGAAACGTGCAGCCCAGTGTGGTCCTTTAGTCTTTGCTGTGGGAAAATAAAAGAAGGGGAAAAAGTGTGTGATGTGAGTGAGCGAAGAGCCCTCGTGGTGGTCTGGGAGAGCTGTTGAACAGCTGGGATTCAGACTGCAGCCTGAATGGGATTCAGGTCTCATGTCTTTTTGGTTGTCTGTCACAGTTTTTGACTGAGAAAAGCCCAACACGTGTGTTGTGCCCTTTTCAAACGCTTTGCAAGTGGGATGGCACTAAGAAAAAGTTTTGTTTACTGGGTTTACCAAGACAGGTGCCTCTGAAAGCGCTGCACCTTGTGTGTATTGTGTGTAGAGCTCATGTTATCACAGCCCATGGTTATAAACGAGTTAGATTCCATCTGTAGCAAGAGGTTTGTAATAACAGCTTGTTAGGAGACCGCAGGTAACAGCAGGTTTGTCTTTTCTCAAGTGCTCCTCTCTTAGCCTGGAGAGCTGTACTTTCAGGCTGATTCATGACATTATTTCTGTGGGGGCTGGACCGTAGTGAGAGACTGATTAGTCCTTGCTCTGCTCTCCAGGCTGAGAAAGAAACACCTCCTAGTTGAGGTGGAAGGCTCCTCTCAGGACAGGGTTGCTGTTTGGACTTTCCAATACTTCTGTGTCACTGTTGGTGCGTGAGGGGGTTATTTGTGTGCTTGTTCTGAGGCGCAGCTTTAAAACTTGTAACGTTTACAAGCTCTGATGAATCCCAGGGGGGTGAGAATGTAACTAAGGGAGGTGCGTCTGCAGTCCCTTCGTCCCCCTCTGATTAGCACTGTTGTGATGAAAGATCATGGCTGGGCTTCGCGAAGGAAGATTAGGGAGTGATGAAAGATAATACTAGTTACAAATGCCTTTAAAAAGAGGAAAGGGAGGGTCTCGCTTAAGGTGGTTTAAGGTTAAAGATGAGTCTGAGCGCATATTGATCATCGTATTGGGATGTTAAATAGAGTAACCTGGCAGTTGGTGGTTGTTCTGCAGTTGTTTCGGTGGCTGTCGGTGTAACCTGACCCACACAAGTGGCAGTGTTTGAAGATCCAGTTTTCTTTGTGGAAGAAGCTGGACTTGTGTGATAGAACCCTGAAGAGGAATTCATCAGCTTTCAGTGAGGTCCCGATTGATGGTGAAAGGGACACCAGAGTTGAAAAAGTGAGATTAAAAAATTGTTCTCTGAGCTGATCACTGCATTTCCTCCACCTGGCAGCTAGGTTCACCAGCAAAATTAATTGCACAGCTGATCTCCAAATGAAAGGCTCTCCTGGGTCCTCCTTCCTCTTCCTCTTCCATTTGATCTTTCAGAAGTGTTGAGCACTAGTTGATATAATTGAGTTTATTGGAGGTTAAAAAAAAAAAAAAAAATCCCTGCTCCTGAGAGCAACTTTAAAAAACAAACCTTGTTTCCATCTCTCTAATCCCTTTCCCACAAAAGTACTGGGAGAACAGGCTCTGTAGTAGGTTCTGGATAACAATGAACCTGAGCTCTGCTTGAGACTGAAGCAAATTCCTAAGTTTAGTTTGTACAAAGAACAGTACTCAAAGTTTTAATTATTATAAAAAGTATTCCAGAGTTTTCAAATGTATTCAGTGCTGCCTTAATGGTTGTACATGTAAATGCCCTGTAATTGAAAGCATCCATTTATGGGCCTGACTTGCTAAGTGAGCTGTAAATTCTGCTTTTCAGATTGGATTTAATGACTTTTATCATAAAGCCATAAACTGGTTGTGAACTGTGCCGAGAGGCAAACAATACCTAAGCTTACTTTGCCAAAATATTTGTAATTGTTGATTTGTTAAACTGAATTGCTGCAGGTCATGCGATGGGATTAGGTTTTTGTAATAGAATGGAGAGTACAGGCAGCCCTGTGTTCAATACTCTCTGGGCTAGAAGAAATTGGCTACTGCAGAAAACCTTCCTAAACGTTCCTCTCCACTTCCAGTAACAGAAACTCCGTTGCAAACGGAGTAAACCTTCGTTCCAGATGACTTTTTATTCTGATTATTTGTGTTTGACAGTCATAATGCGAAGTTAGACCAAGCGGAGACTGCGGCAGAGCAGCTCCTGGGTCTTCCATCAGTTTAGTCTGGGGCTCAAGCTACATTTAATTACACTGTAGCAATATGAGCTTAACATCCGACAGGAAACATAATTGAACTGCGCTTATCAAGGGGGTGTGGGGCTGGCCTGTGTGCGGGGCTTTAGACCGATGTTGAAAGTGAACTTGCATTAAGTAATTGTTAAATGCAATTGTTTGGTGGAGTAGCTGCTAAGCTGTGAACTGAAACAGGTACCCAGGTAACTGGTAAGCAGTTCTGTGAATATTCCTGTCAAATTTAGCCCAGGAGTATTTATTTTCTAAAATAATGAAGGTGACACTTACCTGTTACACATGGAAAATTTTACTCAAAATTAATGAGGTGAGAAGGGCTTAAGCTGCCATGGTTTGGAGTGCTTATTCCCTACCTCTGTGGGGCTGTTCTGGCCTTTTAGTTTTAAGGAGCAATACTCTGACCTTGTTTGTAATACTAAATAAGTGAAAGAAGTTTGCAGAGGCAGGTGGATGGGCTGACTGCAGCTATGGTAACTTTCCTCCTTTTCCATTCTAGGAGAGTTGGTAAAATACATCGGTCCTATTAGTAGTTTAATCAAAGGTCAGTAAAATTAACAACTCTTCCTTCTCATATCCCGAGTTGCATGCAGTTTTAGTGTGCCACGAGTGCATGGGTTACATGGAGTGCTAATTTTTTAATAGCAATATACCTTTTCATTACCACATTTGGCTGTAATTTGAGGCAGCCCTTACTAATTGAAGAAAAATCCAACCTCTCAAGCTTTCATAACATCATGATTGTGCTCGTTTAGTTCTGTGCATGAGAAGTTTGAGTTTCCTCATTTGATTTAAAATCAAGCTTCATGGAGCGAGCAATAATATGGGGGGAATAATCTGCTTTCAAAATTCTGTTTTCAGTGAGCTATATAAAGGTAATACAGTTATGTGTAGTTTCAGTGTGCATTGCAATACTAGAGCATGGTAAACTTAAAAATTAGTGTATAAATCAAGCCTGTATATAGGTATGTTTCAAATTCTCCATCTAAAGTTGGCCTGGAGGAAGCATTTTCTTTGCTCCTGTGCTCTCAGGTCATAGCAGTGTGCTTTGAGCTTCATCAGCTCCTGTCAAAGCTGAACCAGGACCGTGGTGTCAGTCCTCGGAGCTCTGGGCTGTGAGCTGGGCAGAGTCTCTTGGGGTGGGAACTCTCCAGAACCACTCCCCCCACTGCTGGGCTAATTGGCTGGAAACCTGAACTGGGAGGTGAATCTGAGGGCACTGCCTAGTAGGGCTCGATTGCTTTTCCCCCAAAACAAAACCCCAAACGCTCCTCTGACCTGAGTGTGAGGAGGTAAGGTTGAGCACCATCTCACTTTCTTTTGGGGTTGTTCTTCAGAAAGGTATCGCAAAACCAGGTGTCTAATATTCACTTGTAGGGAACCTCAGAAGGCAGCTTTGGGAGGAGTTGTGGGTGCAAACAGAAGAAGTGAAGTGTCTTCTCTCGTCTGCTCCACTGAGAGATTTAAGCTTGAATGTGTTCTGTCTGAATGTGTTCTGTCTGGGTTTGATTTTGGTTTGAAGTTCATACAGAATTCAGGTGCACATTATGCACTTGGTGAAATTGATAAAGAATTCTGTCCAGATTCCAGGATTAATGAAAAAAACATTGCTTTTGAAAAAAAAGTCTCAAAAATGGGACTAAAATAGGGAGGAAATGAGCTTGTAGACTTTCTCTCAAATACCACAAATTATTTTCCTCGATCTTCTTTCCTCAGGAGCTTAACTTCTGTACTCTTTATTCCAGAAGAGCTCTTGGAAATGAAATTCCTCTAAGCCAGAATACTTCTAGTAAAACCAGGAAAGATCAAATTTCTTTATTTCAAGTTTGGATGAATAAGCAGACTGATATGAAATATGTTGCATAAGGCTTTAGAATAAATTAGCCAGAAATCACTTGATATTTTTGGTAGCACCAGTGTGTTTATAGTATGTTCCAGACACTCAGGAAAGGAAAATTTCCCTTGAAGATTTTAGTCTGCTAGCATGCTGCCCTTAAGGTTTTCTTCATCTTTTATGCTTAGTTATTGCTGGGATCATGGGCTTAATATTTAATACTTGTTCCAGAGAACCACAGTAAAGTGGAATAATAGCAGACATGACTCAAACTATGACTTTAGAAGTTGCCAACTATGACACTGTTTGACCAGCCATAGAAACGTGTGCATCAGGGAGCAGAGATATGCTGCAAGGGCAGAGATGAAACAAGTACCACCAAAATTGGGCAGTTTGTAGCTTTTCCAGTATTAATCTGTTGGGAATTACACTACATGCTCCCTGTGTTCCAGCAGTCTAAATAAACTCTTGTACCTCTGGGCAACAGTAAGAACCCCTTGAGCATTCAAAGCTGCAGTTTGAAGGCAAAATCCAGAGATGGATTTGGGATGGAAAGGGATAAAATGGAAGTTTTGTGCTATGGAATGCACTGTTGCCTTGGTACTAGTAGTTCAACTGCAGTTGATTGAGCTTGGAAAAGGATCTTGAAAATCTCCCTGCAGTTACCCACAGAGTCCCTGAGTGCTGGTGTGTTGTAGAGGAAGTTGGAAATAGTACACAAGAATTTAAAAAGATGGAGATTTGGGCTGTGGCATTGGGCCTGAGTGGAAGAGAGTGAGCCAAGGGGAGACAATGCAAAGAGTAAGTGATGGCAAAGCACATCTGAGGTCCTTAAAAGCAAAGGCTGTAAATGGGAGCTCAGTTTTTTGAGGTGGTTGGCTGTTAACTACGAAGAAATTGCAAAAAAATCATATTGCAAGAGGGGGTATTACATATTTAATCTTATGCCATTTTAGCAATGTGGAAATGTTTCTTGCAGCATTGGCAAATCTTGTTTTTGGGGTGCATTTTGGGGAAAAGCATCTTATATTTTCTTTTTTTTCTTTTTTTTTTTTTTTTTTACTGGATGAAGAATGTGTCCCAGGTAAAAAAAATAGGGCAATGTTTTTAACAAGAGGCTACTGTCAACAGTGATGGTGTATGAGGGAACTGTTCTTTATGAGATCAAAACTCCCTGTATTACTATATCTATTTGAAGGTAAAAGTTACAGTTGATGAATTGAAATGGGATTTGCTGGTCAAACATGAGCTTTAACAGTAACTCCTAAACCCATTAGTATAAACAAGGTGTCTCTGAGACTGTCTGGGTGGGTACAGTTATAACCCAACACAGGTCCAGGGCTCCTCATTTTTATTTGAGCTCCTGCTAGATGTTCAGCAGCAGACACAGGCACCCTGCCTTCTACCTCCAGTTCCTCATGGGGTGTAAACTTCTGTCTTTGCACTTTTTATTTAAATTATTACATTGAGAGATTTAGGATAATATGACCAAACAGATAAGTGCAAAGATAACCTTAAACTGATACAGTTTTTTTTCTGTGGTCTTTAGATCAGTCCTTATGCAGAGTCTTCAAGTACTTGTGATTTAATTGGAGTAGTAAAGCTTTCAGGCTTGACATCTGTCCAGAGGAGCATCCCAAACTGTGTTAGCTGTGCTTGGGTACTTTCCTTGAGACAAAAGTCTGAGAGCCCTCTGTTTGAGGGAGGGACGTGATTCAAGTGTACAGAACCATGAAGCTTGCAGACCAGATGAACACAAACAGTTCTTCAGCAAACTTGCAATGGTAGAACAAGAGTCACTTTCTGAAACTAGGGAGGGAATAAATTAAATTACTGAAAGTAGTTCTTTTGACAGTGGGCAGTTCAATACTAGTGCAGCGTGCCACAAGAGGTTGTGAAGGCACGTTCAAAAAGTTGTTTGGTGGATTTGTGGGCAGCAAGTCCATAAATGGCTGCTGAAGGGAATAAGTAGGAATGTAGCCTTTAATTTTGTGTTGTAACAGTTTGAGGTGCTGAAGAATTATGAGGAGAGTACAGAAAACAGCCAGGTTCACATGCTTTCCTTGATTAGCTTATCTTTTTGCCACCTTTGGAGATGGAGCACTAGGCTGGATGCACCATTACTGCTTCTTCTTTGCAAAATCTGCATTTAGCCAAATTGCCCATGATTCAACCTAACCATGCCCTACAGTTTGCACTGTCTGGTCTAGTCTTGGAGCAGACTGCTATTTTATTTTTTTTTTCATAAATAGGCTAGCTGAAACACTCTCCTGTGAGTACTCATCACAATCAGCTGAAGTATTAAGCTGAGTGAAGTCCTGTCCTACTTGTGTCACATTCTCTCTGCTCACCCTTTGAAAGATACAGGGCCACTACTGGAATAACTTGGTGAAATTCTTACTGATACTCCCAGCAAATCCCTGACATGGCAAAACAATAGCTAGAAGGAAGAAGTTAGTTTAAGCCTCCCGGACTCTTAGTCCGCAGCTGTGTATGTTGTGTTTTTGTTAAATAGCTGCTAAGCTGCAGAAAAATCATTGTTATAAAGGGCTCTTTAAATGTGTGCCTTTGTGTTTTGTTATTTTTTTTTTTAAAGGTAATTTTCACGGAGGTGGCAGATCTGCTTTTGCTTTCTGACATCTGCAGAAGCTGGATGAACACACATCTATAAGGCAACTAGATACAATTAAGTATAGCATCTGGAAACTTCAGGTTAGTTAGGTCTGAGCTTACAGTCATTTGGAAATGAGAAAAGAAGGATTTGGGGTTTTTTGCCTCTGAGTATGTCAAAATAGTATGAGACTTCAAATATAAAGAAAAACTGAAATGTGTAGAATTTCTAAATTCTTTCCTGCTCCAAGACTTAAATCATTTAATGTGCATTTGAAGCAGAAAGGCAAATCTTGGTTTAAAAAAAAAAAAGGCACCAGAGAATACAGAAAAATTTTTACATATATATATATATAAATCAGTTGTAAGAGAGAAAATACTACAGAACTGGACACCTCATCACAAGGAGTATTGTAAAGCTGAAAAATTAGATCAAAGGAAAAAAACCCATATTGCAGGTAAGAGGGGATATTACATATTTAATCTGACAATGTTTGGAGGGTTTGGAACAATAGGCTCTGAAAGACAGGCCTCTTACCACCTTGGTGGTAAATGAGACCCTCCTGAAGTGTGTGTTTCTTGAGGCTGACAATCAAAGGAGTATTCTGTGGCACTGAAAGGTGTCGGATTTGAAGCTAAAGCACAGGAAATACTCAAGTGTCAGTGATCTCTGTAAAAAGGAGAATAACTGGTGAGTGGATCAGCAGTGATAGTTGTACTTGGTTGCCTACATCTGTCAGCACTGAATTTAATGTTCAGGTATTACACCATCAGTTGCTGCTGTTTTAGAATGCAATCTTTAAAGCCTGTCCTTTTTGGTTTGGTCTTTCTGAGTTTCATGTGTGTGCCTGTGAACCATCCGGTGTTGTCCTTGCTCGAAGGCTGAAGCCTTTTTTTAAAAAGCTGAGTGGCTGCTGCTCCCTGTTTTAGAAACCATGTTCCTTAAACCAGCAGGGGCCACGCAAGCCTCCTATTTCATCTCTGGAGCTGCTCAGGGTGCTTATTAGGGGTCTGATGTGTTTCACTGCCAGGCCCTTGAACAGTTCAGAACGTGTCAGGCTGCTTAATTTGGTTTTGTCACCAGAATAAATGGTCTAAATTAAAGCACATTTCCAGTGATGCAGTCAACACCAGCACTGCAGTTGAAGGCTGGGACTGGAGTCCTTCCACACTCCTGTAACTTATCTGACATCACCTAGGGTACTTTAGTACCATGTGTGAGCAACTCCTTAACTTGAAAGAGAACTAACTCAGCAAACCCCACAAAATTAAACTGTTTTACTTTACTTGGCTGAGGACATTAGCGCTGGTGCGGAGGTGGTGGTGCCACAGGGGAAAAAAGGAAGGAGAAGTAGGCTTCCTGTGGCAAGTAGGTGTTGTGTTGGCTTGACTCCTTATGAAACTGTACCTCTACTGTCCTAGTCAGTGTTTAATTAAAAAATGTTAGCTATTGAGTTTATTTTTCTTGTTTGCTGTAGCCAGGGCTCCAGTGCAATGCTTTTACAGGTAGCAAAACCTGCAGTTTGAAATACTGGGGACAAATTCTGTAGTAATGTAACATTATTGGAAGAATAAAAGTTCTTTGTAGTCTTGTGTGAAAATAAATGCTTTGACTTTTTACCGAGGCCTATACTGACAAGACATGGAGCAACAGTTTGAAACTGAGGGTCAATTTAGATTGGATGTAAGGAAGAAGCTCTTCTCTCTGAGGGTGGCGAGGCCCTGGCACAGGTTCCCTGGAGAAGCTGTGCCCCATCCCTGGAAGTGTTCAAGACCAGGTTGGATTTTGCTTTGAGCAACCTGTTCTAGTGGAAAGTGCCCCTGCTCATGGCAGGGGAGTTGGAACGAAGTGTTTTCTAATGGTCCCTTCCAACCCAAACCATTCAGTGATTCTGTGATTTTAGGATAGAGTATTTGCATAAAGTTACCAGTGTTGATCTTGAGTCCCTGTTAATTGGAACCTCTGTCTCCTTGACCTCAGAAAATTACATTTCTTGCTTCAGCCGTATCTTTAGGTGCTCTGAGAAGCTGGTTTATGGAGGTATAATTTCTTTGAAACTGAATGTCATGCCCTGCTGAATGCTCTGTTTTGTGGAAGTTGAGAGGTTATGATTTAAAGTTAACTGTAGAATATAATCTAGTGTTTGTTGACTTGGTCCTCCCTGAAGCTGCAAAGATGTGACAAGGCATAAATTAACCATGAACGCTGTAGGCTGAAGTGTCCTAAATCATGCTGTTTTGGAGATGGGAAGCTTCAGTAAGGTGAAGTTGGTATATATTGGATAGATGTGGGGAGTGCGCCTCTATGGGGTGGAGAGGCACGTAAGCTGCCTTCAAAGCTCAACTCGAGGAGCATGAAGGTGATGTTAACTTTTAGCTAAAACAAGGTATTTTCAGCTGACTGAACTCACTTGGAAATAAGGTAACTTTCCAGAGTTCAAATACCCATTTACCGCCTGGAAATAAGAACATTTTTGACTTCAGCTTCTATCCATAGGAACATTAATGTCCTCAAGCAATTTCTAGCAGCTGTCTGCCTGTTGGTTTTAGGTATTACATTTTAAGATCTAAAACTGGCCTAATGGAAGCTGCAAAAACAAATGGCTATCATTTATCTTCTAAACGATTTGAAGTGCATGTTGCAGTGAATGCTAAACATAGCTCAAGTTTCAGCATTCGTTTTAATATTTCATTTTATATAAATATCATGATCAGGTGGTTACACTGAATGAAAGGCTATCAAAGTTGGAAAGTTCTACTACTCAGGTGCCTGCCAACTAAGATTTTATCTGTCGTTTGTTGAATTTTGAAATACATGATGATTTTAAGTGCTGCCTGTTGAGAAACTGCATTATTATGGGCCACTGGACTCTAGATGGGAATAAGTTTATCACCAGACTTATTAGTGAGTTTGAAATTGGCATCTGCTGTGGAACAAAAATTGTTAGTTATTTAAAACATGACAAACAAAATGGGAAAAGAAAGGTTTGAGAGATGGCTGGCTGTTGGAAGAGTTCTCTCAAGCCATAGCGACTAAATGGTGTTCGGAACACAATTTCACTTGCTAAATTAACTTGGAGCTGGGTGGAACATGCACATATATGTATGCAATTTGTCAGTGACTTGTGGAAAATATTAATAAATGACTAAAACCAGCCAGCCTAGGTGCAAAGCTAGAGTCCAGTTACCTTGTGTATTTGCTGAAGTTTGCTTTAGTCAGGAAAGACTTCAGGAAAAATTGCATGTCTGATCCAACAGTAACCTTAGTCTGCATTAACTTTTGAAGAGTCTGTAGCAAACTTGAACTTTATCGATGAAATACCTCCTAACCATGATGATACTACTTCTGAACCATTTATCTGACTTGTTTTGGGAGGCCCTATGCCATTTGGTAACGAGGGAGGTGTTTGTTTCACGTGAAACCTCAGTTCTAACACGTCTCGTTTTGGTTTGTGTTTTCAGGGATTGGACGGAGCTCTCTAATTTATTGCGTGCTGAGTGTTCTGTCTGGTGAAAGTCATGTCATCCATACTGCCATTCACTCCACCAGTTGTGAAGAGACTTCTGGGGTGGAAAAAGTCTGCTGGTGGCTCTGGAGGGGCCGGTGGTGGTGAGCAGAATGGTCAGGAAGAAAAGTGGTGTGAAAAAGCAGTGAAAAGCTTGGTCAAGAAGCTGAAGAAAACTGGACAGCTGGATGAGCTTGAGAAGGCAATTACCACTCAGAATTGCAATACAAAATGTGTGACAATACCAAGGTAAGTGCTGTTGTGTTTGAAATTGTTACAACCACTTAAGAAATGACTAAATGTACGTTTAGGCTATCTGTGAACAAATCACTAAAAAATCAGGTGCATGCTTTTGATTCTTTAAAAATTATTTGAAACTTATATTGGATTTTTATAGTGCTTGCTTATAACTGAATCACATTTTTTGTGAAGTCACAATTTCTTTCATTTCACTTTTCATTACTATGTAGATTTCTGTTTGTGTGTGTTCTAGTGCTGCCTAACACAGCTCTTAGTTTGTAGCACTGCCTTATGCTGTTATTTAATAACCTTATCTATAATCGGGTAGGGGGGGCATACCTGAACCGACACTTTCACTTAAAAAAAAAAAAAAAGACTAGTTTTTCCTTGGTCAACACTTCAGTCATCTAATTACTTTCAGTTGTATCTGGTAGTTTCATTTAAATTGTACAAGCTGCCTCCATTCTCCCTTTTGAAGGGGAATTTTATCTTTGGAGGCAGGTTGTCTGAAGACCAGTTTATTTACTGTAATTATTGTAATTGTTTAATGAAAATGCTTTTTGTTTAATAACCTGGGGTATTTCTAGAATTGCTCTTCTGCTTCTGTATGTATAAACATTTAGGTGAACGACTTGTATTTTACCTCTTTGACTTTCTCAGCTTAATTCATAGCAACTGCTGTGCGAGAGCAAGGGTGATGTTTGTAAGTATAATGCAGTCTGCTCTCGATTCATGTTGCACAGAAATCCCACTGAGGTACCCAAGCAAGCTCGTTATGTGTGACAGAAATATCAAGTCACTTCACAGGTGTGTTTTTCTATGAAAAAGTGGGAGGATCTGGTGGCACAGGAGTATTCTGGGCACTTAGCCACTTGACACTTAAATGATTTCTAGGGGAGACAAACTGTGTCTGGTTTATGAGCTTTATTTCTGTATGAGCACATTCATCCCAGCTACTTTTATACTTTGTACTAATCATAGTGCAAACTAGATCTGACTGGTGTCAGTAGTGATTTCCATATATCAAATGTGTTATAGCTGTTATCTGATAATCGTTTCAGCATTCTCTTTTAGATTTGACACAGCTGTCTGAGAAAGGCATGAGTATGCTCTGAATGAATGACTTCTTCAATTCTGTTCTTTTCTCTTCACCTTTTGATTCTAATGCTGCCTTCTGCTTGTATTTTCTTCTCTAGAGTAGTCCCAAAATCTTCTGGGTTTCCCTTCTGCTTTCTTCCTTTTACCAGGTGAAAAATAATCAATAATAAAATATTAGTGCTTTCTTGTCTTAGTGTATATCAGCAGACTAAGATTTGAACCTGTAGGGATATATATTTATTGAGATGACTCTGTGTACCATGACAAAGATGAAGTGCTTAACTGGAAGGTGTTTCATATGACAGCAGTTAAATCTGCCTCACAGAGATTCACTTGATACAAAGTGTGCCTCTAGGTTCTAGAGCTCTTAGACTTTCTAGAGCTCTCCCACAGGGATACTGGGACAGTAAGTATTGCTACTTCAGAAGGATAGTTGTCTACATTGAATTTTTTTAGAAGATCCAGACAATAGGCTAATAGATCACTATTTTTAAGCAGTAGTATGCCTGCATGGCCTTTTGTGTTAAAGGAGACATAGTAAATAATTCCTTAAAATGGAGTAAGAAGCTGTGCTATACTCTGTGACCAGCAGTTCTTGCTGGGCTGTGATGTACTGTTCTCATCTATCTTCCAGTCAGCTGTAAAAAGGACTGGACCTGGGTTTCACTCTTCTTGAGTACCTTAGGAGTAAACCAGGAAGAGTTCTTCAGGTGATGTTGGCTATTATACAAGGTTGAATTTTAAACTAAGAAATGGCTTTGGTATTAATGGGTGAGATGATACCAGGGTCACCAGCAGTGCTATAGAGAATTTTTGAGTTTCATAGTTGGCTTTTGAACTGTTGATATTATTTCAATTTGACAGCAGTAGTCTGGGTTCCCAAGAAGTAACGAATGTCAACTCAGTACTGTAATGACTTCTTGGAGATTCTTGTTCTTGGATTTAGTAAGTTAATGAAACCACTGCTTGAGTCCCACTTTAATGAATGTCTTAAAGATCTGCAGATCAGCAGGGATAAATAATAAAATGCTGAATTTGAAACTTTTTTCCTTCCTAGTCAGCAGGAAGTTTGTGGTGCCAAGCTGCTGAGATGCAGTTCTGATGTGACAGCTGGGCTAGCTTTCCTAATGTTGTTCTGCTTGGGGAGGGGTTTTGTGTGTGTTAGATTTTTTTAGCCAGCTTTAGTTTTACTCATTAATGCTGTTTAATCTGGTGTAGATTCTGACAAGTGTTGTGGGATGCTTCTCTTTGCCACTCTCACATTATTCCCTCTACAGAAGTTTCAGTTGTGGTTTCGCAAGTTTCTGGTTCCCTTGGAGGTTTCCAGGGTTTGATGCAGCATTAAACTCTATTATGCTTTTTTATCATTGAAACCTTAAGCAACTAAACTTCTATAAGCTTTTCTCGAAACCGAGAGCAGTTTGAACAGAAGTTGTCTTAAATCACCTCTTCGGGAATCTGCGTTTCTTACTGTATGTCGTCCATAATCCTGCTGAGTTAGGGTTGTGCTGCTTCTGTGCGGTGTGTCAAGGTGACTACACACTAAGGGAGGCTGATCCTGTGTGTACTACACAGAAGCTGCTCATGTGGTAATTAACACAACTTCTTATGAGACTAATAGAGGTTCTGAGAAAGCAGAAGCAAACAGATGGAGTGGGTGTTGGCATTGCACAGCAGGGGTGCTTAGCTCTTCATAAGTGGGTCAGTAATCTAGAGCAGAGGCTAAATAAGTACAGAGGTCCTTTTGACACTAGCCCTCTAAGTAATTTGTAGTTATCTTGCTGAATCCTCCCAGCAAGCCAGTGGGATTCTAATCACATAATCCCTGTGTATTCTGAAACTAAATGTTGGCACATGAGTTCACTTTTCTGAAATATGTGATGAATTTGGTGGCATTTAAGATCCTGCCTTCATGCTTTCTTTCCCTTGCAGTTTTGACATAGGCACAAGAAGAGAAACAAAAGCATGAACATCCTTCTTCCAGTGGAGCATTTTCGTTCTTATTAGCCTGGATTTTTCTGTTGGATCATAGAATCCTGGAATGGTTTGGGTTGGAAGGAACCTCAAGGATCATCTAGTTCCAACCCCCTTGCAGGGATGTCTTCACTAGATGTCATGTGCAGGAATATCTTCACTAGACAAGGTTCCTCAAAGCCCGGTCCATAAAAACTCTGTAACTAGTGATGGCTAAAATCCAAGCATTTTACAAATCAAGCCATGCCATGTGGTGAATAATTCATAGTCTATCTTTATTATTTAAAAAGTTGTTTCACTGGTGACAGCACAGAGTGTTGGAATCCAAAGTGGGGAAACACAAATAACTAGTTTCAGCGTGCCAGTATTTTGGTGTGATCAGCTGTGTGGGTTTTTTGTGTTAAAAAGAATATAGATATGCTTCATGCTTAATTTTTGCTGCTTTTGAATAAGGCCATAAAACAGTTGCTTTTGCAAAATGCCTGATAACGTACAACTAATAAGAGAGTTTAGTCAGGTCAAGTTTAAGATAATGTTGACCTGGACTGTGGTATCTCCTATGTTTTTAAAGTTGAAAAAAAGCAAAAGCAAAAAAGGTGAGGGATGAGCTGTAGCTGGGTTCATCTGTATCACAGGTTGAATTCTGCCTCCATGCCAATATTTGGGTAATGTGACAACTGTATTAGGTTTTTAATCTTATATGAAGGGTAAGTAATAATGGAGATGACCTGCCTATATGGAGAACTCCCCAGGCAGGTGTAATCCTCGTTTCTAGCATGTCAAAACAATTGACTCTTCCCCAGAAGAGTCCATCTTTCCCTGTATTTTCCCTTACCTGTTACTGCACCCTCAAAACACTACTTTGTCTCATCTCCTTGCAGGCAGTGTCCCTGTTCTACTGCTGGCACGGTCTGCAGGATACGGTGTTGAACTGGGCCATGAAACTACTCAGTGCATAGGTGCACCTTCTCTTTTCTTCCAGTCTATGCAGGAGGATAAATAGGTGCCTCCCATCACTCCCAGCATCTCTAGCTTTCATTTATTTTAGCTTTGAATATAGCTCTGATGTGTGCCCTGACAAAGGCTATTCCTGGTTGTGAGGAAGGATACGGCTAAAACATGCATCTATAACAGTATATCTCTGTTTTCTTTTTCCGTGTGTTTGTGTACTCGTCTCGGTAGTGTAGAAGGGTTTGATGCATCATCAAACACCTTCCTGATTGATAACTTAAACTCTCTACTATTAATATCAATAATTTTTTGTTGACTTTAATAGTAGTAGTTATATTACAGTTATTATGTAAACTTGCTTTTGATACTGTGTGTGTGGAATGATACTTAACACTTGAATCTCAGCTTCAATGGGAGGACCTGAGTTTCTGCACAGGAGGTAAATTTTATTGCTGCTTCATATTAAACTACGTTGCAAAAGCAAAGTGGTGTTGACTGTTGATGAAAAGCCATCTGGCAGATTTCTGGCTGAAGTAAGGTTTTAAGATCAATTTTCTTCAATCCCAATTTAGAGATTGTTTGCTGGGGTGCTGGTACCGTGCAGGTGCTGTAGAGTCTGAGGTGAAATGCAGCAGTTGCTTCCGTAGCAGAGTGAAGGCTAATGCTCCTGCCAAGGTCTTGCTTTGCAGCCTGCTTTGACATTAGTTTTGATATTATCTGAAAAATGCTTTTTCTTGCGGTTCAGTATGTATGCAGAGAATGTAGTCTTAAATGTGCCCTCTGTCCTCCTCATTTAAGATGAGGAGAGCATCCCTGTGCTATTGTTTTCAGAAGCGTATCTTTTCTTCCTTTTCTGCAGCCTCCCAGTTCTGACTTAGAGAGTGAGAGGGGCTCAAATCCTGACATCAGCAATGTAGGTGATCTGTGGCATTTTTAGTCCACAGTTAAACTTCTAAGGCACCTGGCTTCTACTTCCAATATGAGATGAATTCTGAATTTTTGTACCATCTAGAGTCAAAGAAAAAAACTCTACAATGGGTTCCATGGTTTTGGGAATGTGGAACATTGTGAGGGAGTGTTGGGAATGTGAAGCAGGCAAAGAAGTGGTTGATTGGAATTACTGACCATCTTCACTAACGCTGGTGTTCCTTTGAGCTTGTTAGGATGAAGTAGTAATCTTTCAAATATTTTAAAACCATACTTGTATATTTTTCACTTTAGCCAATAGTGAAGCTTGGTAATTTTTTAAACTGCTATCATGGAACCAATCACATCCTGATTCTTCCTTAAGAAAGTAAAAATATAATGATATATGTCATATATATTGACTGCCTCTGAAGGCTGTAGTGTTTTTGGGTTTACTTATTGTTTAGGTGGTATTTTTTGTGAATTAAATATCCAAGAGTTTCTTCTCCATGTGACTTCTGAGCTTAAAGGGCTGCTCTTGATTTTAAAGTGAATAATGCTGTTGACATTTAACTACTTCTCTTATATTTGCTTATGATGTCCTGGAAAAAATCCAATATATCTTAATTTTGTCGTATTTCTGATGTCTTCTACTGGGCAAAGAAACATCCTGTTCAAAGATGGGACAACTGATTGGCACTACTGTTTGACAGCAAAGAAATATTTTAAAATTACAGCTTTTTGATGCCTTTTTCTTCAGATACCCGAGTAAAAAGTAATTTCTAGTTTAGGTGTAAAGAGTACAGTTTTTCTTGAATAGAACTTGTTCCATCAGTTAGCGTGTTTTCTTGAATTCCTTGGGAGTATTTGTCAGGAAAGCGATCACATACCTGCACGCAGTAACCTACTTTTGAGAATGCTTTTGATCACCAGTAGAGCAGAGTTGTCAAGCTGATGTGGCTTCTGGAATAGATTGTTTTCAAGCTGTAATATCATTCCCCAAAATAGGTTACTTCGGAGGATAGCAATACAGAAATCAATTTGCTCCTTCTCGGGTTAAAGCCGTAGGAGATGGGTGATTTCAGGAGTTAAACTGGGGAGGAGGGAAAGTTTCTCTGGAAACTGTTTTAGAAGAGTTCCCAACATCTGCAAAGCAATGAATGAGTTAGCAAAGAGGACAGCACTAGGCAGTTGGATTGGCATAGTAGATCCTAAAATAACATTGCTGTCCAGACAGAGGTGAAGTCTGTTTTCCCAGAAAGAGAACTTGGCACTGTCCAGTAGTTTGTAGCAGAGCTGGGATAATTCTCTGTTCAAGCTGGGGGATGGACATTGATGTTTAATCATAGCTTTATATATAAAGAATACCCTCAAACTGCGTACTATATCTCTGTCTGGATGCATTCACTTAGATGTAAATTGGTTCTCTAAATGTTTCAAGACAGTTGAACATCTTCAGCTTTCAAAAATAAGTATATTTAAGACAGTACTTCAGAATTCACTGAAGTACTATTTTTATTGCTGAGATTACAGGAGGAACATGCTTGTAATTTGTTTGTTGATAAACTGACTCCCTTTTCTGATGACAGGATTATTGAGGATGAAGCACAGGCCCCTCTGCTTTTCTCTTGTTGGAATTTCAATAAAATTAATGCTTTAGAACAAAGCCAAAGAGATCTCTCCTGGAAGTAAAGCAAGAGAGAGCTGAGATGTTGAGAAGTGTTGGCCAAGATTAGCTTCATAATACCCCGATCCTCCCTGTGATATCTGGTGCTGGGAATACTTTGGATGTGCTCACTGGAACTGTGTAGGAGGAGGATCAAACTGCCCTTGCTCTTCAGTCCCATAATTATGGTGGGACTGAAATATTGTCTCTGCTCTCTGTAAAAGACTAAAGGATATGGTTATAGACAAAAAGATGCTGGCCCTAATTACATGTGTGCAAAATGACACATTCAAACTCTGGGTTGCAGAACACCTTTAGATGCTGCGTGGACATATAATGGGAAAATAAAAATTCACGTGAGGTTTTACTTCAAGTCTCTGAAATTTAATTTCTGAACTCAAGTTTAGCAGTTAATAAGACAGTGTTGGTAGTGTAACCTCCATCTGTTTGAAAAGCACTCCTAGGCATTTTCTTTAACACTACTTTAAAAATCAATTCAGCCTGCTTTATCAAAAACTAAACTTAAGATGTACATAACTGGTAGTCCCTCACAAATTTCTCAATTTCTTTATGCTGGTGGAAGAAATGAGTCTGTTCAGACAAACTAACCACATGGAAATACCAGCTTGTCTAGTATTAGTATTCCTGAATTATACGTTTTTTTTATATGCTTACTCAGGGAAGGAGCTGGATAACTTGGTGGTGCTTTTCTTCAGAAAGAGACTTTAAATAAATGCCTTTTTGAAGCCTGTTGTGAAAACAGTGCATTGAGCATTTCTTAGTAAAAACATTTGTGAACTGGTCAAAAGTGTCTCCAGGTCCTGTTTATTGAGAGGAGCCATCATGGGTGGGGTGTGACAGAGGGCAGTGAATGGTCAAAGCAGAGTAAGCCAAGAAACTAAATACTGTTGTAGCCTAAAGTTAATTTTTTTTTGCTTTCTCCTATTTGATTCATAGTGTCAGTGTATATCATATATAGAATACGATGCAGAATTAATATATGCTTAAGATAATGGGTTTTTTTCTCTCATGATATCCTTTTCCTCTACTACAACTTACTACTTGACTGGCCATTTAGCAATAAGGCTTTATTCCTGATATTCTCCACTGTGTCTGGGGAGACCTTAGAGCCCCTTCCGGTATATAAACTCCAAAAGAGCTGGAGAGGGACTTTGGGCAAGGGCCTGGAGGGACAGGATAAGGGGAGTGGCTTCCCACTGCCAGAGGGCACGGTTAGATGGGATATTGTGAAGGAATTCCTCCCTGTGAGGGTGGGGAGGCCCTGGCCCAGGTTGCCCAGAGAAACTGTGGCTGCCCCATCCCTGGAAGTGTCCAAGGCCAGGTTGGACAGGGCTTGGAGCAACCTGGTCTAGTGGAAGATGTTCCTGCCCATGGCAGGGAGTTTGACTGGATGAGCTTTAAGATCCCTGTCGATTGAAATTAAGAGTAGCAGTTGTGTTCCAGTGTAATTGAGTGAGGTTTAATTATAAACTAAAGGTTTAATTATGTAACTAAAACATAACTTCACTTGGTTTTTGGCACAGCTGTGGCTGGTGTTAAGGACTGAATTGCTGTAGCTAAGGTTAAGCTGTAGTGTAGACATAGCTCAGGTTACAGCATCTTAGAATGATGTCATCCTGAAAAAGGAAGTCTTAGAGTATTAAACAAAGATACTTAGGGCTGCCAGTTTTAAGCTCGTGCAATTCAGGAAGCCATGTGACTTACCCACATAATTTGTTAGAGTTGGTATGCCAAGCAGAAAGTATTGGCGTGTTGTTTGAGCTAGGTCAACGTGTAAAAATATCAATGTGCAAGATACTTGGCCAGTAGCAAAATGCTGTATAGTTCAAAGGAGCTTGTCTCTCGAGTCAGGAGGAAAAAATGTTGAATTCCGGGGATTATTTTGTGTACTGACCGGAGCACTGGATAAAGGCTCAGGGGATGTGGATTCTGGCCTTGGCTCTGCTGTTTTTTCTCAGGTAACCTTAGAAGCTTTTAGTTTGCTGTAATTTTTCAGTCTATAAATCGTGACTTTTTTTTTCATAAGGTTTGTGATAATGCCACCTTCACCTCACTGCTGTAGGCTGTATTATTTATTTACAGAGTGAGTTTTAAGGTATGTTTTTTCTGCTGTAGTATCAGTGATGTGAAAACAAATTGAAATGAGCTGTTGGAATTTGTGAGATTTCTTTATGTTCAAGTTACTGTTGCTTCTCGTTAGGATTGCTTTAATGATAAGAAGCAGGAAGAGTCAGAATCAAAAATAAGTGTTAAAGCTTGCTTCATTTTTTCCATGCAGTTAATTGTCAGGTTAACAACTGATGCTGGGGCTGTTGAGTTTTAGGCAAATGAAAAATAGCTGCCTGTGATTACTTTAGTGACTTACCTGCTCAGTCAATCCTGGTAGAAAGCTCTAACTTGGAAGAGTGATGTCTGCGTGTGGCAGTTCATGCTGCCATTAAGAAGATGTATTAGTAACTCAAGAAAAATATGTTGACTATGCTTTATTGTCAATACTGACCCCTAAATTTTCTCATAAATAGTATTTATTTTTTCTTCAATAAAGGAATCTGTCTGTGCCCAGCCCCAGTCAATGCAAAAGTGTTCCCTGGCTTGCTGTGGTAATTCATGTCTTTATATCCAGCCATTATACTCTACTGTAGAAGTCAGCCAATTTAGTTTTCTTGGTACTGCAACAAATCACCTGAGTGTTGTTTTTACTAGTGTGAATGTTCTATGACAACCCACCCAATTTTAGAGGAAAAACTTCCTGAATGTGTAGCTCAGGCTGTTAGTCCAGGAAGAATTTATGGGATAAACAAGATACTGCAGTTCTTTTGCTGCTGCAGCTTTGAACACAAATAGCTGGTTAATAGGCTCCCTACTGATTTAATCCTGCTTGTAATCTACACCTGCTAATTTAATAAAAGTAATTTCCCATGCCTTGTTTACTCCTTATTTTTGTTCACTTACTCTGACTCGCCTGCTGCGCTGATTGGTGGAAAACTTCTAAAATTTACTGTGTGCAATGCCGTAGTCTCGTCATGAGCAGCTTTCTTTGGCTTCTGTCACAATGCATTGTTTGACGCCGACTGGCAGGATGCAAGAGAACAATCGGGAGCTGGAGTAGGTTCACATCTCGCTGCATATGCTTCGAAATTGGCAGAAGAACAATGAAGTTGGGGAAATCCCCTTGAACAAGGGCTGCACAGCGGTCTGACTTCAGCATTTGTTCAGAAAAAGATCCTCCAAGTCGTGGCTTCTCATTACAAAACGTAAAAGCAAGTTTCAGTAGATGAAGAGGTGAAAATTTTTACTTAAAATCTCTGCTCGTAACTGTAGGTAAATGGACCATCTCTGTGGATGCTGGGTCTGTTTTCTTGGCTCCCGGATAGAGAAAAATGTGGTGCAAAAGAAGCATACCCTTGACTTTTGCTTAAATGCAGAATTTCAAGTTACTGGTTAGTTGAATTAGTGAGTTACCTCCCTGAACAGGTCTTCACTTCCCCTTAGTTTTGTGGGAGGCTTCAAGTTGAGTTTCTCTGATACTTAAAAAATTTTAATTCATGCTGTAATTTTGCAGTTTTGAACATGAAGAAAGGCTGATATGAACTGATGCAGAATCTTGTGGCTTTGTGAGACTGAAAGTCATGTTTGAAATGGTGTTTGACTCTCAGGTGTTCGGTAGAAAAAATCTTTTCTCTTTAATAGATAAATCAAATGTTCATCTCAGGGACTCCACCTGCATTTTCTAAGAGTGGCTTGTGAACCTTGCTGTGTTCATGTAAGCCTACTCCAGTACAGCCTTCAGACACTAGAGCTCATTGATAATTCATTTCTGTCTTTCTATCCTAAATACACCCTTCTGTTATGGGGAGGGGGTGGATTTTGAATATAAACTTAACAGGGAAAGAGTTTAAGTATGCGCATACTGATGAATTCCACAAAGCTAATAATGAAAATGCCTTTTTTGATTCAATATAGAAGGAAAACAGAAGACCTAGTAAAGTACTGCACCTGCTGCAAGCTGCATTGGTGGGAGCCATGTAAAAAATTCTGTAATACTCTATTCAATGATGAGAAGACATTTTTACTGGAGTCCAGTGTCACTGTGTTTGTTCATCATGTGGGAGCCCTTCAGTGTTGAGGCCAACAACCACAGGCATTCCAAGAAGGATTTAATCTGCTCTCCTGCCAACAAGAAGCCACATAACCGTTTACTTGGTTAATGTTCCTCGAGCCTTTGAAACTCCCATCTTTTTGGCTGCCACAGGACAAAGAAAAAGAGAGAGCAGGGCAAGTGCCACCTCAGCAGAGAACAGGTGTTGGTAGGTCAGGGTTGACTCCTCGTAGGTGGAGTGAGAAAAAGAAACTGCTGGGTGTCCTGGGAAAGGGCTTTAACTGTTAAGCAATTGCGTGTGAGGCAAGAGCGCTTGTCGGCATCGTCTTCAGGTGTGTGTCCTGGGTGTGGATCATGAGCAAGATGTCGAAGACTTCAGGACTGGGCCATGCTCTTAACACATCCTTTCTGCCTGAGCTCAGGAAACAGACTTTGATTCTTGTTCTAGGGGTGTCCTGCATACTCAGCTTTTCTGTTGGCATATCTAACTAATATGGGGTGCTGTATTCTCTTCTGGGCCTGGGGAGACAGAGGCCTCTGGTTAGGCAGCTTTGCTATTAGTTTATTGATTTGGCCTTAGCAAAAGTGGATAAGGCAATTTAATATCTCAGCAAACAGGCTAAGTGCATTTTATAAATAAAAAACTGGTTTCTTGCATGGGAACAGTGAAACTCTTCAAGCCTTTTTATAGTTTCCTTGCTAATTGTGGATTTTGTTTAATATTCCTCATAAAATAAGGACTCTCCTGGAGTATTGGTAACATCATTGACTTAATTTTGTATTTATTTAGCAAACAGTGACTGGCACAAGTACCATTCAGTTCTCTTCCATCAGTATGTTGCTTGAGGAAGCTTCCTCTGAGCATCAGTCTTTTAACTTCCTTTGAAATACCTTGTAGGAAGCACCATATGCCTTAGTAATGTAATATTTGATGTTTCCCTGAGTTTTCACAGAGATGTGGATCAAGGTAAATGTATTCTCTGCTTCACCAGTTTTCTGCCAGGTGTGCATTGCTTGGGCTGCAGCAGGGTCACTCAGGGTGTAATGACCTCCCTGCATTGAGCAAATCACATTGTATATCCTGTGCATGTTTGTTTCTTGAAATGGGTGTGTAATTCATCAGTTTGAAAAAAAGTGTCACAAGAACCTGTAACTGTTGTTCTTGCCAAGTTAACATATTTTTCTAGGACCGTGGACACAGTAGTTTGAGAAAGTTAATCAAAATATCTCGTGTTTTCTCAGCTGTCCACGAGTTGCAAAACAGCCCACGCAAGCGGCAGCATCAGCCACTCACCCACTTGGAAGATGATGGACTGGTCGACAGAAATTATTTGACTTGGCCCTTGCTTGGTAGCTGTACCTGTGAGCTTGTGGGACCAGCTTTCAGCACACCTACTGTGACTAACAGTGCTTAGAGAACTTGAGATAAAGGTTATTTTTTAATGCCTGTTGAAAATATGATCTGTGAGATTTCTCTCTGCTATTAACAAACCAATTTGTTGTGGATATATCAGCCAGTATTGTGATGGATGTGTCTTTATACACAGGTAGTGTGTCCTTGGACACTTCTGAGTCTCTTAAGGTCTGTTCAGAATGGTACAGAGCCCTGGGTGTCAATTCAACCTGCTGCCTGATTATTACTGTAGAATAGTTTAAGTTTCTAAAGATACTATGAGAAACTGCAGCAGTCGGAAAACCTTTATTAGATATAGTACTGTAATGAATGAGAGCAGGAATTCCAAGTTACCATTTCAGGAATGCCATCTTAAAGCATAAACATCCACATCCTCAGCGGTTGTGGGTCCATGTGATAATAGGTTTTTACTTTTTTTATTATTATTATTATTATTGGTTTTTATTTTTTTTTTGTTTGGTTTGGTTTTGGGGGTTTTTTGTGTCGTTGTTGTTGGTTTTCCCTCCACCCCATGCCTGGTTAGTCTCCGGAGAGCTACCATTGAGAATGCTGTTGTGCACTTGTCATCTTCACTAGATGCAGGGCATGTAGAAGTCACTGGTTTTGTGGCTGTTTTTGAGCATGTGATTAGGGGGAGTATTTCTGTGCTTTGGTTCTTATCTCCAGTAAGTCTGCTTCAGCATTTGTGAGATCAGAGCTGCTGAAAGCTGTGGTGTTTGTTTGAGAGGAGGGAACTGCTGGGCAAGTTTCCCAAGGAAGCTCTTAGCTCATGATTTCCGTAGGCTGCTTTTGCATGCTCCACATCTTTGGTCTCTGAGCATAAGACTTGTGGCCAGCTCCCTGCTGAGTCTTGAGGAAGGCTGAGCTGTGCTGCATGTCTTTTGTTTCCCAGTCCTGAACACCATCTCTGTGCTGCTCGACCTTGCCATTCAGAAGTTTTTCAAGGTCTGCTCCCCACCTGACTTTTGAAGAGAGAGTAAAAAGACTCCTTGATGTAGAGTCTGCCTCTGAACAGACCATATGGACAACAAAAAAAGAAATATTTTACTTCACCTTAGTGTCTGTGGCATCCTGGGAAAATTGCTCTTGAACTCGGAGGTGCTATCCTTCCAGCATCTCTTAGCGTTGAGAGAAAAATAAAGGTAACACTGATTGTTGTTGGCTGCTTTATTTTTTGTGGCAGCACTGGGCTAGCGTGTCAGGATTTGGGAGTAGGCAGGAGGATAAAGTGCTTTGAAGAGGCCTGCCTTATATCTGTAGTTTTTGCCTTAGTAGGTAGTTTGTTGCACATGTGACCAGGAGAAGTGTGCCTTTAGAAAAGGCAACAGAAGCATATACTGTTCATCAAGATGACTTGTTGCCCTGGCACTCTGCAAAACTGGAAGGAACTAACTACTGGCCCTGAAAGGAGCACTGGGAAGCTCAGATGTTGGGCTCTAACAGAGTATCTTTTGTACATCACGTTCCACTTTTGTGTCCCCTGTGGACATCCTTGAAGTTTTAACCTGAAGTAAATGGGATTTATTCAATGACTTTTTTCTTTTCCCACAGTGTTAGAGAGGTTAATTGTATCCTGTGCCTCCTGCTTTTCTGGCTATTTTGATGTGTTAATTTTTTAGCATACATCCATTTATAAGGAAGGTTATTAAGTCATTTTCCTCGGTTCAGATGCTGCATTTTGTATTTGATGTAGTGATTTTGAATATACTTTATAAAGTTCTATGTAAACTTCATTCGTGAAAGCATTCTGAAAGATGAGAAGTTGTGTAATGGTTCCTGATTTATATTTCACTAAATATGCACATACATAAATATCTTTTTCTTGGATGTAGTATGTCCTGAATGTGTACGTGGGGAGGAGGGAGGCAGGGAGAGAAGGTACAGTTACCATTTTGAGCAAGTAATCTGTGTTGCATGTGCTTGAAGAATAAAAGTCTGATTTTGAATTCTGGGGGAGAAGGAAAACCAGTTTTAGTATTTTATTTTTATTTTATTTTTTTTATTATCACTATAAAGCCAGTTGCTTAAATAAGTACATCTGAGGGTCTGGAGACACTTGAGGAAGGTGTCGTAGTTGTAGGAGCTGAGTATCCAACTGACAGTTTTGCCATTTGCTGAGAGAGAAGTCTCTGCTTTCAGTTCTGCAAAAACTTTTTCTGGGAGTCCAGGACTGTCTTAGGCATTACGTTACATTCTTTTCCTAGACTTATCAGGCTCTGTTTCTCCTTTGAAGAATTGGAGAATCTGATGGCAAACTGCCTGTCCACCTCTAGTTATGTAAATATTTATTTCCTCTGGTTGCTAATACTGCCTCTTAACAGAACTTTTCTAGGGGTCTGGTTTTCTACCCCACAGTAGAAAGCCTGATTTTCTGCCACAGAATGGTCTCCATGGAAGAACCTTGTCCATTTCCTCTGAAGGACAAGTGCCACTGCAGATCTGTGTAAATAATTAATTTTTTTTTAAGAAAAATTCATGCTAGTGTTTTTTATGTGATATTCCTGAAGTTTTAGCTCATCCCTCTATCAGGTGCTTGAAAGAGAAGTCATTATTTCATACTGAATTCCTGGATCTTTGCATTTTGTGTTGCAAGAAAATGAGATCAAGACCTCTGTGTAACTTCACGTCATTCTCAAGCGGGAGTGAACTGCTGTAGCTTCGAGTCATTCCGTTTGATGAACGTGTGTGCCTGGCTACGTGCACTTAAGTGAGCAGATGACATTTTGTCACTGTAATTTGGGATGATGGAGATGCAAGAGAAAACATCGGTCAGTTCTGCAGGGATGCGAAGTGATTCAAAGAAGGAGTATGGTAGGATATCTCATGAAAGGAACTTAGTGTTGTTATTACAGATCACTTTGTTTTCTCAGTGAGCATAGTACAAGTAACCTTTCCCCTGTCACCCCCAGCATGGAGAAGAGAAACCACGAGCAACATACCTTTCAGTAGCTGAGACACTTAGGCCTGCCAAACTGGATTTTACAGAGAGCTTTTGTTCAGGCAGCTGTCTGTACAGCTCGCTGAGGGGCTGTTTGCAGAGACAGGTGCTCTCTGGTTTGTAGGCATTTTAGGCTGTAATAGTGTAAAATGCTAATTGTTAGTATATAGAAAGGACCATCAAGTCAGAATATAAAGGCAGCTACTCATATTTTCATCTGAAACCCAGAGTTAAGGAAACCATGGTCAGGTAGATTTGGTAGGAACTTTCTGTGCTGAATACAATACTGCATGTAAACCAATGAACTTTTTAAATTGCTGACTTTGTTTTGTCTCTATTACACCTAAGCCTTTCAGTTCTGTCTTTCCTATTACTGGAGACCTTGAAGACCCTCTCTGAGCTAGCTCCCAAGGTTTGGTGTGTCACCTTAGCTGCTCTTGAACCTCAGTTGCATCAAGGAGAAGATAACTGGTGTGAGAGGAAGGATTCTGTTCTTTCATCCGTTGACTCATTGAGCCTTTTCTCAAAGGTTGTATCAGTGGAGCGTAATGGGCAGTGTCTTCACAGGAGTGCAGCTTCAGTCTAGGTGCACCAGTGATGAACCAGAGCCTAAGTCAGTGTAGTAAGTCTGGTAAGTGTTAGGTTAGTATAAAGATATTTGTGTGCTTGTGCTAAGTAACTTTGTTAGTTCAAGTGAAAAACCCGATCATCATTTATGGTTTTATTGCATTTTTGGTGCTTAGTCTTTGAGTAAAAATGTAAGTGAAAACTGGTGTCAGGCTCAGTGCAATAGGGAGGACTTTGCGTGAGAATTCTAGAACTGGAAAACTTATCTTTCATTCTTATCTACCACTTTAAAACAGATAAAATGGAGAACGGTCACAGATTGCTGAAATTATTTTTCGTTTCAGCCACAGCTCCAACCCTACAAATGCCTCAGAAAAAATAGAGGCAGACAAATTAGATTTAGTGGAGGAAAGGCTCATGATTATAAGGTGCAGGAGAAACACAAATGGAAAAGATTGCCTTGAGCATGAACTTGGCAAACTTGTTAGTGGCTGCAGATTCTGAAAGATGTTGAAGATTCAGGAAGGAAGTTAGGGGCTTAATGTAATAGTTCACAAATAAGCAAATTAAATGTCCAAGACCATTCTGTAATGTTTTCTCTAGAATATTGTCTTTGACTAGCACAATGCTATTTGCATTTCAGGTTTTATTTGTCATATTTCTAGTGCTACCACTTCAGGTAAAGAGGAGGCTGTCAACTCAGTGCCTTTTTAGCTCCTCTAGAGCTGTTCCACTTTGCAAGACTTCAAGGAAGAAAAGTATAACTGCAGTTATGAATTGTGGCAATATTTAACCATTTCTGCATAGAGTTTCTGGTACTTCACATGTAAATATCTTTGAAGGGGTTCTGCCTGCTTTCATCTGATGCTGTGCTTGTTGCAAGCCCTTCATTTAGTATAAAAAGTACCTTGAGCACACAGTATTGCCAAAACTGTATATAGTGGTAGGATAATTATTTGTTCATTCTATCTCTCAGTAAAAATTGGTAATAAATTCAACAACCAGTGATATACAGAGACAAGTCTAAGCACGTGTGTGGTAGTTTTGGTGCACATAGGGTACTGTTTAAATTGTGCTGGCTTCAGGTTCTTTCAGCTACAGCCCCAAATGAAACAGCATCTCTATAAAAATGAGTATCATTGACAAGACCTACCACCTTTATCCCTGGTTGTATCTGCTGTTTTGCAAAGGCATTTGGGGAAAGTGTAGGGATGGAAAATGCAGGGATGTCTTGGTGTGTGCAGCGCAGTGCCGTGCGTAGGCACCAGCTTGTTGATGTTGTGGCCACGAATATTTGAACAGTATTTGCACATGCTTGCTTAGATCTGCAAGTCAGTACATCTGGCTTTTAGCTGTGTTGAGAAACTGATCCTAATTAAGCGGCCTAGGTTGAGTACCAGCAGGCTTTAGTAGCTGGCATCTGGACATCAGTGAGGGGATTGTGGATTGTTCTGTGTAGCTACATCTCCAACTGCTGAAGTTTCTAGTTAACAGTTCCTGCAGCTGCAAGCCAAGATGTAACTGTCTTTCTGCACTGACTGAGATGAGGCTGTGCTGTCACAGACTAACATCATCTTACCCTGTTCAGCCTTATCTTGCAGTGTCCTTTACCATCGAATCGTATCACAAATAGAAGAATTTGGTTTTGGCAGTGTGTTCCAGATGGTATGATGCCTATCTGTACTTTTGGCCTTGTGAAGGTCAGTACAGCATCTCACTTTAGACTGCTTCATCCCATGTAGTTTTTATCTGGTTCTTAGGGATTTTGATGTGGACGTTAATTCCTCCAGTAGGGATATCCTTCATTAAAGCAATTATATTGCTTCCTTATGAGCGTTTGTCCTAATAACCAGGTTTGTCTGTGTTCATTCTTCATGGGCAGATCAGTAATTCATCTGTAGTTGAATGAGGACTTGATAGTCCCGTTTTTGTAATAAGCTTACAGATAACTGTTACTCCACTAAGATAGTTTGTATTGTTGATGCTGACTGAGGACATGATCCATGTCATGTAGATAAGGGAATACAAGTACTTTTGGGTTATCTTTAATATTTAGTTTTTTTCCTGTGTCCACATTTTTCTTGTGTGTGTCACTATTTTCTGTCTTACTGAAGAAAGACAGTTTTGGCATTTTATCTGAAAATTGTGAAGCGTTGCCACAGCTCTTTGCTGTTTAGGTAATTTCTTACTCAGAGTGCGGGTTTTTTGGAACTCAGATTTTCCTGTTAAAGGAAGTGATGAAATGGAAGAAGTGAAGGCATACTGTGTGCTGTTGCATGCTGATAGCCACATTAAAGTTTCATCCTGCCAGAATTGTATAATATGATCTAAGATGCTGCTATAAGCAGATAAAAAGTCAGGTTGAAACACCAGCTCTTGCAACCCTTTCCGTTTAGGGAAAGGCTCCACTGGAAGTAGCTTCAATTCCACTCAGTATTAGCTTGTGTGACGCTTTCTTCATCTCATCAGTCCTCTGGTCAGTCCCAAAAAGTCCCAAACCCCAGTTGTCCTAAGTTTAGTATGTAGCAGCTCAATCAGATACCTACTAGACTTTAACTTTTCCCTACAAATCCCTGGGTCTCAAAGAGTAGTTGTTATTCCTTGCAAGCATTTTTTTTTCATCATTTCTCCTTTCTCTAGGAAATAGTTTTCTCTTGTTGGACCTTCAGATCACCTGGGAAACTGAGCCAAATTGATGCTTTATATCCCTGAAGTCCCTTGTAATAAATTCACTTACTTCGTGGGATCTGCAAAAGTAACAATTTAAGCAGGCCTGCTCTGGGAGTGCTGGAGGCCACAGACTGTGGTGATTTGCTATTCTGAGCTCGTGTTGAAAAGATAAAAAACTAGCTGTTGTATTGTTGACCAAATGTTGACTTGTTTCTGTCAACAGCCAAATTGTTTTGAGAACAGTGGTGAAAATGCTCCTTGTTATGCAAGCGTCTGCTCTGGTGAGAGGAAGTATATTAGCTTTAAGCTTGTATTTTGGAGTATATTTAAGCCCTGTCTACACAGGAAAGATTTAAATACATCTTGTACACAGGAGCCAAATTATATTTTGGAAACAATGATGGCTTATCAGCGCTTCAGTTTACAGTGCGTTCAAAACCAACACCCCCCATTTGGTAAAATACAAAGCCTGAAGTGTGCTTCTAGAGTGCAGTTTGAGGGCAGTCTGCATATTAAAGGTGAAATGGTGATATGTCTTGGCTGCCTCCCTCCTAATAAATTAAACGTGCCTGGGAACATTCCCAGGCACTGTGTCCAACTGGCTCAGGACTGCCTTGTCCATACTCTTCAACTCTTAGATACTAGGGCAGGGGGCTGCATCTGAACTGCCCAGTGCGAGTGGTCCCAATGGTCTCAAACCTGGGAATTGTGTGGGAGAACATTAATTGGCACAGCCTGGTGCTGGGGAATGTCCTAGCTGCCTTCTAGCAGACAATAATCATGTTCCAAGGACTGGGAATGATTCCAGACAAGGTTTAACTTATGAGTACAGATGTTAGTCCTAAAATCTTTATGGACTAAGGCCCTGAAAGGACTCTTTGCATCACAAGGGGTTTTGGATGCCTCAAAAAGGTAGATTTAGGAGTGAATGACTCCTATTTATTTTGAGGCTGTAATTCTGCACTACTAAAAAGTCTGTACCTCCTGTCTTCCTTTCAGAGGGTTTTAGTGGTGGTTAAAACATCTTTCAGAATTCAGTCACCTTTCCAGCACCACCTTTCTGGGATGAGTAGGCATGCCTACTCTCTGTCAGGCAGTTGCTTGTGTATGAATGAGCATAGTGTGGCCTTTCATGGAAGTGCTGTGTGTGAAGTATGGTTTTTAGGGTTGTGAGGAATTTCATTTTGATTTGGTGTGCGTGCGTGTGAATATTAAGAGTCCTAATTTATTGCCTGGGTGACGTGGAGGGGGGGACGGCCTTGCATCTTGTAGGCAATGGATCTTTTATGTGAGCAGGAGAGTGGACAAACCACTTTATTTCCGCAGATGTTTCTTCCAGTGAACAGTAAAAGCTGTGTTGAGCTGACTTTATTGATAATACAGAGTGATTTCCTGCAGGCTCTTCAGTGTTTGATTGTCGATTGTTGGATATAGTCCTAGTGTGGATCTACCAGTAAAACACTTATAGTACTCCCAGCTCTAAGCAGTTATACATCCTAGGAGATGGCATATCGTGTAAGCTGCTGAATAGTGGAGCAGTTTTGATCTAACTGGTCACTTTTCTGTACCTCTTGGCCTGTCCTGCTTCTGTGGTGTCCTGAGCTTCATTCCAAGCTATGGCCCTGTGACACAGTCACTTCAGGATACTGTTTGTCTTTCTGTAGGTTGTAGAATATGCTGTCAGCTTTGACAGTTTGAATATTTATAGAGAGAAGAGGTTAGCAATATAAAATACTGTTCCTGTTCATTGTGCTTTGTCAAGGGCTGTGAAATTTTACTTTTGCCTGTATCATCTTAAAAGACTTACGAACCAAATGTGTGGTATGTCATGCTTGCACCAGTGATGCACCCCGCAATTTTGGGAACGTGTAGTCTGTGTGACAGTGTCAGCTTTGGAGCACTGCCTTGTATAAAGGATCCATTGCTCAAAGGTACTGAGCTGTCAGAGCTGACTGTGTCAATTAACATGCAGTAGGCTTTGTGTCTGCTGATTGTTCTTCTAATTGCATGTACAGGATGATCTGTCTTACCAGCAGTAGTGGTGCATATTTAAGGACACAGTACAGTGCAGGGATGCTCCCTGGTGTCCCACAGGCTGCCTGTGTGTCTTCAGGGCAACTGTTTCTATCCTTAGGAAGCTGCCGGCAGCCCACCCCTTCTGGAGGCACAATGGAATGTGGAATGTGAAAAAGTGAGGCTGCAGGCTCTGCTGATGCTGTGGTGGTCAGGATCCCGCTTTGCCCATTTGCTCTGGAGAGCTGTGATGCTTCTTGTGTCAGAGATGGATGCAATTTGTTTGGGGTAGTAGTTGGCTTTTTTGAAGAGCTGGATCTGTGTCAGAATGGGCCTTCAGCTCTGGCTCTCTGCTGCTCTCTGCTAGACAAAGTCATCTAGTACAAGGTTTTACTTTTGTCTGTAACCAGTAAAGGCCGTATTTTATTTAACAGGCTGCTGCTGCCCACAGTTACACTCTTGCTTGTCCTTGTAGTGCTCATGTAGCTCTATGGTGAACAGAAGTGATTTGACTGAAAAGTAACTCTCACAACTTGTGTTTTGAGCCACATATGTTCTGTGGTCGGGTAACCAGTTTATTGGTTTGGGTTTGCTGCTCAATTTCATGGACATTTCAGCCTCCCTGGGATGGCATTAGAAATAAGGTGTGTGGTACAGGCAAGAAGGGGGCAAGACCTATTCATTCCCTTCACCAGTAGCTCACACTTGGGTTTTATTAAAGTCATTGTAGAACTGAGGTGCTTGTCAGCCTTGAAAGTGGGTTTTAAGTCCAGTGCTGTGCTATCTGCTCCTTTGTTTCATAACACTAATGAATTTTCCCTGTGTAACGAGGAGAAATGAAAACACCTACCTCACTTCTCTTCCCTGAAGCACTCAATCCAAACTTGTGAACGCATCAGCTAAATTTAGTAATTTAAATTTAAATCACAACACCTAGATTTAAAACCAGGAGTTTGGTGAATGTGGATTCTTTCTGTTGCAGCTCTTCAGAGGCTGTTAATTGTAAAGGTAATGTAGCAGCCAATTGAGCTTCAGGCTCTCCAGTCAGGAAGCAAAGATCTAAGGTGCTTGTGAGCCAAATTCTCTTAATTTCTGAGGTGCAAGATCTAGTTGTGTGTAACTTATATAAAATAAACTGTCCATTTTTAGTGGCCACAGAGCAAGTATATGATAGAATTGAGCTTAATTTATGCTTCTGAGAGTCTGCTGCCTGTTTACAGTTCCGTGCTGTTTTCTGCTGCTGCTTTTAATTTGTGTCTGTAACTGAAGGTTCCTTTATCTTTACTGTTGTGATCTTGTCCTCAAACCAGTTTGGTTAAGACTTGGTTATCTCTCCTTCCCTTCCTGCTTAATTTAGCACTTAAAGTTTTTAAAATACTACATTGTAAAACTATGTTAAACACTCATATTTTGTATACTGTGGGAAAGAATATTTAGCTATTTAATCAAGGAGAGTACAGAAAACAGTGAGAAGTATCAGCTCTAACATGTTTTTCTTCAGAGTTTGAATTTTTGTGTTTTGGGAAAAGCAGCAAATTAGTGTGTTCATGGAGAATAAAATTAATGCATAAGTGGTGGTACCTGAATGTTAGATTGTGATGTTCAGTTTTGGATACACATGGCCTTTGTTTGAATTCCTAGGGCAGTTTATGTTTAAAAAGAAACAAAAACAAAAAAACCCAACCCAGAAACTACCTTTTAAAATTGAATTTCGTAAAGAACTAGGCTGAGGAAGTTTTGCCTGTTTTAAGGAACATTGCAACTGTATCAACTAAAAACCTGAGAACTTGTTCACCTTTTAAAAACATTTATCATTTACTTTGAATCACTTGTTCCATTTTGATAGCCTCCTTCATATAGAAAATATAGCATGAGATGTGAGTGTAAATGTAAGTCTAACAGTGCTCTATCTTCTATGTGAAAGGAAGTGTTCTGTACATTTTTCCATGTTTGACATCATGGTGTTTTGAATAACCATGTTCCATATTCATATCAATTTTTTGTTTTTGTTTTCAATTTATGCACAGCACTTGCTCTGAAATTTGGGGACTGAGTACACCAAACACGATAGATCAGTGGGATACAACAGGCCTTTACAGCTTCTCTGAACAAACCAGGTGAATATTCTGCCCTCTCTCGCATCATAAAAATCTTGTGGGAGGGATTGGCTTTGGAGGGTCTGTAATGGGATGCTTTAGCTGTAAAATAGACTAAAATGCTTCCTAGGCCTCTCATGGTACAGCATTTAAAAATATTTCCTTGCCAGTGTAGAAATCCAATGTTCTTAGCTGATGTTTTGACCAATGAAACTCTAATTCTGCAGTATTCTTTTTTCACGCCAGTGCTATTGAAAGAATGGGAAGACTTGTTAAATGCAAGCTCTAATGTGATTTGGTATTTATATTAACAAAGTTGGAAACTTAATTCTTTAGACTTAATCTTACAAAGTGTTTAAACTGCTTTGTATGCCACAAGCTTTCAGTTAAATCTTGCTAATTGGCTCAGATACGAGCTACTAAAGAATTGTTTGTAAATTCTTCAGTAGTTAATGGTGGGCAAATTCTAAACAGGGTCTTTATTTTTTCATGTCGCATTACTTGATTTGTGTATTGAGGTTTGTCTCCCATCCCATAACAATCATAAACATCTGCATTTGTGTAAGCATATGCAGTCTGTCTTAAAACTAGCAAAACGTTTTCAGCTGGTAGCAAGGCAGATGAAGTGAAGAAGATAAACTGTACAGCCCTTACAAGATGTGCATTCATGCTTTTTGCATTACAGTTATACTGCCATGTGGATCACTTGGGCAGCTGACTGCTTATAGGCTTATTTGCAGTCCTGTGGGAATTCTTATGCTTAAAGCCATAAAGCATCCATGCCATAACAAAGCCTTGAGGTTTAGCAGTGGAAGGGACCATTAAGTGTGTGATTTTTATTTTATTTTTAACAACTGTCTTCTGCATTTAAAATAAAGAAGTATATGAAAAAGTATATGAAGCAGTCGTACTTGGTTGGACTTGAAGTGGCTTTTAATGAACTCTAAATTCACTGGCAATAATTTGAGCAGCTCAAAAATAAGTTAAGACACTTTTATCACATTTGAAGCCTTTTAACAAGAGTTATAAATGTCACTAGCACTGTCAGTGCACTGAATTTGAGGATAAACTACCCATCTCCCGTGTGTGTACTCTGTTGCTTGAGTGATTAAGAGGCAGTCTGTAAACACTTCTCCACATCTTTCCTCTCCAGATCCCTCGATGGCCGTCTGCAGGTGTCCCACCGCAAAGGATTGCCACACGTCATTTACTGTCGCTTGTGGCGCTGGCCAGACCTCCACAGCCACCATGAACTTAAAGCAATTGAAAACTGTGAATATGCTTTTAATCTTAAAAAGGATGAAGTATGTGTAAACCCTTACCACTACCAGAGAGTGGAGACACCAGGTAGGAGGACTGCTTCTGACTTTCTGTTGCGGCATCTCTACGTGAGATTATATCCCTGATAGTTTTTGATAGTAAAGTTACTGAAAAATCTTTACAAATCTGTTGAATAGTCCTGATAAACACTTCCAGGACCTCTAGCAGCTTCCAGCTGGCTAAGTATGATCCAGACCGAACAGGAGAACAGAGATGATTTACCTTTGCTAGTATGGAACAGTCTTACTTGGAGCACCTCAGGAATCCATCTCTTCCAGTAATTGTGCTGTTAGCAAGTACTGAGATTCACAAAATTTCAGAACAGCTGAAGAAATTATGAGATGTTTTAGATTTTTTTTTTTCCTGTTACCTTACAGAATCATTTATTTTGAGGGTCTTACTAATATTTTGAATTTTTCCTTTCCAGTGTTGCCTCCTGTGCTAGTGCCACGGCACACTGAGATTCTAACGGAGCTGCCACCTCTCGATGACTATACCCATTCCATTCCTGAAAACACTAACTTTCCAGCTGGAATTGAGCCACAGAGCAATTACATACCAGGTACTTTCTTAACTCCCACTCTAAACAGTACGTTTAGCATCGTGCCATTGGAACAAAGATGGTCATTCCATCCTCCTAATCAAATTAATTGATATATGCTCCAGTAAATTAGATTTAGTTGATTTCATGTGTTAATTCCAATGGAAATACCTAAACACTTCTGTTTGCAGAACATGATCACAGAATCACAGAATATTCTGAGTTGGAAGGGACCCACATGGATCAACAAGTCCAACTCCTAAGTGAATGGCCACTACCATTCACTTAGGAATTCCACCAGGAATCAAACACACAACCTTGGTGTTATTAGCACCATACCTTAAACAACTGAGATATCCTGTGTGAAGCCCTAGTGCTGTGGTTTCACAATAGCTTACTTGGTTTCAGTAGCTTATTCAAGATTCAGGATGCTAACAAATACAAAATAGACCTTCATCTTAAGCTTTAAGCCTGTTTCACAGACATAGAGGAGTTGCCAAAACTGTGCATTGGAGATTGAGTAATAAACTGGTGCTCAATCTCATCACATGCAGTATGTGGAGAAAACTTTTAAGTTGCAAAGCAGTGACTTTAAAAAGTGTCTCGATCTGTAGTTCACTATCAGTCAAGGTCTGCTTTAGCTTTTTGTTGCTGTTGTGTGCATGCAAGTTTGTTTTTTTAGTATGAAAGAACAGTCTAACAACATTGAACTGATAAGAATTCCTCCTCCCTCTCTTTGCCCCTTTCCCACTCCAAAACAAATTTCCAAGGCTAATGTGCTGCAGTGCACCCAAAACCCTGTTATCCTTATTGAAACATGAAATCAGTGACCTTTGTTTCCTGACCCAGCTTCCTGTTTCCTATCTCTTCAGGAAGTTGCCTGGAGTGCAAAATCAAGTAAAGCTGAAGTTTGCTCATAAATATTTAATGCATCCATGTTATGAACAAGCTGAAAATTCACATCTGGAGTCTCAGAAAGAATAAGATGACTGCCTTGAAACTCGAATTTGTGCAGTGTACAAATAGTATCTACATGTGTTACACAGAATGTTGCTTGTGTTTTCTTCAAAAATATCCAAGAATTGAACTGGCAAAAAAAAAAAAATCAGTTAATTTGATCTCTTCTGTTTAATTTGGGCTACATCATTTGCCACCTATAAAGAGCAATTTAGGGTGCTAGAAGTTGATGTTGCTTTCTTAACTTGTGTATACTTTTTTGACTCGATCTGAGGGCTTTTGATAGCACTTGTAAACAACTTACTGGAAAGCCACTGCAAATCCAGTGCTGTGGAAACAAGCTAAAGTAGTTATATGCAGGGAGTTTGTTCAAGGTGATTGTGGGTATTCACATGATCTTCAAATGTTTATGCAGCTAACCACACCTTACCTCCTTCTCTTTGTCACTGGCACCCTTCTCTTGTGTTCATATCATGGAATCTTGCTTTATTTGACCTTGCTGACTTAATCTTGAACACTTAGCCGGGCTTTGATAAGTCTTGAGTGCCTTAGCCTTCTTCAGAGAACCTTTTTCCTTAGTGGCAGGTCAGACTGACTGTAGTAGCTTTGCACTGCAGTGCTGCCTCAGTGCTTGGTCTACAAGAGAGGTTGGTAGAAGTTGGTTTCACCTGCAACTGGGCCCAGGTAATGACAAAAGTACAGGGAGGCCTTTGGGAGCTGTGTGTTCCCTTCCAGGTTGTGGATGTGCTGGGCTGCATTGTCTCCACACTCCTGGCAGACTCAAACTCTACTGGAAATTTTTAATGGCACACCGATGCTTTTATTTCCAGCTGTGGTGGTGCTCAACCTCTGACCCTAAACTATTCTTAGTACTAGGTGGACATGGAAAATAATCTGTGCCAAAGAGCCTAGACTAGCAACTGGAAACAGGAGGCGTGGGTTGGACTGGAAATGGGTATTGACCTTTTACCATGGCTGTGGGCTCAACTACAGCAAATGATTTGGACAAGGGTGGAGTCCACTTTGTCACAATGGATTCTGTAGAAATGTTCAAAACGGGTATGATTTTTGTTATCACACTTCTTTCTAGTGAAGATTTCCCTTAATCACCAGTTTAATTTGTCACTTGAATTTTGTCACACCTATATTTAGCACACTCGTTTTACAGAATGAATCCAAGATTAAATTCTCTCAGTTCATTTTAATTTAATCAACTGACTTAATCTAGTTTCCTCTTGCTGACTTCCTTCTGATCTTGCTGTGTTGCTGTACAACTTAGTCATGATATTTGATATAATTTTATTTTACTTCTTAAGCAAAAAGGTTTTATCTTTAAATTTCTATTGTTTGTTAATAATGTAATTAAAAGTGTTTAATCCCTGGAAGTTTCAGAGACAATTCTAAGGTGATTGTAGAGATAGTTAGCTTCAAACACTTTCACTGAAGAAATCCAGGGTTTGCCTTTAATATGGAGGAAAAGACATTTGCCCAGTTCAAAGAAAATTATTTCCTGAAAGGCAGTTGGTTAACTCATTATCTGGATTACAAAGAGCATTTTGAATGGAAAAGAGGAACAGGCACAGTCTCCTGGGTTTTGAAGATATTTCTGTGGAATTAGACACAGTTTCTGGTATCAGAATGCTTCAGAGTTGGTACTGAGTTTACTTTGGTCTATGTAACTGTCTTTAAAGAAAGCTAGTTGAAGGAATAGCTGATGGTTCTAATAGAGCTTAGAAGTAGTAGTAATAATAATGATAGAGCTTGTGCAGTGTAAGTAGTCAATATGGTTATTATAAATGGGAGAAATCAACTGTTGGGTGTTGAAGAAAGATGGATTTGGGGACTGAACTGAAAAATAAATCTTTAACAATTTCAGTAAGGTGTAGGAGGGTATCTGATCTGATGGTTATACTACATAAAGATAGCTCATGTTATTTTTTTGTGGAAGCCACCAGATGGTTTTTTTCATTTGTAATTCTACTACGTATGAAACTGTTGATCACAATTGCAAAATTGTTACTCATTGTAGTGACTGTATCTTGTCTTAAATGGAACAAACAGGAGTTGTCTGTTAATTACATGTATTTGAGCAATTGACTGGCATACAAGAGAAGATACATTTTACATAAAAATAAGGCAGGTAGTGTGTTTGAAGTCCTGCTGAAAGGAAAAAGGGACAGCAAAGTGACATTCTGATTCAGTGTTCCAGTATCGTGGAGCTCCTGAAGACGTGATGACAAAAACACCAAGTGTTTAGTCTACGGAAATTTCCCCAGTCTTTCAAGCAGTCAGTGTGTTTTTCTTTTTTTTACAGAAACACCTCCTCCAGGATATATCAGTGAAGATGGAGAAACAAGTGACCAGCAGTTGAACCAAAGCATGGATACAGGTAACATTTATTTCTCACTACTTGCGAGGCTTTGGATTACTAGCTGTGATCCCTCTGCGTAGGAGCACAAATTCAGCCCAAAAGGTGATGGCAGTTTTCCTCTGTACAACCTGTTTAAAATACCACTTTCAGTCTTTCATGAACAAAATAGTTTTTTGCTAGGGAAATGCTTTTAAAACATTCTGAACCGTATTAAGTACATCACATTTGTTACATAACAGAAGTATACAAGTTCTAATTAAATCTTCACCACAAATCCTTAAAATAGATTTTAATAGTTAATTGGTTTCAACTATTCCCTAGTAAACAGCTTCATTGAAGCAAAACGTCTGTTGGTCTAATAAACAGGTTGCAGACAATCTGTGTTCTGAGAACCTGTCTCTGACAACCTTATCACTTTTGCTTTGTTTCAAATTAATTTTTGTAGGTAAAGCTCTGTGGAAAAAGCTGTAGAAACATTAAGCATTTGAGCCTTTGTGTGAAAGGGTTTCTGCAGAATGTGGTTGACCTTAGACTTGGACAAAGCACAGTTAGTGTGCTGGATCAGAACCTCCTGCTGTGTGCCACCAGACTTGGGTGTGCTTGATTAGCTAATTCTAGCAACCGTTTTTAGTTAGTTGGAATCAACTGCACCAGTTTCTGTAAGAACTGCAATATTTTCCCGCTATGTGACAATAGATACCTTAATTAAAACAGCCTGACATAAGCAGTCATTGTGGGAATGTTTCTGTGCAAGCCTCTCTGTATTTTGCATTTTAGTGTGCAAATTGTGTTGGAGGGTTCATGTTTTTCTGAGTTTTTAACTTCCTCCTTCTGGAAAAGAATAATTTCCTCAAATGCGCAAATGTAGCTTGTTCTTTTCTGGAGATCACAGAATCATAAAATCACAGAATGGTTTGGGTTGGAAGGGACTTTAAAGACCATCTTGTTCCAACCCCTCTGCCATGGGCAGGGACACCTCTCACTGGACCAAGTTGCTCCCATCTAACCTGGCCTTGGACACTTCCAGGGATCCAGGAGCAGCCACAGCTTCTCTGGGCAACCTGTGCCAGGGCCTCCCCACCCTCACAGGGAAGTTTTTTTTTTCCTAATACCTAATCTAAATCTCTCCTCTTTCAGTTTGAAGCCATTCCCCCTTGTCCTGTCACTACCTGCTCTTGTAAACAGTCCCTCTCCATCTTTCTTGCAGGCTCCCTTCAGCTACTGGAAGGCCACATTAGGTCACCCCCGAGCCTTCTCATTTCCAAGATAAACCTTCTGCTATGAAAACAGAAAGGCAATATCTTGCTTGTCTCATCCACTCTTTCTTAGCTTTTATTTCGCAGAATTTGGGAAGTCACTACCTTCTCACTGGAGAAGTGCATAAATAATGTTCACAGTTTGTACATGGAGGGAGAGCTCTGCCAAATACAACACTAAGTTCATTAAGTCTTTACAAGGAGGGGTAGGTTCCCAGAAATCTGGAAAATTGAATGAAATCTTAATTCAGAGTAAGTGTGTGATATTCCAGAAAACTGATTGTAGGATTTCTGAGGTTTCTTATTCTGAAAAATTTCAATGTAAAAGTGGTGTAGATAATGGTTGTGCCTACCCAGCTGAAATAACAAAATCCATTTGCTCTGGAACTATCTGTATTGCTTCAACAGGATCTCCAGCAGAGCTGTCTCCTAGTACTCTCTCTCCAGTTAATCACAGTCTGGGTAAGCTGGAAATACTTATAATTATTTCTCTATGTGTGATGACTCTTCATTATATAGTTATAATTACTTTAAAAGTGAAAATGTACTTTAAGAAATTAAGAGTTGCATTAAGAGGTGACTGTTGGGTTGGCTTCCTGATGTTAAATATAATAGGGCTGGGTTAATAACTTGTTAACAACTGCTCTATTTTGGTAACTTTTGAGCTCCTAGCAAAGAGAGATACGTTGTGTGTGCAGGAACAGCATTTATAAAATAAGTAGTTTAGAGGACATTTGCCTGTCCATAATGCTGTCCAGACTTGCTATCTCCCTTCTGCTGCTCTTCTCATGTACTGTTTCACCTCTGACTGCAGCACAGTTGTTGCTCCCACGTTAGTTGCCCACCTGCTTTGATCGGGTGCCATTGCTGTGTGTCTGTATAAATGCCTCAGGAAGATCAGATTGCCCATGGTTTGTTTAAGGAATGGTGACAGGATGTGACAGGAAAATGCTGTTCAGAATGCTGAGTAAGTATTTAGGGTAGGTAAGAAGGGGAAGCAGCGCAGGAGGAGTTGAAGATGCACGGGGAAGATACTGGGCTCTAGCAAGGGAGAGTAGAAGGAGCTTAGAACTACCCTTAGATAAAGAGACAGTATAAGATCTAGTGTAATGCAAGAGAACAGAATTTTCATATTATTTTTTCCTTTCTGTTGTTCAGTGTTTGATAGTTTAATCTTTTCTTTTATGCTGCCAAAATGTTTGCAAGTTACAGAAAGGCAACAGGAATGTCTCAACGTCTGGCGCTCAGAGCACCATTAGCTTAATCATTTTGCCGAGCAAAATGCAAGTACTGAATTAAATGAGCTGTGGTCAGATTAGATCACCCCTTTTCCCCCTCCTCCTTCCCTTGTGTGGAAGATTGAATTCCATTCTGTTTACTGGGGTAGGTAAAAAGGACAGCAGGCAAAACATAATAGAAGTAGTTTGAGGAGACTACCGCTGTCATTTCTAGGAGAGACAAATAGCAGGGAAGATAGCTCTACTTTCAACCTCAAATTCTGTGTTAAGCTTGGGTTTAAAAAAATTTTTTTTTGTTTGTTTTAGACTTGCAACCAGTTACTTACTCGGAGCCTGCATTTTGGTGTTCAATAGCATATTATGAATTGAATCAAAGAGTGGGAGAAACCTTCCACGCGTCCCAGCCTTCCCTGACCGTAGATGGCTTTACAGATCCATCAAATTCTGAGCGATTTTGTCTAGGTCTGCTTTCCAATGTAAACAGAAATGCTACGGTGGAAATGACAAGACGACATATAGGTGAAGATCTCTGATCTTTTAACTATCTAATTTCATTTTGTCGGCTAATTTATCTGGAATGATCCAGGTAGGATGTGTGTTGGGTTCCTTTCACCCTTGTGCTGCCAGACATCAACATTCCCTCTCAGGGCTTGCCAAGGAAAGTTTGACCTCTCTAGCTAAGGACAAAAGTGGAAAGACACAGAGCTCACAACTTCTAAAATCAGGGAGAAATGTAGCAGCTTCTGCTACCAAAGCCAGTTGGAATTGGGAGGAGATGTAGCGATGGCTGGAGCTGAAAGGAGCTGCCTTTCCTCAGTCAGTAGCCCCTAACCTGGTGGCAGCAGCCGTCACAAAGCTGTCAGGCATCAGGCAGCACAGGAGGAAGCCACTCAGCTGTGTGAGATTTCTGTTCCTCGTGTTGCTGTTCTTGCCTTGTGGAAAAAGATGGTGCACCAAAGCATCCCACGAGTCAGGTTTTTGCCTTTCAGGCTCCTTGTTGGACCTCTTTGTCCTGGGCAGCGTTTATAGTAAGAGTTGCTTATAATTGAAATCGAAGCTTTAAATACAAAATATTGACATGTTGCTTAGTTTATTCTATTTTATAAAATGCAGAATGGATATTGGTAGTACTTCTTGAATTCTTCTCTGAAATGGGAAAAGCTGCCATTGAAATAACACACTGTTCTGACATGAGTAAGATTTCCTTTGTAATGGTTAATCAAAGAATGTTGTTTTCCACAATGCACTGTGTTGGCTTTAAGTTCTTCAGTAAACTATCTTTTTTTTTTTTCATGGATTCTTTTATTAGCAACATTCACAAAATCTTTTGTGTTTTTCACTTTCAGTAAAATTTCAACCTCTTTAGTAGACCCTTTTGACTCCCCATGTGCTAAGTCCAAATGCCAAATCCAAATGCTTGTCTAATAAGATTTTAGATGTGCAGAAACCTAGACTGTGCCTGTGCTGATGACTGGTCAAAATGATCAATGACGAGGAAAATCAAAAATGTAATGAGCTCTCACTTTTTAAGGGAGCAGCTCACATTTTGTTGAAGAATTGTTTTAAAGAAAAAAGGGGAATGGAAACTGTGGCCTTTAAAGGATCTGTTAATTATAAATAGTTTTCTTTGGGAGATCAATTGCACATTATTTACCTTCTGCTGCAAATAACCTACGCAGATCTGTTTTCCTATCTCAGAAAGAGAACAAAATAAGGATTTAAAAGCAGACAATATGATATCTTATGGTTATTTTTTTGTAATAGGGCTAAATGAAGTCCTGTTGTTTTTGATAAAGCAACACAGGGATATGCAGTGGGTTGTGAAATGGTGTGGGTGCATGTAAGCAGAGAGTGTTGAAGTGGTATACTTGTGTTTTCCTTTTTCACCACAGTGGCCTGTCCTGCTTTAATATTAGCACAAGTTTTAATTCTGTTTTAATGAACACTGCTTCTGAGCTTGGATTTGATTACAAGCCATCATATGGGTAGAAAATTCTGTCCTGCTTTTGACCAAATTTATTCTTCTTCTCCTCCAAATATTGTGCGTTCGTGGGAGAAAAATGCGAGTTAATTGTGTTCTGCTCCTGCTACAGCTGTCAGCACAGCAGTGAGGTCCTGTGGATAATTGATTTCTGTTTCTGTTGTGAGGAAAAAACTTGGCCTTCTCTGAAAAAAAATACTCCCTTGTTTCCTAATCTGCTTGGGTCATATCATAACTAGAGTACCTGTGACTTTTGCTACAGGGAGGGGAGTGCGTCTCTATTACATTGGTGGAGAAGTTTTTGCTGAGTGCCTAAGTGATAGTGCGATTTTTGTTCAGAGCCCCAACTGTAATCAAAGATATGGCTGGCATCCTGCAACTGTGTGCAAAATTCCACCAGGTTAGTAGCCTCACAAAGGTCTTGTGGGAAAATACCCAGTGAAGGTATTCGCTGGACGACATTTGCTTTCCTTTTTGTAATTTCTGCATAGTTTTGGGCTTCTGTGTAGCAAACACAAATGTTCACTGACTGCACCTTTTTTTGACTTTTTTTTTCTTTATAGGATGCAATCTAAAAATCTTTAATAACCAAGAATTCGCTGCTCTTCTGGCTCAGTCTGTGAATCAGGGCTTTGAAGCAGTTTATCAGCTTACTAGAATGTGTACCATAAGAATGAGCTTTGTTAAAGGATGGGGGGCTGAGTACAGGTAAGAGAAAAACCTCTTTGCTTTTAGAGTTAATCATTTTTGTTCTTTCGCTAACAAAGTATTTCTGTCTGGCTTGAAAGCCATACATAGAGGCTTCTCAGTGCTATTGTGAGTATGCTGTCTGCAGATTGAACCCATATTTTCCTTTTTCTCCTCCTCATCTATGGAACTGCTAAGTTATGAAGTCCATAAACTGATTTTAGTGCTGCACTGAAGCCAACTGTTGAGCAAGGAATGTCGTCAAAGTTCTGTTCCCTTGCTCAGTCCTGCTGGCTTGCATGTTATGGTGAAATCCCTGACAAGACCTAGAAGTTTCACAGCTTGTGCTGCGAGATTATTTGTGATTGTTAGACATACAGTCATTTCGACATTTGAACATACAATCAGTCTGTTCTGAGTGTAGTGTGAGTTCCTTAGGTTGTGGTGCGGGATGGGGTTTGATGGTACCCAACGGGAAGACTTGGAGTCACTGGGAGTGCCTCCTGCAGAATGAAATTACTGGAGAGCACGCACTTAAGGGGTGGCAAATATTTTGGAACTTGTAGTGGAAAAAACTTTGCAGGAGTAAGGCGACTGTGTTTGTGTAGTAAAACTTCTAAAAACAGTCCTTTGAGTGGAAAAAATAGCGTTTTAGATGCTTTTGAATAGATTCCAATTGTATTCTCTATTAGCACAAACTGAGAGCTGTAGTTGAGGACAGTGCCTGTTTTTAATGTAGTATGGGAATTCAGGAAGAAAAGTAATTGACTTCTAACAGAGCAGTTTCAAAGATTTCATTATTTTGGAGAGCTAGAGATGTGGTTTTAAACAAATCCCTTAAACCTCTCTAGAAATTGTCCACTGAAAGAATGAAGTCTGACATATCAATACCCTAATACAATACATAATGATTTTTTTTTTTTTAATCTATATCCTTTCTGAAGTTGAACAATGGCATATAGCTTCCACTGAATCTGGGGGGTTTGATTGCTTTATCTGCTCTTGAAGTACGTACATGTATACATTAGTGTCAGTGTGGGGGGGAGGTTTCTCAGCTAAATGAAGCCAATTTTGTAATAGTCTAATTAAATGAAATGAGAAATTTGAGTAATGGAATAAATTGGTACCTCTGTGTTAGGAAGAGGTGCACAAGAAAAAATCTGGCTCAGGTTTAAAGAGCTATTGGGTTTGGCTCTGAAGGAGTATGTATACACTTAGGCATAATTAAATACAGCATTCTAATCTGAACAGAAGAAAGGCTTAATCAGTCACATTACATGGAGGCAGCTTGAAGTGAATGGAGTGTAAGTGCTGGGTTAGAACTTTTGGTCAAGTTGTTTCAAAGGAGGGAGAATGTTGGTTATTAGCCTATAAACTGTTCATACACCATAGGATTGAAAAAGCTGCAGTGGAAACGTTGCCAGAATAGCACAGAAACTGATTACTAACATAATGCTGAACTAGTTTCTTTGCATCTCTGTTTAAGGTGATGCTAATAAATTATTGATGCACAAAACTTGTAAATTATGCTGAGTTGGGATTAAAGCAAGAAGAGGTGGCTCCAGCAAACACAACCTTGAATTTAAATGAATGTAGTCTGACTTGTCAAAAGGGACCAGGCAAGCACTGTAAAAACCCATCATTCTTGTTAAAACTTCCGTGTTTCATTATTATATGAAAAAACATTTCTCATAGAACAGGCTTGGGCAGAGCCAAAGCATTACTTGCACTTTAGGCATATGTGCATAAACGTGCAGGTATGGCAAGCTGATACATTTTATAAGCTTGGTAGGCAAAATAACTTACAGCTTTTGGCTTGTTAAATGTTGGTTTGAATTGAGGATGGTAGAAGTTCAGATGTTCACAGTAGCACAGGAACTGTCCAGGTCTAGCATCATCTTCTGAAGAAAGTTCAGTAGAGGTGTAATTATTGATAAATGAACTGGAAATCCATGGGTAGGAGAGGCTGAGTTTTTAGCTTTGAGATGGTTGCTCAGAGACTGTCACTATTTTATCAATTTTTGCCAGTGTAGTGCAAAGCCAGGGCTGTTGAACAGAACCAGTTATAAAATTTTGAGGAAGTGTGTTGTGAAACACATCATAGGGGAGTTGACAGCAGTGGAATAATGAACTTCCTTCTTTGGGAGAGGATTCAAGACTAAATGGAATTATATTTCCTGTGGTTTAGATTGTTTTTCTGTTGTATCACTTTGTTCTGGCGCATAGGCATTTGGGGCTAAGATAACTGTTTTGTTGAGTGCTGAGAGAGCACAGTCCTCAGCTGCTGTCTTCTCCTAGAAAATGTGAAACTTTTGAAATCGATCTTCTCCCTGGTTTAATCTTTCTGCCTTTTCAGTTCCTCTGTTTATATAAACAGCTTTCCTTAAAGCGAAGGGCTGCAGTGCCGACAGTAAAACTGAAGGGGCTGGGTTTGTGTCTGACTAATCTGCTGCCTTTGAATCTTGGGATAGCTGGAATTACTAGGAAAAACTGGCTTAGCAACAGTAGTCTTGCCAGTCTAGTTAGGGAAAACTCCCATGCCTGGAGTGGGTACAGTGAAATAACAGGATTTTTCAGGCAGACTATGTCCAGTTCTGATTTCTTTACTTTGGAGATGAGAAGGAAGATTTTTGACTAACAGGTCTCTGAAACAAGGATATATGGGAAAGTGAATGAAGTTTTTATGGTTGTCAGTCCTTCAGATTTACTGACTCTTGCTACATGTTGTCTTATTAAGGGCTTCTATGTGGAAAATTATAGGCAAATTAGTGCAGAAGACAAGGGAAATGTAATTTTTACTTAAATTGTTTGTGTGAGGATGTTACAGTACAAAACACATGTAGAAGTGTAAGATCACAGGAAATCAGAGATAAGGTTTGGTGTTCCTTTGAGATACCATCAGTTAGCACAGGATAACCACACACCGTGTTTTGATGTCGTGTTTCTGACAACATCTCCCAGTTTCCTTATACATTTATTGTGCCATTTGCTCCAAAAAGCCTGACCTTATGATCACCACAGCATTGTGGTCTTTGACCACGCTGACAGCGCAGAAACAAGGGTTTCTATTCCATATTTCTCAGTAGTTGTCTATAGAATTCAAACCCATTTATGCATGCAGACTCTCTGAAGGTTGAGATACAGCTGCACACGGGTACCTGTGATGTGAACACTGCATCAGCTGGACAATTCTGTCTGAATTTCTTTTTACAAGTAAGGCTCTTGGTGTGGCCCTGGAAGCAAATACTGCTGTTATTCTCCAGAGTGGAGTGTTCTTGATGTATTAGGACAAGGATGAAATTATTGATGTGTCTTACAGATGTGGGAGTGTTTTGGAATTTTGGAGATTTTTTGTTTTGTTTTGTTTTTTTTCTTCAAAGACTGAAAAAAGTTTAGTAACAGTTTTGATAATGGTTGCAGGTTGTTATCTTTCTGTGTAGTAGATATGTGTGGAAACATACTCGGTCACACGGTGGAGAATTTTATGGCAGCCACAGCTGCTTTCTGACTTCCCACTTCCCTATTTCTTTGTTTTCTAGGCGCCAAACGGTAACAAGCACTCCTTGCTGGATTGAACTTCATCTGAATGGACCTCTACAGTGGCTGGACAAAGTACTGACTCAGATGGGCTCCCCTTCAGTTCGCTGCTCCAGCATGTCCTAAATCTTTCTCCTTCCTCACCAGTGGGCTAAACATCGAGTCCAAACAACAGACTTAATATAACAGCTCCTCTGTCGTAGTATTTGTGTGTGGTCCCCATGAACTGTTTACTATCCAAAAAAGGTTTTTAAAAAATGGAAAAAAAAAAAAAAAAGGTTTAAAAAAAAAAAAAAAAGGAAAGAAAAAAAAAGAAAAACAGCACTTGAGGTCTCATCAGTTAAAGCACCTTGTGGATTCTGTTTCCTATACTCTGATACTAGATGAAAATTTAGTGTATAGAAAAGCCTTCTTCAGAAAGAAGCGACAATTTTAAAGATTCTTTAATGGTGTTTTTATTGGGTATATAATTGAGTGTCCTAATGGTTTATCAATAACATGAATAGCTAAGTATACGTACAGATAATGTATCATGATCTCAAATATCACAGTATTGTGCTGTTCTACATTTTATTCCCATAAATAGTCGTTTGGTTTTTTGATTGGGGCAAATATCTCATAAGATTCCAAGACTCTACTCCCTTATTCTTTTATATTTTTTTATATAAGCAGGTTTTTTGAGTAGTCCTAAACATAAAAAGCAGACTTTCCTTGTAGAAAAGCTTAACTTTTTGCTGCCTTCTTAAAGAAAAAGAAAATCCCTCCATTGGAAGGGAAAGAAATGTCTTGAGATTCCTCTGTGAAATCTTAAGACACTTTATATACTTAATGGGGCCTAAAATGAATTCATATTGTAAATTCCAAGTATCCATTACACTGGGAGTCTACTTTTCCCTACCCACCTGAGTTGATGCATCTAGTGCCAGCACTATTGCTGGCAGTGTTGTAATTTGGGACTCTTTGTACCTTAAATCATTGAAATCAGTGGGTTTTTTTCTCATGGAGTGAGAACTTACCATAGCATTTGATCATGGATTAAGTACACAAGGTTATTGGCTTACCCCCTACATCTGTATGTTTTCATTGAACAGATGTCACTAAAAATAATGGGGTTTAGTTTCTGGAGCCAAATACCTTTGAAAAATCCTTTCCCAGGGTAAACTAGACTCTTTTATTTAGGTTTTTAAATAGATGCAGCTTCTTAACATATTTCAGTAACAGAATTTAAATTTCTGATCTGAGTGGCTTTGTGTAGCTTACTTACACATCAGATCACACGCATTCATTATGTCATAATGGGCCTTGTTATTAAAAGTAGTTGCTTCTGCAAAACCTCTAGGATAGTGGTTGCTGAGGTATGACCAGCGAAGGAGGACTTTCTAGGTTCCTCATGACAGTGCATGTTATTGTGAACCTTTGGACACTACAGCAGCACCATATTAAAAAATATTCTGAAATATATTCTACAAATAAGTCTGGGCTGGGGATGGGATGGGAAACTGTATAGAAGGGTTATTATGAACTTGAAAAATACACATCTTACTAACAATCTTGTGATCTAGCTGTCTGTCATTCTTTTGTTATCGTGGCAGTAGCAGGATTGCCTTTGTCTGTTTTTCCCATTGTTTCATCCATTACACTAGTACTGTACTTTGTAAGTGCAGCTAGTGATAACTTAGCTTTGAGAACAAAAATGTGGCCAGTGTTACAGCTTTTAATCACTTGAATAAATTGATGATAGTGATGGATATTTTTATGCCATAATGAAATAGAAGCAATACCAAAAATCAAGCCTTGAAAAAGTGGGCCAGACACCTTTCAAAAATTGGCAAAGCAGTTACCAGTTTGTGCTAGTTTTACCAGTAGACTAATGTATTGGTAGAACTTGTGAACCTAAGAAATAAGCTTCATGCGTGTTGCATTTGCCTAATATGTGAATACACTAATAAAAGTTTTAATTCTCATGATGGCTGAGTGGGTTTTTTTATTAACTGCTGTCTGTATTTTTTGTTGAAGGTTAGGAATCATCCTAACCGACCCAAACAAATGGTACAAGTGTCCTCCGAGTTGTGGCTGAGAAGGTTAGAGTTTAGGTGTTAATATGACTTTTCATACAGCTGTTGTGGAGGTTCTGGATTTGTGGGTCCTCGATCGTACAGACTTCTACTCCTGTTTATTAAAGCAGTTGCTTTTTCCTACCACAAGCAAATTGCATCCTACTAACTCAGATGTTTGCTTTCACCTGTGAAACAGTTAGATAAGAGAGGCTTGTCTGGGTCAGACTCGTATTTATGAGCAGGTTGCAGCTTGAATCAGTTGGGTGACCTAATTCTGTGGTCTCCTTGCTGTGGATTTCTGAATGTGCTCTTTCAGTTGTGGTGGAATTACTTGCTTTGCCTTGAACATTGTAGTAACCTCGACTGTACCTTTTCTTTCAGTGTGCGCTTCCCAAGGGCTGTACAAGGACCCTGCAGACGTTACCTGAGAGTCTGCCTGTGTGCAAGACCATCTCAGTCTGTGTAGAAGTCACTGGTTTTGACTTGTTTTTACCACTGAAATATTCTCTCCTGCCATTGCTGATTCAACCACAGCTCAGTGGCACAAGGGAACTTAACCTGTGCTTAAAAATGTTTGCTTACCAGTATTTCATTTAAATGCCTTTGGCAGTTCTTAAGTAACTTTAACCTACTCCTGTTTCTTAATCCACTGCTGTTCTGCTCTTCTTCAAAACCTGACCAGTGCCCACTCAAACATCGTAATGCAGAATGCCTGTGGTACATAAGGAATGTGGCTTCATCCCTCTCCTCTTTTGCCAGTCAAAGTACGGATGTCCAAAGTGAATTATTTTTCAGTGAAGCTGTTTTGCAAAATAAAACACGTAGCAAGCAGGGAGTACTCAAATGGAGATGTTTAAAGTATGGGTAGCCAGCTACTTACCTGTAGGTGGAAAAACTCTGTATATAACTGTTGCCTTAAGTTTAGACTGGGATTCCGTGAGCCTGAGTTCAGATCTCTCTCATCACTTGCCCTGCCTGAGCTTGATTTTCATCGTATTGCCAAAGCCAAGTAATGAGAAATCAGGTAGCTGATGCAAACATCCAAGCCTAAAAATGATTTTTGAATTGCCTTTTGGCAGCTCGAAGGCACAGAGGTGACTTTTCAGAGCCCTTCCTCCGCCAAAGAAACACCTGATTTCATTTAGAAGTTGTTTAAGGGCTGAGGCTTTGAGAACAATGTCGCATGCCTGGACTCTTTCGGCTTTAAACTGTGGAACTTGGTAGTAGAGTGGCATCGTCCTTACACGTTTCCCCCTTCTTTTTGTGCGTGTTTCCTGCCTAGGTAGTGAGCACTCTGCAACAGGAGTTCTCTGCTGTTACTTTAGCATTTTGCATAGAGTCCTTGGACTTCCAGGTGGTGCCATACAAATCTAGACCACAGTGACAGCTTTGATGTTCTCTTGTTCTTATTCAGGACGTTGTACTTAATCAGTACTTAACCTCCTTGAGAATAATCGCGGGCAAGCAGCATAAATAATTTAACTTCAGGCTCCCTGTAAAATCAGGAGGGAGAGATAAAGTCTGAATTTAGGGCTCTGAGTTGCTCTCTGATAGAGAGCCTATGCTGTTGGCTGAGGGGCCTGTTTTAAATGCATAAAGCAAGTATGAATATCTGCCTTGAAAGGTTCTTGAGTGCCATCGAAGTAGTCAGCTAAGGTGTTTAGGAATAAAAGCTTTGAACTAATTAACACACTTAATGCTAGAAATCACAACTACTTCACTAAGCTTCTTATTTTCATGTGTCCAACTTTTCATGTAGAAGTGGGAGGGTGTGAAGTTTGGGGGTTTGATAATCATCTGCAGCTCTGAACTGTTGGCACAGTGAACTGTGTTTTGTTTTAAGCCTTCAAACTTGTCACACTTCATTGTGGTTACAGCTTTTTTTAGCATTGCAAACTGAAATTTTACTGCAGCTGGGTTTTGAGTTAAAATATTGTGAAATACAGGATTTCACTATACTCCACCCACACAGTGTTTTACTTGAGTATGAAGCAGTCTTCCTTTTACCAAAACAAGCTTGACTGTAACCTAATTTTGGGGACACTGAAGCTTCAGTGAGGTACTGTCTTTATTAAAAGAATTACAAAAATAGCAAGTAACATGCCAACTGTATTAGCAACTGCTGCTAGAAGGACCTGCTCAGGGAATTAAGTTGCAACTGGTCTGAAAGCTTATCACTACTAGGAAAATATTGATGAAATATCCACTTGACTAGTGAATAACCACCTGTGGTGGGTTGACCCTGGCTGGATGCCAGGTGCCCACCAAAGCTGCTCTGTCACTGCAGCTGGACAGCAGAGAGAAAATATAGTGAAAGGTTGAGATATGAGTTAAGGACAGAGAGAGATCACTCAGCAAATACTGTCACTGGTAGAATAGCCTTGAATTGGGGATATTAATTGAATTTATTAACAACGAAGTCAGAGCAGGATAATGAGAAGTAAAATAAATCTTAAAAGCACCTTCCTCCCACCCCTCCCTCCTTCCCAAGCTCTGTCTCCTCCCCCAGAACAGGGAGATGGGACTGGGGGATACAGTCGGTTCATCACATGTTCCTGACACTGCTCAGGGAGAAGAATTGGACTCCTTCCCCTGCTCCAGCCTGGGGTCCTTCCCACAGGAGACAGTTCATTATGAACTTCTTCAGGGTGAGTCCATCCCCCGGGCAACAGTTTTGCACAAACTGCTCCCCTGTGGGTCACCCTTCCACAGGTTGTTCAATCCTTCAGGCAGAGGCTGCTCCAGCATGGATCCCCCACTGGGTCACAAGTCCTACCAGCAAAGCTGCCCCTGCATGGGCTCCTCTCTCCACAGATCCACAGGTCCTGCCAGGACCCTGCTCTAGCACGGGCTTCCCATGGGTTCACAACCTTCTTTCAGGCATCCACCTGCTCCAGTGTGGGCTCTTGCAGGTGGGTGTTTGCATCCCCATGGCTCTCCATGTGCTGCAGGGGCACAGCTGCCTCACCACGGGCTGCAGGGGAGCCTCAGCTCCAGTGCCTGGAGCACCCCCTGCCCCTCCTGCACTGACCTTGGTGTTTGCAGACCTGTTCCTGTCACATTCTCACTCTGCTTTTCTCAATTACAATTGAGACCCAATTACATCTGCACAGTAGCTTTTTTTCCCTTCTTAAATATGTTATCCCAAAGGTGTCACTATCAGTCCTGATGGCCTTGGCCGGTGTGGGTCCATCCTGGAGCGGCTGGAATTGGTTCCACTGGACGTGGGGAGAAGCTTCCAGCAGCTTCTCACAGCCCCTGCTACCAAAACCTGACCACAAAAACCCAATACCCCACCATAGGCTGCATTAAAAGAGGCCATTTAAAAATAACTGCCATTTAAAAACAACCTTCAGTCACGTTGGTCCTCTTTTCCCTCCCTCTTGGGTAAAAATTTCCCTAAGTGAGGTTGTTTATTGCCTTGGGAAAGCACAGTGTGTGGAGTAAGTTCCTAGTCCTGGATTGTCACAGCTACAAGAACTAGAATCTAGGCTTCAAAGCTGAGAACAGTCTTTGATGTTGCATTAGCTGTTGTTTCATTAACTGTAATCAGGATTAAATCTAGTTAGTTGGCAGAAGAAAAATGAATGACAATGGATATGTAAAGACATCAGACCTCGATGCTCTTGATCCTTTTTCCCCGTGTAGAAGATCTAGTCAGAATGGATTCGATAAAGCCCAGTTCCTTGTCCTGTTCCTTTTGGAATAGGATCCGAAGTGTCAATAGGCTCCAGCCCTACTGCTTTCCCAACAGGGAAGGTGAAACAAAGAAAGCTTCTGTCACTCTTGATTTTTCTGTGAAAAGCAGAATTGTTGCTCTATTTGCTTGTCTAAAGCTGTAGTAAGGTAGCATAAAAAAATTATGCCTCATGAATTAATCGAGCTTATGAGCAACATGTACCCGAGACGTCAGATTCTAAAGTGTTGTTTACTTGCCTTTTCATTTTGAAGTAAGATTCCAGGAACAGCTGTTGTGGCACTAAGTGTAGGAGATTATTAAGCTTGGGCTGCCAGTAGTTGCAGTTGTGTAAAGAGTTGGATGCTCTCCATCAGTTCGCATTTAATCTTCAGGAGAAGTTGGTCACCTGATCAAGGAGTAAGTACACAGAGAGACCAGAGCCTCAAATGTGCACCCAGTTTCCAAGGAAGCTGGAGTAGAGGCAGGTCAAGGTGTAGAGCCATGCCCTGAACCGGGGAATGGCAGATCCCCCAGGGTTATCTTCTGCACACTTAGAACTCTTCAGAGATTCCAAACAGTTGCACAGTATACTGGAATTGTCTTGATGCATGAACTGCTTTGAAATAACACTAATGCATAATGAATTTAGAAACACTTCTGAAGTCCTGTCTCTTCTGTCTGTGTTGCACGTCCTTGAAGAACTGACCTGTAGAATTCACAAAGTGAAGCTGAGAAAAAGGTGTGTGTAAGCTGATGAGATTCATGCAGGGGTTATGCAGCATGGATTCCCCGGGGCTTTCACACCTGTGTGTTGGTGTATATTTCTTTTCCCTGTGGAATCACTGGTGGTCAAAAACAAAAAGCCTCAGGCGGCAGAGGCAGGTTTCTGGGGAGGGAAGCCAAGATTTGATCACACTGAAGCTCTGAGGAGAACCACATTGATCTTGCCATTGAAACAGCAGCAGGCAATGCTGAGATTTGTGAGCTGTGGGAAGAATTACACCACTGAGTTGTACCACGTGAAGGACAGTGTGCTGTCAGAGGGGGTGTTGGTTCAGGTGCAGGTCCAAGTGACCTGAACACAGGTTGTGCACAGACAGAGTTGGTTGTGTTTTGTGTCTGTGCTGTGCTTCCTCACATGCTTGGTTCCAAAGCTGGCAAAAGCAGATGGAGCTTGAGGCTGGTCTCTCCTGCAAACATAGGTAGGTAAAGCTCAACAAGGTCCACTTCGGGGTTGAATATATAATCACTACCCAGGCTAACAGTGGAGAAAGGACTTCAAAATTAGTTGCCATGCATTTTTTTTGTAAGTGGTCTGCTGAAAATTCAAGGGCACTAAGTTTGGTGCAGTAGCATCTGCAAAAAAATACATTTGTAGTGGAGAACAAAGGAAGTTGTGTTTTGGATGTGGAGCTTATCAGCCTCAGCAGGATGGGAGGACTGTCAAGCACTGAGGTAGGCTCTGCATGGGAAGGACTGTGGTTGCTCTGGAGAGTGTCCACCTCCAGATTGAACACTCCTAACAGGATCCTGGTCTGCACAAGAGATACATCTACAGCACAGAGGTGTGTGATCATACGCCAACATCTCCTCTTTTTGTAGTCAGGCCTTGGAAATGATAACACTAATTTAGAAACAATAATCCCCTTCTAGGCAAGTACACATGTCTTCTTTTACAGCTTCAGAAGTCTGAGAGTCCAATGGGAGGAAAACCCACAGCTATTAGCAACGCTGATGTTAGTACTGATGTGAGGGAAAACATCTTCGTAATGTACTCAGACTTTGAGATTTGTGCAGTGTACGAAATTAAAATGGGCATAGAGCCAGGGCTGAGAAATACTGAGGTTTAGCAGAACAGGAAAAGTGGTGGAGCTGAAAAAAAAAAGAGAGAGTGGGTGATGTTCAGCTTCAGCAGTGATACGTGGTCACAAAAGCGCCCTTAGCAGCTATCTGAACACTTGTGATATGTATCTGCTAGTTAGGGATCATAAAACTAGTTTTCCTTTTGTCACAGCACTGAAGGAGTGGTTGGAGCACAGGAGCAGGCTTAATGGAAATGGGGCTGAGGGGAGGACAAATCTAGATTTGCATCTCTGTTGTTATCAAAGCCAAGGCTCAGCACAATCCCTTCTGGAGCAACTCGAGTTCAAGACAAAAGAACCGACACTTGTCCTGTCTCCTGGCAGTTACCTGGCCATGAGGAGAAGCAGTCTTAGAAATAAATAGTCATAAAAAGCCCACAGCCTCGATGGGAAGAGGTTTACTGCAGTATCTGTGTGGATTTTGATTCTGAAGAAGACATTTTTGCTTTTTCTGTAATGCTTGGACAACCCTTGGGAGTGTTCAAGTGCTCCTCAGCAACTTGGGCGCCTCATCCTGTGGGTTGAAGGTGGTTTGTGGAGGGTTTTTGAGAGGGAGAGCTTTATTTATTTAGGGATTTAGCAGAGAGCCTGACTGACTGAAACTCTACAAGACTTCCTTGTCTCCTGATTTTGTTCTGAAAGCACTTAACTCCAAAGTTAGTGGAGTTTTGCATGACAAACAGCAGCCATGCTTGTAAAATGTGGAGAAAACACTATGCTCTTCTGAGGCCCTGAGGAAGAATAATAAAGAGGATTTTTTTCCAAAATACTTACTTGCCAATAACAGGAAGTCTTGTTAGAAGAGGGGAGAAAAAACCCCAGCTTCGAAGTTTTCTACTTAAAAACAGGGTGGGGGTGGTAGGAAAGGAATTGGCCTGCACATAACTGCCTGAATAATTTAATTGTGTTTGGATTGAGAGCACTGGCTTGAAACTTGCCTGGCTGATGGACCAAAGCTTTGATGAAGTGACGCTTGAAGAGACTTAATTTCAAACATAGGACACTTGGTCACAAATCTGTGTTGTATTTTCAGTTTGCTGTGTCAACATGCACCCCTGTCATGTGTCAAAAACCCTTGAGCTCAACTGAAGGGTGACTGTAAAGTTCTGGGATCTGTTTGTACCCAGTGCTTCCCTCAGGCTGCTCCAAGGGGTTGAGACAATTACCTGAGCATAAATAATGATTTATCCTCACATTAGGAGGATGGGCAGAATTTTGGGAAGTCGAATCTCTGGCCTGGGACAAGCAAAGATTCCCCTTGTCTTTCTCCCGCTCCCCCATATCTGGTGCTGCCAAAAAGATCTGGTTGCATTTGGAAGAACTAATGTCCCATTAATTAGCACTGCAGTAGGTAGCACTGGCCATACTGATTACTAACGTTGGGACTGTTGTGTCCAACTGGGTGTCTAACAAAAAATAAAGACAGATGAATTTTCGACTGTGGCTTGAGCTCCAGTCTGCCTGCAGAGGCTGCTGGTAGCCTGAATTTGCTATGACCCTGTCAAAAACCAGCCAGGTTTTGAAATGTGTTTATATTTATTTAATATTAGGCCTGATCATTGAAAGTTATCTACCTAAGGAAACATGTAGCTGGATTAAAACAACGAAGGAGCAAGAGAGGAATTTGTGGACTTCTTCCCATGGCATGGGAAGTTTAAGTGGCAGATCCAGTTCAACTTAAAATTCACGTACCTGGTGCTAATATTGGTGCGTTTGCATCCATGGACATCTGTCTGTAAGACTTTTTTCCCCAGCTGTGATTGAACCAATTCTGAAAGTAATGATTTCCAAGGTGTGCCTTCTGAAGTGTACAGGAGCTATTCCTTCTCTTTTGATATGCTTCGCTGTCCTGTGCTCTAGGTGGCATCGATTAAACCCTGCATTCCATCGAGCAGCATGGGATCCCTTTAGAACTTTGTGTTCTCGTTATCTGTATGGTCAAGAAAATGGGGACTCTATGACGAGCCAACCCCCACTTAGAGCATCAGAAAAGAGCAGATTAAAAAGGGATGAAATACCAAATATGACAGAGGTAACACTGTAATTTCAGAAGTTAAAAAAGCAGAGATCTCCCTTCTTAGAGTCAGTCCCTTGAAAGGTGTTCGTATGGGTTGTGTCACCCAGAAGAGGGATCAGATTCTCCCAGCGCGGGCGTCAGACCTCCACAGCTCTGGGAGGGAAAACCATCTGCTAAAAGTTTGTGTGGAGGAGTGCCAGGGGAGGCAGACCGTGATGAACAGTATCTGTGTGCAGATGGAAAGCGGATAAGTGCAGTCAGTGGGCAGTGTTTTATGCCCTTGTTTTGCCGGAGTCCTCGGGCGCTTCTCATGTGTGTGTCAGCTCTTCCAACTTTCAAATAAGTTTGAGCTCCTGGGGAATTTCTTGGTTGCCATTACCCCAGGATGCATCTGCAGCACCAGCATTAAAACCCACACCTTCCTGCCTTCCAGCCTTAGGCTGATTGCACTAAGCCACAGTATTTTTTTTTTTACAGGGTACCACTGTTGGCAACCCATAGCTCTGAGTCATGGAAGCTTTGAAGTGACTTGTCTATGACTACGGAGGTGTTTTGCTTTGTGTCCCCCTTCCTTGGCTTGTGGAGTTGGTCTGGTTTCACCCCAGTGGGACCCATCAGGGTGTCTCTCTTGTCCTTGGTTAATGAGACAGTGGTGGAGGTGCTGTGACTAGACTGTAACTCAAGATGGGTTTGGCTGTCTGACCAGCTGAAATGGGAAAGTATCTTCTTCAAAGAGGCAAAATAATGAGAAACAGGTGTTGATATTTATGAAACTAGTTGTACACCAGTTGACTGACTATTTTTATTCCTAGTAGTTTTGGAATTTGCAGATGTGACTCTACTACAATCCACCCTTGCCTGTTGTAAGGGTAAAGCTGCTTTGCAAATGACCTTGATTCCTTGTGTAAGAGAAACTCCTTTCACCTTGGGCATCAACCCAATGTGTGTTTCCAAAGTGATCTGATAAACAGTCTGTGCACTTCTCACCTCTCAGAGAAGGTTGGTGAGAATGGCCAGTGGCACATGTTCTGTCACTGCTTGTGGGGTTTTATATATGACCTGGTGCTTGTAACAGTGAAGAACTCTGAGGGAAAAAAAGCAAATTGGCACACTGGCTTTAATGTTCTGCTGAGAATAACTCAGTCCTTTGAAAATTACTACTCCCTAAAAGAAAACAGTGGGGGTACCTTTGTTGATTAAAATGTTTTAAGGAAAATAAAGTATAAAGAAAGATTTTGTCGGACAAAGGTGCTACTGGGTGGTTTTCTAACTACACAAGAAAAGCAACCACATTTTGTTAGATTTGGATGAAAGAGAAAAAGAAAAAAAAATGTCAGGCAATTCTGACAGAGCTGAAATGTTACGTGGAGAATGTTGATTACATGGGACTGTTGAATGACAGCAAAGCAGACAATTTGGTCCCTTGGTCATCATTGCAGCCAGGCAACCTCTCTGAGCTGATGTCACCCCATGTGTCTCCAACTATTTCAAAATTAAATTTTTCTGACAAGCCTTCTGCTGAGTGTTTCTCACTTCGAATTTTCCTTTCCCATGTAACGTGAAAATGGTCTGTCATTCCACATAGGGTCGGCATTCAGTTCTGAAGTTCCTCCAGCTGTTGTTATATATGGCACAGTCACTTCTGTGTGGATGTGAGCATTTCCCAAAACTGCTGTACAGATTCAGGCCACTCCTGAACCCCTTCAGGTTTTTCACCCATCTCCCTACCTCCTAACAACAGAACTGTCTTCTCTTCCAAAAACTGTCCGTGCCATGTTATTATTTAACTGTCCAACCTTATTATCTTGCAACTTGGACAAGAAATCTCTTTATCTGTGTCAGTGACAGGTGACACCTTCCCCTCTCAGGATTGTTGGTGCAAAACCCTGGGTCTCATCAAGCTAGAATCTGGGAGGGGGGAAGCCACAAAAACATGTTTAGAAGACACCCTGCAGTGGTTGCAGTTAAGATAGTGAGGTCTCAGGTAGATGCCAAGCTTGACTGGAATCACGTGTTTCTGTGAGAATGGTGTTTTTCTAAGCATACTGTGACTCCCTAACAAGGCATCCCTGACTTCCCATGAGCATGGTTTCCACTCTGCTAAACTCGATTCCGCAGTCGACGTCCCCGCCAGCCACCGTGGTCAGATGGTGTCTGTCGCTCGTGGGCACATGGTCTTTGTTCTTCACTTGAGGTTTCATCTGTAAGCTTTGCTTCAGGTGTTCCCAGCTGGAGCTGTGCTCCTTTTACTCTCCTGCCAGACTTTCCCACAACAACCTGGTCACTGTTCGTGCTGTGGCAGGACTTGTTCGGTGGTTGGGAACAAAAGCCTGTTTCTCCCCACGTTAGTAGGGCAAACACCATCTTTTCTGGTTGGAGTAGCTCACACAGGCAACTTCAGCAGCCTTGGCATGGTCCTGGTAGACACAGAAATTTCACATTCATGCCCTAAAGCTGTGGGCTGCTTTAAAAGGCATTCATGCAAAGCTTTCTGGTCTGTCAACCACGGTGTGCTATATCAAAAAGATTACCTTTTCCTCTGTCAGGCAGTCCCAATTTCCCTGTGGGTTTGGTGTAAAGACAACAGGATTTGCTTGTCTCAGCAGCTCCCCTCCCGCTTGTCCTTGAGCGCTCCAGGAGATGAATTGAGCGCAGTTTTGCTTTTTTCCCCCCAAGGTAGGGGATCTATTTTGAAATTATTTCAAAGGCATGTGATGTGGGGTTAGCCCAATGTAAATAAATCCAGCCTGCTTATTTCTCATGTGATCAAGAAACCTGGATGCTTCTCCTTTTGAATAGGTTCATGTCCAGGGCCTTTCTGAGATGTTTCGGACTTCAGGGCTGAACTCTCCTGGAATCTCTCAGGAAGCAGAGAGGCAGGCACTGATCTCTTCTCTCTGGTGACCAGCGACAGGATCCAAGGGAATGGCATGGAACCGTGTGAGGAGAGGTTTACTTTGGATATTAGGAAAAGATTCTTCACCCAGAGGACATTGAACAGGCTCCCCAGGGAAGTGGAAGCACACATTCTGGGATGTGCAGGGCCAGGAGTTGGACTGGATGATCCTTGTGGGTGCCTTCCAACTCAGGATATTTTATGATTCCCAAGCTTTGCTATTTCTCTGTGAAGCTCCAAAGAAGACATAATGATGCTCTGATGATTCTGGCCAGTGAAGCAGTCTGGAGGCAAGTCTTCAATGTCTACCAGTATCTGAAGGGAGGCTCTTCTAAGATCTGTTTTGTGCCTATGCTTGACTGTGGGTTGGGCATCTGTGTCCTTCATTTGCTTTCTTAGGCTGTGGTGGGAGGATGGAGAAAACCTGACTCCTCATGGCAGACACAGCTCAGCTCTCAGGGAAGGAGAGTTCCTTCAGAGCCTGCCCTCTAAATCTGTGTCTGGTTCAGCCAAGAGATTGGTCTTGGCACCTCCCACATCTTCTCCAGGCAGTGTCCTTTCATAAAGCCCTGAGGGCACCTGCAGTGTTGGGCTGAGCAGCTCCATGGTTGTGTTTTGGTGTGGAGGACTGACCCCCTGCCCTTTGAATTAGTGACATATGGAAACTGATGGGATTAGGTGGGGATAAGATCCAGCATGAGTGAAAAGCAGCTGTGCTCAGGGAACACTCTGTTTAGCCCATTCCCTCCTGTCTGTGTGGAGTCTGCTGGAGATGTATTTCTGTAGCTGAGAGGAAAATTAAAGAGGCGTGATGGACTTTCATCCATCCATGCACTGAGCTGTGGGCAGCTCTGGTGCTGCTCCAGGCTCTGCAGAAGTCACCTCACCCTTTCCATGCCTCCAGAGCTGTACTGGGGTTGTTGCAGGGAGACACAGAGCAAACCCTCTGCACAGCCCACGAATAAATCTGTAAAATATTACAAAGAACGTAATTTCTACCACATAATGACGTATAAGGAAGAGGTTTTTTTACAGTGAGAGTGGTAAAACACTGGCACATGTTGCCCAGAAAAGCTGTGGCTGCTCCATCCTTGGAAGGGTTGAGGGCCAGGTTAGACGTGGCTTGGAGAAACCTGGTCTAGTGGAAGGTGCCCCTGCCCATGGCAGGGGGGTGGAGTGAGATGGCCTTTAAAGGTCCCCTCCAACATAAACCATTCTGTGATTCTATGAGGTAATTCAGCTAAATGGTAATGGAGGTGAGATAAAAACCCCAGAAAATAGTGAAAACACTTTTGAATTACACAGTCCTAAAGGCTACCGCACACACCAGGAATTTATGGAAATGATGCACACACAAAAAAAAACCCCTCTAGAAAAGACATCTGGGTCACGTTTGGGTTTTTATTCTGATTATGGCCAACATTTCTTGCTATTTAAATCACATTTTATGGAGAGAAAACTTTGTGGTAGCCTCAAGCCATGAAAATTCAGATTTTATTTTTTTTTCTAGGAAAAGAAAGCACATAGCAAAAGTTGAAATGGAAAAGCTAATGAAACCCATATCCCACTGAGCACTTGCACTGAAACTTTATAAACATGAAAGAAAATATTCCTAAGTAAGCTAATATTCATTGAATGAGGAGGACTTTCTATGATCCACTCTGGTAAGGCTTGAACCAAGCTGTATTTCAAGCAGTAGGGAAGATAATGAGATTTTTATGTCAAATTATATTTTTCATATATATTACTTAAAGAAATTCATTCCAGTCATTGAAAGGACAGCTTCTGAGTTGCTGCCTCTGTTTTATAATATGCATCCTTTTTTATACTAGCTGTGAGGATTCAGCCTCCAAAATTTCTAGGGTTTTGGTTGGGGATTTTTTTGTTTGTTCGGTTTTTTGCATGGATAAACGTTATTCTGACAGGCAGGGCTTTCGTATCAAGTGGAAGGGTAAACATGTGAAGGTTTCCCAGGGAATTTACTCCACTGCAAGCGGGGGACAAAAAAAAAAAAAAAAAAAAAGGAAGATAGAACCTTGGAATGCAACGTTATCAGTGTAACATTGTTGATGGGAGAAGCCAGCAGGCATTGGCTAAACGCTAGTTAGGAGAAGTAATTTTTAAAATTCTTGTCGGGCTGGGGGACGAAGTTATGTCTGAGCTCCCCGTGGCCTTGAGGAGCCCGCAGAGAGAGACGTACGTGTGGCAGAGCACATCAAAACACCCCGGCTCCGGTGGCAGGGAGAGTAAATTAAGGGAACAGGTTTGATCGTAAACCTCCTGGAAAATATGGCGATATTAAAGCTGGCTGGATAATTAGCATAATTACATCATAGCGAATGCAAAGGAGATCATCTTAAGGGATATTGTGTTGTGGGGAGCTCGGCTTCGACTGGTAGTGCATGTTGAACGACAGACTAATAGACTGCTCCAGGGAACAGAGCAGTAAAATCTTGTTATGAATTTGTTTATCAAGAATGCAGAGATAGGAAGGAACAGTGATGGCAGTTAGTTGGCTGAATTATTGCTTTTTTAACCTTGATTTCTGCCTATCGCCTTTTGTCAGCACCTGAGCATCCTATTTACTTTAGGGGCAGAGGAAAAATAGGAGCTGGCAGAGGACTTTGGGGCCACGAGCACTCTGTGAAACTGGGAAGCAGGAGCCTGTTTTTGTGGCTGTTTCTCTCTTTCTCTCTCCTGTTGCCTTTGCCACGTTCTGCCTGTGGACTGGCAGAGGTGCTGCTGGTGCTCCAAGAATTGGATCTGGCTCCCTCACAGTGGGAGCTTTGCTTTCAGAGGATCACAGAATGGTTTGGGCTGTAAGGAACCTTAAAAACTGTCCAGTTCCACCCCCCTGACATGGGCAGGGACACCTTCCACTACCCCAGGTTCCCCCAGGCCCTGTCCAACCTGGCCTTGGACGCTTCCAGGGATGGAGCAGCCACAGTTTCTCTGGACAATCTCATCCAGCTCCTATTTTCGCTAAGATCGGAAGAGAAGTTTTTGACAACTCCTAGATGATCAAAATCTGTGGGGAAAAATTAAAATATCTTCTTCGATATTCTTATTTGCTGTTTTGTGGGTTTTCTGCCTAACTTGAGAATGTCTCCTGTGGCTTTTGAGTTGGCACAGTTGTGTCTGTGCCATTGTCAGTCTGGGCTCTCCACTCCCATGGCCTCTTGAACCCACTCACCAATTTAGGTCAGGTTTGACAGAGGATGTTCAGTCTTGCTGAATCTTGTAGGGCCACCTGAAGAAAGATCTCCACCACTTAACCTGCTGCAGTGTGAGCTTGATATTTCTCTTCTGTTTGGTCTGCAGCTGTTAAAACACTATCTACTGGCCAGCCAGGGAGCAGGGGTTCAACCTGGCAAGAGATGGGATCAGAGGGAAAACTCTCCTTGGTGGTTTTCTCAGTGGTGGAAGGCGTTGAAACGCAATGGAAGATCTGGGAATAAAGCACCAGAGGTGGGTGCTCAGAGGCATAAGAACACATTGGCCTGGGTTACAGGTGACTCTTCACATCCTGCTACAGCAGCACCCCACACCTTGGCAGTGTCCTGGGTCTCAGCAGGATCAGGTTGGTTTGCTCCTCCATCAACCTACCCCAGTTTTTCTGCATGAGAATGCTCTGTCCAAATTTCAGTGCTGAGATCATACTCTGGGCTTTTGTTGCTGCTGACGTGGCACAAAAAATAGTGATTTTCCACAAAGGTGCAAAACCATTCCAAAAGCCTTTACAAACACTGCAGTTTCAAGCAACTCCTGGAATTCTGCTCTACTCTGGTGAGACCCCACCTGGAATCCTGTGTCCAGCTCTGGGATCCTCAGCACAAGAAGGATGTGGAGCTGCTGGAACAAGTGTGGAGGAGCCACAAAGATGTTCCAAAGGCTGGAGCCCCTCTGCTCTGGATACAGCCTGGGAGAACTAGGAGTGTTCACCTGGAGAAGAGAAGGCTCCAGGGAGACCTTATTGCAGCCTATCAGTAATTAAAGGGGTTTTAAAAGAATTAGGAACACAGACCTTTTGTCAGGGCCTTTTGTGACAGAACAAGGGATGATAGCTTTAAACTGAAGGAGTGTCAGAGTAGATATAGGGAATAAGTTTTTTCTGTTAAGGACACTGAGGCTCTGGCACAGGTTGCCCAGAGAAGCTGTGGCTGCCCCATCCCTGGAAGTGTCCAAGACCAGGTTGGACAGGGCTTGGAACAACCTGGTCTAGCGGGAGGTATCCCATTGGAATAAGGGGGCTGGAACTGGATGATCTTTAAGGTCTTTTCCAACCCAAACCATCCAATGTCCCAGAGGGCTTTGGGTCCAGAGCACTGACTTAAGAGACCAGAACAAGACCTAACAGTGCTGCCTGACGGGTATTGGCAGCTCTCTGTGGTGTCCAAAATCAGCTTGTTCCTGAGAAGGGGGAAAATATCAGGAATCGTTCTGTGTCTTCCTCCTCCCGTGGCTTTGCCTGTGTGACCAAAGGCCGGGGAAATCAACTGCCCGTGGCTAAGACGGTCAAACCCAGGGAAAACACACCGGGATTCTGCAGCTTTTAGCTGAATAAAACGAAATATCCACCTGATGGCAGCAGAGAACAGAGAATGGGAGAGCTCGGGCTGGGTGAGCTGTCTCCAGGGAATTCCCAAATGCAGAGCGTGGTTTGGTGATGTGGCCTTTCTGATAAGGCGACAGCTGATGTCCTCTGTCCTGGGGAGAGCTCACTCACATCATCTGTGTGCCCTCCTGGAAAGGAAGAGGTGACACAGGGTTCGGGTACCACTTTTGGGGATGCCAACACCCGATGAGCAGCACGAAGTGCCTGGTGAGCTTGGAGAGTGGCTTCTGCCAAGCACCAGCATCCCCAAAATCCAGGTGGAGAGGGCTGGGTGCCTGTGGTTGTCCCTGCTGCTTTACAAGGGACAGAAGAACTCAAAAGTAGGAGAAGGGTTGGTATCAAAGCATGTCTTGGGGAAAGGGGTGAGACAGTGACCATGATTTGGAGCAAGCACCTCTCTGTAGAGTGCAAATGGCATTTTATGGCCATATCAGTGTCTTTCCAGGGTTTGCTGGACAGACAAGGACGTGGGTTTTCCCATGTGTCCCAGGGTCATGGCCATCTGTGGCACATTGCATTGAAGGAAACCTGGGGTAGCTTCCTAAACTGAAACCCTTGTTGAAGAACAACCCGATTCTGTGATTTTTAGCATCTGTTCTGCCAAACTGTTTGGGTCACAGGAGAAGAATTTAACAAAGGCCTCAGGGAATGTCTCGAAGGAACACATTCAAAGCAAAATAACTCTTTATATTTAAAATATTTTCCTATTTTGAATCTGATTCTTTTGGGGGAAAAATGCTTTTAAGTGCTCCCTCTGAATAAAAAAAAAAAAAAAAGGCTTACTTCCATTTCAACTCTTAAACTATTATACCCCCTGTTATATTATCTTTTTTTAACTGCAACAGAATGGAAAAATCTTCTGTACATCTGCAGAGATTAGTGTTCTTGCTGGGACCTTGTGACATATTCAGTGCTACGCAAATAGATATTGTTTCAAGAAGTGAGATGAAGTTACATGAGTTACACTAGAAAAGATGATGGTGGAGCAAGAAATCCCCATCAGGATGTCTCCACCATTGCCTTCAGCTCAGGTCACCAGCCAGGAGAGAGGATGCTTTGGTGCCACAAAAACGTTGGGCTGCTTCAACCCAAAGCCCCTTCCAAAACCAACCAGGGAGTGGAAGCTTGTTGTCATCCCAAAGGCAAATCCTGTGTCCATGCCCTGGTGTCTGGGCTCTCCTTTTGGTGCCTTTCAAAGAAGAAAAAAAAACAAACCCAAACCAAAACCAACCACAACAACAACAACAACAAAAAAACAAAACCAAACAAACAAAACAAAACCCAAACAAAAACAACAACAAAAAACACTCCCCCCCCAAAACCAAAACCAAAACCAACCAACAAACAAACAAACAAAAAACCAAACCAACCAACTAAACAAACAAACAAACAAACACAAAAAACCAAAACAAACATTTCTCCATGGAAAGGGCTGCCCAGCCTTGGCACAGCTGCCCAGGGCAGGAGTGGAGTCCCTATCCCTGGAGGGATTTAAAAGCTGTGTGGATGTGGCACCTGGAGACAGGGGTGAGTGGTGGCCTTGGCAGTGCAGGGGGAACAGTTGGAGTTGGTGATCTTAGAGGCCTTTTCCAACCCAAACAATTCCATTATTCTGTGCCGGCAGAGTAGCACAGGTGTTGTATGAACTTGAAAACGTAAACGTGGAAGGTAATTGCTGCTGTTGTTAGCTTTGAAGAGCTGGATGGTTTTGTGTGATTACTGGCCCATTTATGAGAATAATTGGAAAAGAGTATTTATATCCCCGTGACCTTTCAGTGACCAAGTAATCAGAGCAACAGCACGTCAATGATTTGGTGTCAGGTGAAGACCAAGAACACGGAGTGACGAGCCAGAGGGCAGCCTTGTTTGAAGACCAAGGAAAGCTGAACAAGTTGAATTCAAAGATAATCTCATTCTGCATTCAAAGCAAACCTTTAGCTAATAATATTAAATGCTAACAAAAGAGACTATGGTAATTGTGGGTAATAAACTATTAATCAGAGCTTTGTCATAAACGACTCTTGACCTTTGAGCCAAGACAATGAGCAATTGGGGATCCTTTGTTTCCATGCTCTTGACTCCAGCAGTGTCAAATGTTGGATACAGGTGAGTTATGTTGTTCTTCCCCTTTGGGAAAGGTGATGCCCGGTAATTTGAGGATATTCGGCAACTCAGGAACTAATTAGTTTAAAATTAAATTTTCCACTCTGCCAGACCAAGCACAATAAGACCAGTCTTAAGACACAACAGGCCACTTTGGAAAGGAGTAAAGGGTGACTGGGCACATGAAAGAGCCGGCACACGTTTCAGGCGGATCCAGCCACCCTAATTAGGTGGAACACAAAGCTGCCCTCCTGCTCCTGCAGGCCTGAGCTGCTGCCAGCACTCGTGGGATCTCAGAGCCCTGAAAGCTGCCAGGGTGGCAGGAGGTCCCTGTGGTCCCCCTGATGTCCTCAAATCCTCCCTGTGCACCACTCTGCCATGGGATGGTCTCTCCCCACCCATTCCTTCTGGTTCCTTTCCACCCTCCTCCCGTGCGCCGGGGCTCACCCTAATGCCTGCAGCAGCCTGGAGGGATAAAACAAGCTCAGCTGCCCAACTGAAGACCATCGAAAAATTTTCAAAAATCAGTTAAATTAATCGTGGGCTGAAATGATGGGCCTGCAAGGCACCACCCTTCCTGTTAGATCTCACTGCTGGTCTAGCTGAAATCTGCCTCTGAAGGGTAGTGACCTAAGTCCCGTCTCTTCCCTTGCACTTGGATTTCCTTCATTGTGCCTCTTGCCCTCAAAACCCCTCTTTAGGCAAACCCAGTGCTCCCCATTCCCAAGGTCCTAGGGCAGCTCCAGTTTTCTGGGAGGGCATTTGTGAGCTCCTCTCCAACCTGTGGTAATTCCAGGGCTGAGTACAGCTGAGAGCCAGGCTGCTTGCCACAGGGGCCAGGATCACATCTTCCCTTCTCAGCCAAACGCGTGGTCACCGTGGGATGTGCTTCAATGTGCATGGCTGGACATGAAGTGTCTGTGAAGAGGAAGGTGAGGTCAGCTCGTGGGATGTGCCTCACAGCCTGGAACCTGTCTGCTGCACCAAAATTCTGGAAGTATTTGTAGGATGGGTCTCCAGTGGAGTAAATTCTACCAGGTAGGAATCCCCTCTTGAGTGCCATCACTTTGCAATTAACCTGTGCTCTTATAGAAATGTTTGGTTTTTATTTTTTTTTTTTTTTTTTTTTTTTTTTTAAATTCCTCAATATATTTTTTTTGAAATACAGAAAAAAACACCCAGAAAGGGTTATGGTGATGCTGCTAAAAGCAGTTCCAAGCCCCTACTCCAAGCCAGCTCTGCACCATCATCCCCTTTCTTGTGGTTAACATCGCTGAACGCTGGAGAAACTGTAATTGTTCATAAGCAAAGTAGCACTTCCCAAAGTACAGTATTTGTTTAATGGATCGTTAAACCAATATAAATAACGCTGAAGCATGCATGGAAGCAACGAGGATTTGAACGTAATTACACAGGGAAACTTGGAGCGTGACTGTCCGCTCTCCGAGGCTGCAGTGCACTGTGAGCAACACCAAGGAAGGGAGGGGAATTAAACCAAGATCAGGAGGGGTTTGACTCTCCAAAACAATGCTTTAGGTTTCTGCATTTCTTTTCTGCTAAAGAGGAAATTTCAGCGCAGGCTCTGACCTTTTTACCTTGTTCCTGGAATAATTTCCTCTGTAATGCTTCCATCGAGATCAGTGAAATTAAATTAAAAGGGAAAAAAAAAAAATCATCACTTCTACAGCTGTGGGAGTCGTTGGAAGTGAAATGAATCAAAATACCATGCCAGTTTTGGAGAAGATTTTGGAGTTGTCCCCCTAGTGTGTCTGACATCTGTAGATTCAAGGTCCAAAGGTGAACTCCATGACCACTTTAGATGACGTGCCAGGGCTTTGCTGCACCATCCCCACCTCCAGCATGGAAAACCCCAGCCCTGAGGGCATCCACCCACCTTTTTATGTATCAAGGACTTTGCATACAGAATCACAAAACAGTGTGAGTTGGAGGGGAGCTTCAAATCCTCTCATTCCATCCCCTGCCATGGGGGCACGGACACCTTCCAACAGACCAGGTTGCTCCAAGTCCTGTCCAACCTGGCCTTGAATGTTTCCAGGGATGGGCAGCCACAACTGCCACAGCAGCCACAGCTTCTCTGGGCAAACTGTTCCATCACACAGAGCTGATGCAGATGTGTTTGGAAAAACTCTAACCATTAAACAATGTAATGTCAAAAAATTGACTTTATATAGTAAGAGCCAAATTCTGCTGCCAGGATGGCCTGTGAAATATAAGCAGAGTTGTCTATGAGAGTGCAGCAGGATGTGTGGCCTTTAGCAGCACAAAATGCACATTCAGGCCAAAACCAGCCAAAAAAAAGTTTTCAGGGCTGTTTTCCAGGTGCTGGCCAGGCTGGGATTGGTGAACAAGAGTTTTGCATTGGGATGGGTTTTTGCTAGCCCTATCTGGAAGCTGTGCTGTGGTCACTCAGGGGTGGGGTCACAGTCTCCAACCTGGCACCAAGGAAGGGAAAGATCCCAGGTGAAGGTCACGGAATGCTCAAATAGGTGAACATTTCTATTTTATTAGCGAATAGTTGCATGCTGCTGGGTTACAGTTGAAGTACTGTTGGACTAAATTAATCTGTGTTATTAAAGCTGGTGAGACCGGGGAGGAGGCACCATAGGACACTTGTGAGATTATTTGTCTTCACCTGTGTCATCAAAGCACCAAGTCAAGAATGGTTTTGACTTGTGTAGGTATGTAGGTTCGTAACTAACTGCAGGGCTTCTTGGTCTGCAATTAATTTATCTGGTTTTTTTGGAGGAAAAGGATCTTAACATCACAGCTGGAGGAAGCCAGTGTGGTTGGGCTAAAGCCTTGGCTGTACAGTGGTCATCTCCAGTCCCTCTGAGCTTTACTGCACAGGGAGTTAGTTTACTGCCCTGAAAATGCCAGTTATCAACCCTAGTGCAGCCTTACTAGCTGGTGCAGACGTGCAATCAATGGAAGTTTGTTATTCCATTCGTTATTATTTAAGTTAGCATAAAGTAATTTGCCAACAGTCAAAAATATCACACAAGAGACCATCGCTGCACCAGCGATTTCCATGCTCTGGGTACAGCACGGGGGGAGCATTTTGGGGGCTCCTGATGCCCAAAAATCTGACTGCAAATCTGAACAATGGCAAATACAGCATCTTCAGGTGCCATCATCTTCCTGACCATGAGGTGGGAATCCCTGGCGGAGGAAGTGCTGATTCTGTCACAAAATCATCACAGAGTGGTTTGCGCTGGAAGGGACCTTAAAGGTCATCTAGCTCCAACCCCCCTGCCTTGGGCAAGGATGTCACCCACTGAATCAGGTTGCTCAGGGCCCCCCATTCAACCAGTCATCACAGAGTCCTCAGGTTCCTGCTGAGTGCGCCACGAGGACATGAGCTCTCCATGGACCTCTGCTCCAGGCACCCCCTGTGCTGGAGAGTTAACATCCCTGTTTCTGCATCAAGGTCTGAGCTCTGGGCTCTCTGCTGTGTTTTGGTGTTTAAGAGCTGTGGATTCTATCCCTTCTGTGCTTCTGCATGCTTGTGGGCCCCCTTGCCAATGTGACGTGGGGTGAAGGTGATCCCCAAGGAGGATCCAGCTCTTGCTCCAAGCCCTACCATGCTATAAGCAACATCTATGAAACCCTGACCAACCTAATGTGCCCAAACCACTAAGGTCTTTTTCCCCTCTTTGGGCAGACTGGACATCTAGAGGGACCTACCACCCTTCCTTGTAGCTCCTTATCCACCTTAATCCCAGCTCTGGAGCCCCATATTGCATTTTTTGGAGCCAATGATATCCAGGTGATGTCACCGAAGCAGGTTGGGACACCCAAGAATGCCCAGAGTGTGGGATAAACCCGTCTTTCCCTGGGATGTGAGAGGTGACAGCTCTTCCACCTTCCTGGGCCTGGAGAGGGCAGCAGAGAAAAGCGGAGCGTCCTTGGCTGCGAGCGCCTGGATGGAGCAGGAGCAGCTGCGTTGCAGTATCCAAACACACTTCTCTGTGAGGAGGGTAATTTAGAGCAATTACACCGATTATTATTGCTTTTCTAATTAGTGCTTTTCCTACAGAATTAGCTGAGTGTTTATTAGGAGCCGCTTGTTGCCAATAGCTTAACTGCTTCAGTACCAGTTTTTATCAAACATTAGAGTGGCTTAATTTTATTTTATTTTTTTTTTCCCCCCTCTGTGTGTAACTGGTTTTGTTATCTGGTTTCACATAAAAGCCCCAATTAAATATTCATTTTGCTTTGTTACATATGGCATTAAATTTTCATGAACTGTATGTTCTCCTTGAATTTTGTGGGGGGTGCAGGGAGGAGTGAGGGGAGAAGTAACCCACGTTCTCTTAAAGGCAGGGATGCGCACACGTGTTTTTGCTTTAGTGACAGGGAGTGAACTGGGGAAAAAAAAAAAAAAAGAAAAAAGAGGAAAAAAAATCAGCAGAGAAAGCCTTTTCTCACGTACTGTAGAGATCCAGCCTTAAACCCACCAGCTTAGGGGAAAAAATTGTGATGCAGGTGGAGTTTCGGTGTCCCTCTTGGCGTTGCGGCAAAAGGTTGCAGCACCAAGCCCGATCCCAGGGAAAAAGGGTCTCCTTGGGGTCAGAGAAGGTTGATTTTTTTTAACTCTTAGCCCTTTTTTATACTTTCCAAAGTGTCTTCGGCCAAGTTTTGTGGGTCTGTAGCCCCCACAGTCCTTCCCCCGTGCAGTCAGGGAGTAAACTCGCACTCCTGGGATGGAATTACACCTTAGTGTGGTGATGGATGGAAAGGGTTGGGATCAATGGTGGCTCGATCAGGGGATTAACAAAATTAGTAACAATTAAATCTTCACCTTCCCCTCTGGTGAGGGGATAAGGATTTAAAGAGCAAAATTCTTGCTTTTTTTTTCTTTTCTTTTTTTTTTTTTTTTTAAAGACAGGAAATTAAAATTACAACAGCAAAGGCAAAACTGCATTTGGGGCAAATTCTTTCGATATCCCATATAAAATATATGTATATATCCCATAAATAGCCAAACAAATACTTCCCCTAAAATAATACTTGTTCTTAAGATACCTTAGAGGTTTTGTTTGTTTTTTTTTTTTTCTTTTGTTGTGCCATTTTTGTGTTTTGGGTTTTTTTTCTTTTCTTTAATTACTCATTCACTGTCAAGGGTAAAGTGTGTTTTTGTTTAATTTTTTGACCAATTCTCTTTGGTAAATTCTCAAGCAGTGTCATGACTTCAATGGAATTTGAGCAAATTCCTCTTTATCCTAAGAAAGCAATAATGCTTCACACCTATATTTTGAATTAAAACAGTGTCAAAACAAAAACTGGAAAATGAGGAAAAAGTGTAATTCTCATTTTTCTTCTTCTTCCCTTGCTTTCAGAAGGCAGATGGGGGCGATGGGACATGGACAGCCAGAAAAGAGTTGTCACCTTTTTCCTTCTACTACCCTCAAAACTAGAGAAAATAATCCAGTGGTTTTCAAAAAGCTTGCAGTGTGAATATTTTTTGATGACTTTTAACAGCAATATATTGGATTTTAACACAGGATACAGAGGAATTCTGATGTCCCATCAGCTGCAGCAGGTGCTGGGATGAGTGTGTGATCTCAATAAAGGGACTGAAACTATTATCCACGACAAAAAAGTTCCTAACTGGCAACATTCCTGCCAGTTCTGTGTGTCACTGTCATGCCTGACTGTCTGTCAGGAGCTCAAGCTGCCCTAAACAAGGGAACACATTTGCACCTATTTTAGAGTAAAACAGGTTTAAAATACTTGTCCAGCATAGGTAGGCAAACCAAATGTCCTCTGTGTTCCTGAATGTCACTAATTCGTAGGACTGATTTTATGTATTACAGTGGCACGTTGCAACGTAACACAATTTAAGTAAAATTACGTATATTTATACGCGTTATGTTTTCTCTGTAAGTATTTAAGGACACATTTCCCCGCAACACCAGGGCTTGCAGAATAACTACTAGACAAAACATTGACCAGAATATCAAATCCTCCGAATTATGTCCTACTTATGGGTTTCCAAAAGCGAGCTTTAGAATAAATTCCAGGGGATAAGTAGGATGGGAAATACACAGGCTAATATGTGTACAGGCAGCGCGAGCGGCGCCGCTGCCGCTGCTCGAGCCGGGGAAGGTGGGAAGATAAATGAAATTCATAGTCAATACATCATTTCTTATCCCCCTCTTGGGGCAAGGGGTTCAGGTTTTGTTCGGTTTGGATTTCTTTTTTGCCTGTATTCATCAGTGGCTTCTTTGCAGCTAACCCTGAGCGGGAGAGCAGTGAGCAGGGAGACCTTGGGGTACCTGGTGGGACCATCCCAACCTTCCCAGGGTCTTCAGGCACATCCATGACACTTCTCTGAGGCACCAGAAGCCCTGATTTTGGATAATGTAATAAATCAATTTTTTTTTTTTTCGGTAGTCAGCTTAAATTACTGATTCCTTTCTCTACTTTAAATAGCAAATTCTAAACCAAGATTAGCTCTAAAGAACCTATGGAGCATATCAGAGGTGAATGAAAGCTGGAGAAGGAGAAGACAAATCATTCCCATGCCAAAAGGTGAACAAATTTTATAAATTGCATTTTCTACACGACATCAAATTAAACACGTTTTGTCTAGAAACAAAATGCTTCGAAAATTTAGAAGTAAGGCATCATTATAAGTTAATCTAAATGTGATATTTAAATTTCTGAATAGTATTTTGAAATGATCCAAAATTACTTCGAAAACATGAAGCCCTTGATTCTTACAGCTGTCTTGGAAAAAAAAAATAAAACAAGTACAGTCAAATTAAACAATCCTTTAAATCAATTTTTCTTATTTTTAGAAGACAAATAAAACCCCTTTGCCTATGGGTTGAACAGCGTGTTTTTCTCCTAGATTTTGCAGGGGCTAAAAAACAGAGGAGTACCTTTCAGTTTGATCCATGTGACAGTGGAGGACATGGAGTGCTCTGGGCAGGATGGACACTGGGGTGGCTCAGCTCTCCACCAGCCTCCACGGTAAAGGGTTTTTTCTCCCCTGATTTTCTCTCCCTGTTAGTTCAAATATGGGTTTTTTTGGGAGGTACAAGCACAGGTTTGTCAAGCTCAGAGAGTTTGTCCAGGTCTGGCATTTAAATTTTTTCTCTCATATCACATGCATCCAACCTGGCCTTGGACACTTCCAGGGATGGGGCAGCCACAGCTTCTCTGGGCAGCCTGGACCAGGGTCTCACCACTCTCAGCCAAGAATTCCTTCCCAATATCCCACCTAACCCTGCCCTCTGACATTCCCCCTTGTCCCGTCGCTACATGCCCTCATACGAAGTCCCTCTCTTTCTTTCTTGTAGGACGAGGTAAAGGACTTCAGGGGAATGAAAATCAATGGGAAAGCCACTAAATCCAAAGCACTGACTCTGTGAGTGACTCTACAAGCTGCCACGGGCAAAGCAGGGTGGGCAGGACTGTGGGCTGGAACACAGGCAGCTGCTTCTGGACAAGCAGACCCTGCTCCCTATATTTGCAACAGCAGTGGAAAAGTTGAAGCCATTTCCAAGATGAAGTGCCCAGAGTGACTTTTCAAATTGTCACTCACCTAGTTGAATTGTTGCCCAGAGAAGTTGTGGCTGCCCCTAGATCCCCGGAATGTTCAAGGCTGGGTTGGACGGGGCTTGGAGCAGCCTGGTCTAGTGAAAGGTGTCCCTGCCCACGGCAGGGAGGTTGGAACTGGAGGATCTTTAAGGTGCTTTCCACCCCAACCAGTTTAGGATTCTATGAGATTATCTTCCCATGAGACTAAAGATGGTTCTGCGGGAAGAAGAGGGGACAAAAAACTACATTCAGCCTGGGAACAGCAGAAACCCCACAACACCATTTAAAAAGTGTGCGTGGGTTAAATTTGAAAAACAAACAAAAAAAAAGAAATGAGAATATCATCTATTAAAGGAAAAAAAGAATATTTGGCATCAACCCAAATTTTGCGTAGCTGACCAGAATTTCTCAAAGTTACAGACTGAAGGAAAGGCTTCTGGTTTAGGCTGAGGCCTCTAAAAATGTAACTTCTGCCTAGGTCTGTGGGTGTATTCCCAGTGAGTTTGTCTCTTTCCTGAGCACTGAGGTGAGCAGGCTGCAGCAATCAGCATCGCCGGGCAGTCCGCGAACCTGCATCATACGTAGGGGTCTCCAGCAGCCAGATTTTAGAGTGAATTCTCTTGGATAAACGGGATTGATAAACACACAGGCTGATAGCTGTACACACATGGTGAGCAAAGCTGTTCTCCCAGCAGTTTAAATAGAGCAAGGCAGCCCAGGGATGGACTGCGATTGTTGCAAGTTCATCTTCACCCACGATGCCCCGGAGCTGCTGCTCTGGCTCAGTGATGCTGGGAGGTCTGTGGTGCCCAAAAAGGTGCTGAGCAGGGGTCTGCTACTTGATGGGATGAGTGAGCCCAGCAAGGTGGTGCTGGCAGAGTGCTGATGGGACTGCGCCTCATTTGGAAAATCACAGAATCCTAGAGCGGTTTGGGTTGGAAGGGACCTTAAAGACCATTTAATTCCAACCTCCCTGCCATGGGTAAGGATGCCTTCATTAGACCAGGTTGCCCAAAGCCCTGTCCAGCCTGGCCTTGAACACTTCCAGGGGTGAGGCAAATGAACATGTGGAAACTGTGGCTCTTTGGAGAAAGTGGCCAATTTGGGAGAGATGTCACTGTTATTCCAGCCACAAGCCAGTAAAATAGTGATTTGCAAATAATGCTGTGCATGCAGGACTCTAATCTTCCTGGGCCAAGTTTGACTGGGCAGCAATCAAATCCAGGTCAGCCCTGTTTTCACCTCAAAGCTGAAGAGGAAGTGTCTGCTGGATCTCATTTTTCTGATTTCCCTAAAACAGCTTTCCCCACATGGAAGTGCATCCCTCACTTGGGAGGAGCCATTACACCTTCTATCCCTCTGGTGGCAGCCACACCTCAGGGATGCCAGGTGTGAGGAGCACCTTGTCCTCTGCAAAACCCCACTTCTGGAGGCCTGTCTGCAATAACCCGAGCTGGAAATGGTGAGTGATCCCTAAAAACCAGCATGGGCCACCTTTAACTGTGCTGGACCCACTGGGGAGAAACAAGCCCAGCCAGGCAAGGGCACAGGATCTCTAGCATGAAGATCAGACCATGTCCCCGAAGGGTTTGGGTTGGAGGCTGAAAATCCAGTCGAGTTTCCTGGCCCGTGGCTCAATGGCATGGAAACAGAAACGCCCCAGCAGGTTAAGAGCAGGCTCTTCCACCTAAAGGATGAAAAGAAGGGGGAAAAAAAAAAAAAGCAAGAGAGAGAAAGAGCTGCTGCCATTGAATAATTGATGAGTTTCAGACCAATCAATGCGACAGCAGAGCAGGGCTAATTAAAGGTTTCTGAGGAATCCCTGTAGTAATTTACTTGAATGTAAGAAGTTCATATTCTCTCTCCCTTTTTTTCCCCTCCCTGTTCCCAGGAATTCCAGTTTTAGGCTTCGGCGGTCTCTAACCACCGCTCACTTTTCCCCTCCAGGGGGGTGTTTGCTATGGAAATATGCAATTAATATTGCAGAGATCGTAATTGCTAATTATTAAAACAATGCTACCCCTTTTTTTCATGGCCTACTTTCTTGCTCAAAATGATTTAAATAACAGGGAAAAGAAAAAAAAAAAAAAGAAAGGGAAAAAAAAAAAAAAAGGAGCAGAGACAAGGTGGCTGGGGCTCAGCTGAGCCAGGATTAAGCGCTGAGCATGGCTGGGTTTGGCTGTAATTCGGTGAATTCCTACATTTGCCTGAAAACTAAGGGCAAGGTGGTGACGCTGCTGGCGAGTGGCCTTGCCATAACCTTGAGCCATGCCAAAAAAAATGCCTTGCAATGCTAGAAATAACTTTAACCTATTTAGTGACGAGGCTTCCTGGATGGTCCACCCGTGTTTCTGAAGCAGCTGTCGTGGTGGTGTCCTGGTGCTGACTGCTGCCATGAAATATTAATTCAGTGATGAGGAATTAACTGTCAGAGGTGTAGGCTGTCAAGGGAAAGGTGAATCAGGCAGAGGAGAGGTGCTCAGTGCCAGGGACCTGGTCTGGAGAGGGGATACAATTCCCTACCATGCCTGGCCAGGACTTGCTATCCCACAAAAGAAATATGGGGCTTTTGGGTAGCCCAGAGGTTGGGATACTGGGGGACTGGAGGAGAGCACAGCCAATTTATGGTGCATCCCACGGGACTTAAAACCCCAAGGTCATACTCTGAGGGAATGACCTCAAGCTGTGCCAGAGCAGGTTTAGGTTATCTGTTGGGAAAAATTTCTTCACTGAAAGGGTTGTTCATCCCAGGGCACTGGTGGAGTCCCCACCCTGGAGGGGTTTAAAAGCTGTGTAGAGGTGGCACTTGGGGACACGTGTTAGTGATAGGCTTAGCAGTGCTGGGGAATGGTTGGACTCAATGATCTCAGAGGGCTTTTTCCAACCTAAATGTCTCTGTGATTCTGGGATGGTCAAGAGTTGAAATGTTGTGGGGCTGAATTGCTCCCCGTGCTTTGCATCCCAACCCCTTTCTGACTGGTTGCTTGAGTCACATTGCAGGGAAACTGGATTTGGCCAGGATGGGATGGAAGGAGCACACACACAGTGTCACATGAGGTTCTGTGGATTTAGGCATGAGCTGGAGGCCAAGGTAAGAGCTGCTGGCACAGAGAGCACTCGTGGAGCTCCTTGGAGTACCTCCTGCATGCTGTGGCAGCTGCTGCAGTCGTGGAGGTAGGGGACTTAAACAACAGACTGCACTGAGCAGCAGCACGACCAGGATGTGAAGAGCACTGGGGTGGTTCCATCATCCACCTGAGCACAGAGCACAAAAGGTGAAAAATGTGCTGCTGAGGGTGCTGGCAGCACATCACACACAGCCATTTGTGCACTGAGCATCAGACTGCAGGAATCCAGGGAGGGGGGGAATCTGCCAGGGGGGGTTTCTGGAAGCAATGTATGTGGAAATAGGGCTTTAAAAAGTCCCCTTGTGCGTTGAGGCTGGTGAAGGGGCTGTTTTCTCCAGCACATAAATGAAAGTAAAAAATTGGCAGGGTTATAATAAAACATGAAGGGCTTATGTATAAGCTGGGAAGCAAGGCTTTGAATGGGTTCCTGGCGGTCTCAGGTGGTGAAAGGTGTAGCTCTAATGCAGCAGGCAATTAGAAACAGGTTTGCTATTAACTGGCTTTACTTTGCTGGCTGCTTTGATGGAGCTGACCTTCCCCTCCCAGCCTGTCCTGGTGCAGGTGACAGGTTGGAGAGCGCCTGGCCCTCACCCCTCCGTGTTAAGTACAGGTGGCAGGCCCACATATTGTATCTTTTCCTGCCAAGAGGGGAAAGATTTGGTGTGTGTAGAGCTGATGGTGTGAAGGTTGAGCCCTGGCTCTGATGGAAGCATGTAGGCAGGGCAAACTTGTGGTCAGGGAGGCAGGAGAAACCACTTCCAGCTCCCCAGTATCCCTCCGAGAGCAAAACAAAACCCTGGTGGGTCTGGGGTGTTTTTAGGAACTTTTTTTCTCTCATTTCTCTCTCATTACAGTGGATGCTCTACCTTTAAAAATTCCTATATATTTTGTAACACTGTCAAAGGTTTGTTACAGATGTTACCAGCTGATTTGCCTGGAATTTCTCCCATTTATCCTAGGAGTGAATGAGGAACTCTGATAAGAGACAGAAATTTTCCTGATTTGCTGAGTTTTTATTTTTAAAGGACTTGAACTAAGTAATCTTTTCCTGCAGCTCACAAAGCTGCCTGGAAGTTACCTGATCTAGTTTCAAATCCACCACTGATCCTGCTGGGATTTGCACCAGTAATTTGAAGAAAACCTTTCTGCTGCTTTTCTTAGGTGTGCTCTGCTTTCCACCACCAGCTGTCATGTTGGGTCACCTGTGATGAACAGGGAGAGTGGGCAGGGGGTAGTTGGCTTCTGCAGGGGGAGAATGGGGATTGTTGTCAGCTCCAGTAGGCAGGGAATAATCAGTTTTGGACTGGGCATGGCAGATGTGGAAGAGCTGCCTCTGTTACAGCTCCAGCCAGGTGACTTCTGTCTCCCTGCTGATGTGCACCACACCTGAAGCTGCACCTTTTTGGACAGAGTAAATGCCTGGTCTAGTGGAAGGTGTTGGAATGAGATGAGGTTTTAAGTCTTTTCCAACACAAACCATTTTAGTACTCTATGAAATGGAAAACACAGGTGCAGAAGCAACTGCCAGGAGTCACTCAAGGCTGCTGAAAAGCCAGGCAGGTAACTCATATCTTTTTTTTAGCCTCATACTAGTCAGAGCTTTGATTAATATCTCTCATGGATCGGTTCCTCTCACTTGGGACCTTACTCATCTCCATTACACTGACAACACCTCGGTTGCAGATTTCTTCAGCTGCAGCTTTGGGGAAAGTCCATAGTCAATTATTTAAAATAATTGCCACTTTTTGTTCTTGCAGGCTTGAGCACCCCTCTGAAATGCTGTCAAGATCCACATCAGGCTCCCAGAGCAGTGTATAATTCATCTCCTTCCCAAGCCAAACCATTACATCTTCACCCAGAGTTGGTAGGTGAGGAGCTCAGGTCCTGATTTCTGAGGGTCTTGGAGCCCAGTGCTGGTTTTTGAGAGGAAATCAAAATACAGGCAAGGCAATCCCCACCTTGGTGTGGGCCATCAGGCATAGCAGCAGGTGGTCAAACAAACTAGACTGTTAATCCAATCAAATTATGGCAACAAGTCTGAAGGCATTTGCATTCAGATTCAAACTGCTCCCACTCTTGGATGAGCGTGTTTGATTAACTAAAAGGTGGGGATAAGCAAAACCAAAACAAAACCAGACAAAGGGGTGGTTTTGCCAAAATGCCAGGAGCTTTTTCATCACCTGTAATCAGGTGCACAGGGAAGAGAGACAGACCTTAGGTGACACAAGAGCCCCTCTGCTCTCCCTGCTGCCCCGCTGGGATGGACGGAGCATCCCTGAAGGACAGGAACTGGTTAAAGCGCAGCTCCTGTGTAGCAGCAGGATCTGCTGCACAAGTGGTGAAGGATTGGTGGGCTGTAATGATGCTTGGGCTGTATGGAAATGCCCACCAGCCCTTGGCAGCAGCCGCGGCGCAGACGGGAGGACGCGGCTCCGAGAGGCACAGGGAGCGTTATTGATGCGCTCGCCTCGGGGAGGGAAGCGGATAATGGATGTGGGATGTTGGCCGTGCTTTGTCATCAAACGAGGGGCCTGAAAGATGGTGCACTGGAATATTATCAGTCATTCCTTGATCAAGATGTAATGCTCTCAGGGTCCTTTTCTTTTTCTCTTCCTCCCCCACCGCACCGGCGAATGCTTTTATTTCTCACTCTTTGACCTTTTTGCTCCGGTGTTTGGGATGCTTGGATCCATTCTCCTTTTAACCAAGAGAGCACCATCCTCCCCTCTCCTCTTCTTCCCTTCCCTCGAACCTGAACATACTGGTGTGAACTTGAGGAAATCACATTTCCTGATCTGTGTTGCTTCATCCTGGAAAGGCCTCTTGCTTTTTATTCCCCCCGCCACACTGTTAATAGATTATGTGTGTGCATTCAAATACTTAAGTTTTATTTCTACGGTGCTATAGGTAAAGAATAGTGCTTCATAAGCAAATAAAAAGGTCAGTCCTTGCTTTGAGATTGCCATAACACAGCAAGGGATGGCAAATAAGGGGTTTTATTACATCTCACCTGTATTTAGGCAAATCAAACAATTGCATTTTTTACAACCCTGCGTAATGGCCTGATGCAACCAAATGAGACCTCTCTCCCGGGGAGTTTAAGCAGCATATTAGCTTTATCACTTGATGACCCATAAAATGGTTGTGCACCCCTTAGTGATTACCTGACTTACTCAGCACAGCTCAGCAGGGAGGATATTTAAACATTTTTTGCATTATCAATTTCACAATGTCATAGTTCTAGTTGTCAGCCTTTTAAAGGGGGTGTCTTTCCTTTTTAGCCTTGTATGCAGCAGTAGACCAAGGAAGGTGGGGTTGAGAAGACAAAAATTAGATTTATCCATATCCTGGAGGTGGGACTAGAATTTGAGGCGTCTTCTCCTCCATCCATGTCTCCTCTCATGACATTTCATTGCATGAATGATTTGGTAGTTGTGAACTAATGGTGTTGATGGACAGGGACAATGGAGAAATATTCCCTCTCATGTGGCAGAGCTTTGGCCATATGTTGCAGAGTGGTGTTAAGACACAGAACAGGAAAGGGGTGGGAGTAAATCCTGCCCGTCATCTCTGCAGGCTGCACGTGGCAGGAGAGCCCCAGCTCATGGGCTAGTTTTCTGGGCTGCAGAGCATTTCATCCCCCTCCGCACTCTGCAGCCAGTTTTTGTGCATTTATCATCACCTCTTCACTAATTATCTTTAAGCACGAGGTGCCACAACACCGTGTTCATGTGTCTTGGTGTCTTGACAGGGGTTCCATGTGCAGAAATGCCAGGTTAGGAACCTGCTCCCAGGTAAAGGCTGTCTACAACTGGAACAGATGCTGAGCAAACCCTCGCCAGCATCCCATTTACTCACCTCTCATAAATGAGAGGTGTCACTTTTCTGTAGCTGACGGAGAATTTGCAATCAGACAAACTCTCTGGGTTGGTGTTAGGAGAAGCATTTCAAAGCACTTACGGCCAAACACCTCTTCCACTCCATCTGGGGTCATTTCTCCTTCCTCGTGAACAACTTGCACTCTGAATGCCCCCAGATAAAGTGTGTAAGTGATGACAGCATCAGTGTTTGTCTGTACTCTACAGCTGGAAATGTAGGAAGAAGCGATGCAAAAGAAACGTGCTTCAGAGCAGTTTTTGAGAGAACAGGAACAACTTGGGAGGAATGAGATCCAAAATCAGGGCCTTGGGAAAAGAACTTTTTAATGACAGTGGTTTTGATCATCTCCGTTTGGGGGAATTGCTTTGTGTGTAAAGCAGGTTAGAGAAAAGTTTTGGGTTTTTTTCATTTTGTTAAAAACTTAAAGGTTTCAATATTCACGTCTCACCAAATTTGGATAAAAAGTTGGGTAAAGGCAAATATTTTGGTACCTGTTGGGAACAAGTCAGCTGACAACTATTTAATTGAAAAAAACCCCCACCTAAATTTAAATTAGGTGGAGTTTCTTTTCTACTGAAGAGATGAAATAATATCATGAGATGAAATAAAAATTATTGAAATGAGACACTTCACTATTTTAAAAAGCTTTTTATTTCTTTATTAAAAATCTTGTTGCAATCAGTATAGGTTTGAGAAACTGCAATGTGTTTGCCTGAAGTTCATTGCTTCCGGGAAATACCTTTTAATGATAAACTTATAGACCACTCTGATTTTCAGGTAGGAATCACAGACCCTCCTGGCACTAGGGATTTATTTGCTCTGGCATTGGGCTTCTTAAAGAGAGTTTCCCATAGATTTCATGGCCTAGGAGTTTCCCCCTAACTTGTCTCAGTCACCACACTTGGATGAACCCCAACTAGAGATGTTTTGGGTAGTCTCAACACAACTGGCACTGGATACCTGTGTTTGAGAATTTTGTTCCCACCTCCTTTGCAATTTGTACAACCTCTCTTGGTTGGAAGATGCATTGAGACCCACTGAACTCCATCCAGCTGACCTACATCACCAGGGAGCATTGAGATGCCTGAGCATGTTGCCAGTGGCCCCAAACAACACCAAGACTGTAGCTGAGTCCAAAGTCACATCACCTTCGGGCTGCAAAGGAGTGGAACCTCTCCTGCTCTTGCACAGCATCCCCCTCTGCCCATGGCTTGAGGAACACCAAAGGTTAATTTTCCAAGCTCTGTGGAAAATTTTGAGGTGATGGGGTGAGCCATCTTACTTCAAATAATTCTGAAACTGCACAGGCCTCCCTGTTTTGACTTATTCTGTCTCATCAATCACACTGAAACTTTTTAAGTCTCTGTGGGAATTCAGTAAGTAGATATCACAAAGGGCTTGCATGGTACAGCGATAGATCATCTATTCTCAAATATGCACACTGAGCATAGCAGTAGTAGGATTCACTCCCAAGAGCATCCCCCAGAGATAGATCTCGGGCCTTAGTTAAAGACCACTGTTTCTATTCATTATCTTGTCACTGGTTCCAGCACTGGTTTGATCTACAGATGTTTGTGTAGGGACTAGAGCTTACTAACTGTAGGAGGAGAGCGCTTTGCGGTTCTGTCACCAACTGGGTGCAGCCACTTCGGGCAAGTCACTTGCTCCTGGATCACCAAAAATACATGGACACTTCAAACTTGTTGACACAGATGGGAGACTGGGGGTGGAGGGGGCGGGGGTGTGAGGATTTTGACTCTTTGCCTGTGTTACATTAGTCAGAGTGTACTTCCTTTTCAGTCTCCTGGAGGTGGAGGAGGTGGAAAGGCTGCAGGCTCACACACGGGAGCAGTGAGAGAAGGTGTCACGTGGTGGTATCCGTGGTGAGACTGGGGTTCTTCTGTCCATCAGAGCAGTGTGTCTTGGGGAAGATGTGGGAATAGGATTTGTACTAAAAGGGTTGTTGGCAAGTACGTGCCGGGGAGTCCCGTTTTTTCTTGGAGATGTCCTGCAGGTGAGAAGGAGGGGAGATGTCAGCTACTGCTTCTGTTTTTAATGCCTGGTTTCTCAAAATCCTCTCTGACGTGCAAGGAAGTCATCTTTACAGTTCTAACTTTGTTTGGTAGGCAGCTGAACTAGATGGTTCTTGTAGGTCCCTTCCACCTGAGTTATTCATGAGTCATGATGATGAAGTTCCTATCCCTGGCGGCGTTCAAGGAACGACTGGACATGGCACTCAGTGCTCTGCTCTGGTTTTCGAGGTGGGGATTGGTCAAAGACTGGACTTGATGATCTTGGAGGCTTTTTCCAACCTAAACAAATCTGTGATTCTATTATTTTTAGATTTGACCCTATCTCTCATTTAATATCTGTTTAATTAATGTTAAACAAACAACCCATCCAGCCATCCTAATTTTTCCTTCCCTGGAAAAACTTTAAAGGGCTGAAGACTGGTATCTTGTTAAGTCACCAGCTGGAAAATACTCACAGAATCATAGAATATACTGAGTTGAAAGGGACCCACAGCTCCTGGCCCTCAACAGGACAACCTCAAGAATCCCACCATGTGTCTGTGAGCGTTGTCCAAAATCTCCTTGAGCTCTGGCAGGCTTTGTGCTGTGACCACTGCCCTGAGCTACACTGAGGTAGATGGTGTTGATCATTTGTAACTGGCTCACAATAACACACATTCTCTTCTCATATGCTCCAAAGGCTGAACCTTCCCTGCCTTGTTCCATTTACCGCTGCTCCACCAGAAATTACTATCACCTCAGAAATTACTCACATCATTTTTCAGTTTGCTTTTGGATGTCAAACCGAACAACAATCCAGGATTCTGAGATAAATGTGTCAATTTAGGTTTTGTTTTGGGTTTTACTGTGAGTCTTTGTAATACAGCTTCACCCAAATGCTTCCTAAATCAGGACTCTGCTTTGGGTTTGACAATTCTTTGATGATTTCTGAGACTCAGAGCGAATAATGCAGCTGACTGCTGAAGGGCTCTGCTGTGGGGGTTAGTTTTATGAAAAAAATTCTTAACTATTCTGCCCCATAAATCCTGAGCCTAACGCCATGAGACCTTCATCAGCGAATTCACTCCCAGCGTATTGGCATTTTAAATTTTTGACAGTCCCATTTAACCATCCGCATCGATCGCAGGTTTGGGTACCTAAAAAAGAACCTTTTTCAGGGGGAATTTGAATTCCGCTGGAGTAGAAGGAAAGCCCCAGATCACGTCAAAGCACTTTGATATCTAATTGGCAATCCTGGGATAGTGTAACTTCAATTAAAGTGAAGTTGTCCCACATACCTGTCTGCTGACCCGAGTTCCTGCATGAACACGATGATGTTTGATAACGAGCATGGAGAGCACACAGTGTAACAAGCCCAAGGTATCAAGTGTCCTCGGGGCTCGAGGTATCAAGTCTCCTTAAGGCACCTTTTCCTTCTGTTTTTCTTTTTATTAGTATTATCATTATTATTATTTCTTTCCCCCTATAGTGGCTTTACCCACCTGTAATTGCAATAGAAGGAGGGAGCCAGGAGATATTTCTTTGCAGACGAGACAGTGGTTGTGTTATTATGGCATATTATGTTACTTTCCATTAGACCAAAAACTTTTCATCTCTAACCCTAGGAGGTGACCTACAGTAAATACAGTGTCATATTTAGCTTTTGTAAATAGCTTAGCTCTCATGAATGTTTTATAGTGGGGTAAATATCACATTCTCTCCACTTATTTACATCCGCACAGCATCACAGAAGACTTGTTGGTATTAAATATTAATTGTAAGCTTCAGTGAATCTATGCTTTTGTCAAGAGTGCACTGGGCCACACATCTTCTTTGGCCTCACACGTCGAGAAAACCGCATGATCTTCCGAAGAAAGAACTGGAAGTGCATTATCAGTGTTTTTAACCAAACTGCTCCTCAGCTTGATGGCTGCAGCTTCCACTGCTTTCTCTCATCTGGGAGGAGGGAGGGAAGTCATGGACAAAGATGTGCATGGCTGACCCAACACTTTGACCTTAGTCTATGTATCCTTTGCGTCCCAGGGCATCTTCCTGTGGAAGGATTTTGGAGATTTATGAAGGTCAGAATGGATCAGCCAGTCTGGTTTGCTCTGTACCTCGGTCCAGTGACCTTCTTGGTTGAGCCAAGAACTGGCGTCTGCCTAAAGCATATTTTACTGGGAAGCAACCACATTTTTGGCTGGAAGACATCAATCAATGGTGAATCCACCATATCCCCTGGTACACTGCTATTACTTGATGCATTGTTAATTAATTTTAGAATTACCAACAATTTTTAATGCCATGCTATGATTTTCCTGGTTTTTGCTTCTAGACATGGATTTTTGTTGTGCCTTTCCTGGCAGATTTACAGATCTTGTCTAGTATCTTGTACTTTCCTCCCGGGAAGGGCAAGCTTTCCATCTCATGATGGAGGGTGATAATTCCTCCCTTTCTCTGGATGTGCTAAACGCATGGAGCTCTTGGTCTCTGTCAGAAGTTTCAAATTGTTCACAACAATTTTTGGATCTCCGTCAATTGTTGTTTTAGGGCTGGAGGATGTACTCAATACTCCAGGATCAGCCTCTCCTTGGTGCATAAAAGCTGTTTTCTCAGCACTGAGTCTTCCTTCAGAGTGATCATGACTCATTACAAGTTTTGGTTGCAAAAGATTTTTTATTTTTTTTTTTTTAAATCCAATCCACAATTCTTCATAGATAGTTTTTTAAGAAACTACTCCAAAGTGAGACCTACCTTTGGAAATGAACAAGACCCTGAGATGTGCTATTTTTATTGTCTATGCTGAATTATACAAATTTGGGAGAGTAGAAAATAGGCAGATTGGGCTGAGGAGGCTAAAGAGCAGTGGAAGGGACAAGGGGACAAAGACCTGATATCTTTGAGACATTATTTTTTTAAATAATCCCCCAGAATGTTTCCTCTGAAAGAGGAAATCGCTCTTTTCCTGCCTGTTGCTGGTGCTGGTTTGGGTCCTTGTTTATGCTCTGGCTGGTACTGGAAAGGTGGTTACTTAGGCATGGAGGAAAGATAGTGTAATGGAGTTTAACAGCATTGATTTTACACGGAAGGCTCGTTCTGCGCTTAAACCCCTCCTTTCCCCATGAATACCTTATTTAAATGGCTGGCACATCATTTTTTAATGAGATGTTCCCTAATCCATCTGACCAAAGACTAGGAAAACTATGACTACACAAGAGGGACAAAAAGCTTCTGGTTTTGTTGACTGCCTGACTTTCTGATTCATTGACTTTGGTGGCCTTTCATTTTGCAAGAAATGCCTTTTCTGCCCACCTGACCCCAGCCCATTAAAATGATTGCAGAAACCAGAGCAGTTGCTGGTGCGTGCTGGAGTTTGTCAAGTGACTCTTAGCCCAGAGTAGCAGCCTGGTTATTTTTAATCAATGCAAATCAAGTTTTGAACCATCCATTATGCCCTGGTCCAGGGGCAAACTAAACTATATTACAAAACACTTAAGCCCTGTAAAAATTTCCTGACCTCTGAAATCTCTTATGACCTAGTTGCAGCTTCACAATGTCTAGCACTAATCTCTCCATTAAAGCCTTTTCACCTATTTCCTAAACTGCTGCACAATGTATGTATTTAGACAAAAGCAGCAGCTTTCAGAGCCATTAAAGGCTCAAGCCAAAAGTAAAGATGATTTTCTTGTGGCTGAGGATGTCTGACAGCCCAGGGGGGTTGGACAACACCATGTTCTTCAGCTGACCCTTATTTAAGACAACCTGTGAGTGTCAGGATTACGACGCTAAGATTACTGTGGTATTTAAATATTATGTTATTAGTCAAATACTGGCATGTATAAACCCAAGATAATTTGGGGGGAGAGGATAGAGGAAGGGGGGAATTCACTGCAAGGCTCAGATTTAAGCTGTTTGATTCAGTTCACAAATCAGTCTTCAAAAATATGTTTTCCCCCACTTATAAACTGCTATTTATATTTACTGCATCAAATTAAATAATTCCCCTCAAGTCTGGTGACCCTGACATGCTTTTTTTAAATTCACTAATTTCCTTTCTAATGGAAACAAGTGTGTTGCATTTGTGGGAGAGTGTGTTAAATCTCCCTGTTCCCTTGAAGGGAAGGAGAACCTGAAATCTGTGTTACTCTCCACAAACTTTCAAATTCCCAGAACTCTCAGGACTCTCACAAAGGACAGGCAAGAAAATCTATGGACTTTTCTCTCCTGAGGAAGAGCCAGTCTGCCAAATGAGAAGAGGCTTCACTTAGCTGAGAGTGTGAAGAAGTGGGAAGAAAATCCAAATTAAGGGTCTCTTCCAGACTCACCCTGATCACTCAGCCTTTCCACAGGCAGAGCAAGGACGCACATGAGGTCAAAAGAATTGCCCCTGTTAATCTGTTTTTCTCCACCAAGTGGGTAGGGTGATCAGTTCAGCTCCTAGCAGCCCAGTCATCGATGTCAGGAGGTGGGTGGGACAATTTCCACCTTGACACAGGTACAGATCACCCGCATTGCAAAATAACTTTGCCAGAAAACACAATCCCATTTGTTCTACAGGTTCTGCAGGAAGCAGTGAGCCCGTGGGGACACAGGGTCTGCTGTGACTGCACCACCTTCCCAAACCTCTTCCAAAGCTCATTCCAGCTCTTCTTTTACCTTTGAAACCACCCCTTTGGGGTGACCCTGGTTTGGCTGCATCGTCTGTAGGACCTTTGGGTTCCTCCTCTGCAAAATCAGGATGGTTGCAAAGCCCCTCAGGACCGACTGGTGCATAATGTAAGGACCAGAGCAAATTATTTTGGAGCAGCAGACCCGAGGAGGCACAATGGACAGAAGGGAGTTTCCCAAGGGAAGCCGCTGGCATTCCCTGCACTGCCTGAGGTTGTGCCATTCGCCTTCCCTTTATCTCCCTTTTTTTACTGGAGTTTTTTTGCTTGTCATTCTTCACAGTGCTGTGGTCTCAGGATCCAGTTAAGCAAACCCCACATTATCCACACTACCTAACAGTGTGACATCTGTGAATGGCTTTCTAATTACTCAAATAAATCAGCATGATTGGAAATTCTTGAGATTTTATTGGGAAGGAAATTTATAGTAATTAAATCCAATTAATTTTGGATTTCTGTTAATCCAAAGAAGGTTTCGGAAGCTTTGGGTTAGACCTGCATTTTCTCCAGGAAGTGATGTGGGTGGAAGAAAGAGAAATTAATTGATTTTGGACAACATGATAATAGGAGAATTTTTCAAATGAGTTTGCTATGCATCTATCATCAAATGGAGAGTCTCTTTTCTGGTATCTAATAATATCGTTCGGGGCTTTTACTGAAGATTCAAACAGACTAAAAGGAATCTTTTTTAATCAAAATAAAGAACCCTTTTTAATTACTCAGACTCCCTCACAGTTGGAGGTAATAATTGTCTTACGTTCTTAAGTAGTGCTGTTATTAGCCTGCCCTGGGGGTCTTCTATTTTCCAGAAGTTGGCATTGCTCTCTGTTGAATGCCAGGGTGGAACGTGCGTCAGCTTAAATATTTCTGTGTCTTCAGTGCTGGGAGTGACGCAGGTTGAACCCAGCCTCTTCCTCTGGTGCTGCCAGCCCCCAAAACATCTGTACACAGCGACAGGAGCCCGTGTTCTACCCAGTGTTCTGCAGAAAATCACGTTTCCACAGGTCCACTTGTAAGACCATCCTTTTGTTTTTTTTTCTCAAGTACTTTATATGTTATTGGATTAAGTGTTTTGGTGGTTTGTTTGTTTGTTTGTTTGTTTTTTTGGGAGGGAGCGTTAATTTGGCAAATAAGTGCCAGTCAAGTGAACAAATATTTTCCCTCTCCATTTCTTTTTTTTTTTTTTTTGCTGTACATTTTAAACCTTCCCTTCAAGACTGATGGAGGGGGAAGGAGAGCATACAGGCAGTATCATGGACCTCCTCTGTGGTGGAACTTTGCAGGCTGTTCTGCAGGATGGGAGTACATACATTTCATGGGGGCTAAACAGAATTTATGGGGCCAGGGACTGAAGACCTGCTCAATGCCCATCAGAAATCTGGCTGTTAATAACTGACATCAAATTAACAGCTCTGGGTGGAGGGGAAGAGTATTGCAGACCCCGAGAAAAGATTTTTAATATTTATGCAGATCTTCGTCTCTTGTCCGTTTTCTTGGCTTTGAATACTGTTCCCAGGTCCATCTACTTCTTGTCAAAACACTTTTCAGTGGATACTTTTGTTGCCTGTTGTTCTTTTGTGGCTTCTTCCAGTGCTGAGCAGCATGAGGGTGCTCTCGATTGCAACTGATGTTAGTGAGAGCAGAACTAGCCAAAAAGCCTTTTAACTTACCACATACTGAAACACAGAATATAGGTATAATAGAGGTGGATTCAGATTCTGTCACTTCAGCAGCAGCAATCTTTTTATTCACCAGTATTTCTAATCAAGCACTCTTTCATTTTTTTTTCTCTAGGTGAAAAAAATGAGGTGAAATGCAATGAGGTTTGCCACAAACTGCTCAGAGAAGAGGCTGGATGCAGAACCAAGACATCCTGACCCTCGTGTTGCTGCTATGAACTTATCAGCTGTCTGATTCTGTCCATCTCCTAAACACCGCCTTAAAATTACACAATAATTTTGGTTGGAAGGAACTCAGTGTGTTTCGTTGGTCTCAGAAGGAAAGGACCCAAGAAAAATAAGTAATGCATCACACAGAGCAAGACCCTTAGACCTGAATGTCTACAGAGAGAGGAAAAGAAAAAGGAAAGAATAAGGAGCATAAAGGTGCTCCCTCTGTAATTGCAGAAGTGATGTGTTTTGGTTCAGTTATTCAGTAAGTGGAAGTACTGAAGAGGAACTAAATAAGCTGCATTAGAACATCTTCTGAGGCTGTGGCACCCATCAGCCCTGAGATAGGTTTGGTGGAGGGACAACGTAGAGCTGGTTGCACTGACCAGTTGCAGGGACAGAAGGAAATGATGATGTTTCTATGTTTCCCGTCAAAAGCCAAGAAAAGCCTTGTTCAATATTACTGGAAATAAGAAACTAGTTTAGAAGACATCCCAAACTTCACATGCACCAGCAGCCAGTGTAACTCCTGCATTGCAAACCCTTAGTATAGCCAAGCAAAGACCTTCCACTGAGGCAACTTTACAGGGCTTGAAATACTGAGTTTTCTGTATTTCTGGGTATAAAGCAAGGAAAGGTCTGGGTGAAGACCCAGCAGGCAAAGAGTTAAGCTGTTTTCATGTTCCAGGTACTTCTAAAGAAGCCCTGTATCACAGTGCTGTGTCTTTCTGAATGTGAGTTTACACTGCTTTTGTGCTAATGCATTTATATTGTGATTTTGAAAAGCTTTTTTTAAAGAGGAAGATAAATCTTACCCAAATCTGATAATCATTTTCAAAAATCTCTGCTCTGAGATTTATGTTGGTTTTTTTTTTTTTTTACCCCTCCCGCTGACTAAAAAAAAAAAAAAAAAAAAAAAAAAACCAAAAAGGGAAAAAATAAAAGGAAAAAAGAGAGGAAAAACAACAACGCTACTGCATCAAAGACAGAAATAATGGCTTGTAAGTACTTAAAAGCTTATGGATAGGAAACTTAAAAAACTGGTCAGATTCAAACCAAATCCTATCAGATTTTCTTGGTTCTCATAAACCTTTAATCAGCTCCCATGGGGCATTTTTACTAACGATAAAACATGTGATTAGAAGACACATGAACTACTGGAATTATGACAACGAGATGGGCTTTGACTTCAGTTGGACTTAAGAACAGGAATTTAGGAAGGCGTGGCAGCGGCGGCAGTAGGAGACTGCCCCAGGAGGGAACACACCGGGATGCCATTTCTGTCACCAGAAGCCAAACTGGTGGAAAAGACCCTCATTTGCTGTGTCTCAGCCCTGTGAGGGGTTTTCAGAGTCCAGGGCATCCTCTCTGATCACTGGTGCAGTCAGCACAGGATGTGCATTGTGAGACACTGGCCTCTGGCTGCCTGCTGGTGCTCATGGGGCATGGGAATGGGACAACCTGGAAGGGAAAACAGCTCAGTGTTTTCATTAGAGGGCAGGGATGATCCTAATGGATGGCAAATCTGGCACTCTTCACCAAACCTTCCTATAAGGTGATGTCTGCCTGGTCCCATCCTGCCCCATCCAGGTCCCGGTACTTGCTCGAACACCAGCCTATGAACTTGACCCAGCTGCTTTCCAGACCAGGGTGTTTTTGGTTTAAAACACCAGTTTTCTGGTGACAGAGCATTGGAGCTGAATGCAATTTAAGCAGAGTCTCTGGGTGCTTTTGTCTAATGTGTATTTGTTGGGGCACAGTCACTGAGACAGAAGAGATTTTGAATTAGAACCACAGAATCACAAAACGGTTTGGGTTGGAAGGGACCTTAAAGCTCATCTCATTTCAACCCTCCTGCCATGGGCAGGTACACCTTCCACTAGATCAGGTTGTTCAAATTAGGCTGGAAAAAGCTCCTTGTCCCCTTTATGGGAGAAAATAAATATTTTATAAGCTATTTGTAAAGGTCCAACACATCAGCAGGACAGAAATATGCTGTAAGTAGCATAGAAACCACCAATATGGTGAACATAAGCTGGGACTCCTCTATATTAGATGTTACTGACAAATGTGAGAATTTCTATTTCTGTCATTCAAGATACGTTTTATTTGGAAAAAAACACAGGTGTCTAGGTAGAGATGAACTGGTCTTTGTAGGACACTGCAGGCTTCTCATGGGGTTCCATGAGATGGGAAATCATATTGAGAATTCTTACTCTTATCAACTATTCAGTGGTCTCAATCAGGTGTCCACAACCAGAGCAGAAGCAGTTTTTGATTACAGCAGCCTGAAGACCAACAGATGTATCACCAAGCTGCTCACTGAGCCTATTCTGCAAGGACAATCCTTGCTTTAGGATCACCGTTTGTCAGCTGGGAAAACTCTGGCCTGGGGTCCCCTCCTAATGAGCTGGGATGATGCTATGGGAACACCTGACCACAAAAAAAACCCCATGTATTTCTTGCAGGCATCAAGGGGCTGCACACTTGGGGACAGCACATTTGGGGCACAGCCAGCAACTCCTGTGCCCCCCTCGGTGCTTCTCACTGTTGTCCCATGGCAGCCACTGCAGGCAGCTGCACGACTGACACAGAAAAAAGGGGGTTTATCCTGGATCCTGCTGCTTCCATGTGAGTCTGCAGAGCACTCAGACACCAGGATGGGCACCAGAAAGCACAGGGCAAGGTTGCACCCTCTGATAAAAGAGGTGGAAGGTGGTGACCAGCCTGAGCTGATCTCACAGGGCGGATGCCGGGAGAGAAGGTGCTGTCAGATTTTTCCATGAAGGATGTTTTATTTTCCAATTCAGTTTGGTTCTGAAATTATATATTATCTATCTATCTATCTATTTATCTATCTATGTACCTATCTATCTTTCTACTATCTATCTATTTATCTACTACCTATAAAGGGATAATTTCTCTTAGTATTTAGGAAATATTGCATGTCCTGTCTTTTCACCCAGGTAAATACTCGAGGCCGGTATTTGAAAGGACAAGTATGTTTAGTATGTACAGATCTGTACATCTGGTTGGGTTATTTCAGATTAGGGAAAACTGCTGGTCCTTTAACCATCACAATTTAAAAATTACCTCACAAAGCAGTTTTATTCTTTGTATGTGGATATGGTAAAAATCCCACGTAAATAAAAAGAGCCAACATAATATCTCTGCTAGCATACAAGGAAGAAACTTGAGTCTGTTACCACAAAAAGACTTAACATAATCATTCCAGCACACCATGCAAAAATAATTTCAGATAATTCTGTATATATGACACTGTTTTACCCAGATGCTGGGAGACTGCACACATAACTTAGTTCATCTGTTGTAGTCCTTTCCAAATTCTGCAGGAATGTTTCTGAGGTCTGTATAGGAGGACTGTATTGGTTTATGTTATGCAAACTACTCCAACACTTTTTGCTATAAGATAAATTTGTAATTCCTAATGCTGTAACGTCTGCAGGAGGATTATTTTGTGTTAATGTGATTGAACTGTATAGTGGCTGGAACAACACAGAAATGATGGAAAAGCCTGATACTGTGAGTTACAAAATACAGAATTACTGGTGCAAGTGAGCCCCTGATAAAATACCAAACTCTTCCATCCTTACTCAGAGCAAAGGTAAAACTGGAAGCACAAGGTTCATATCCAGACCAAGGTCCAGCTCAAAAGCTTCCCTGTGTTGGGTATTTGTCCTTAGGAGTTTGGTCTGGCCAGGCAGAAGGGGAATTGTGACCATCAGCTGGGTCTCGTTCCCCTGAGATGTGGTGGATGCTGCATCCCTGGAAACATCAGGATCAGGTGGACAGGTCTCTGAGCAACCAGGCCTAGCAGAAGATATCCCTGCTCATTGCAGGGAGACTGGAACAGATGGCCTTTAAAGTTCCCTTCCAAACCAAACCATTCTATGACTTGTGGACAGGTAAAGATTGGGAGCTGCTTCCCACAGGAGCTGCTTCTCCCTTGAAGTGCCAGCATATGGTCTGAGACCTTCTTGAGTAAAAAGTTAGACTGCAATTTAATTGACATCCCTCTGTGCTGTGCCATCCATTTTGGAAGCCAAGAGACACCGGGTTGTCCCTCACCAGCCCCTCACACCATGTGCCTCTGCTTTCACCGTGGAGACGTGGGACATCAACCTGAGCAGTTCTGCCAGGCCTGGGGTCAATTCTCAGTCTCCCTTCTGGTGTTTTTTTTTTCTTTTTTTTTTGCCCCAGGTTTGCAGACATTTCTTTGCAGTGCTGATCTCTTATTCCTGCATAGGAACCATCTAAGGAGGTGGAAGCAGTGACCACTAGTTCACCTTCCAGGTCACCAAGCCACTCTCTGTCCATCACCTTCCAGCCTGGCATCACTTTGGAGAGCTGTGGCAGGTTGCCTCTGATTCAGGCAGAGTGGAACAGCATTGCTAGCATCCTCCATGGAGGTGCTGTGGCCAGGCTGGAGCATCACCATCCAGGTAGACTCCATGGATGTTTCAGGGAAGTGCTCTGCCGGCGTGCCCTGTTATTCCCCACACATGGAAAATTTGGGGGTTGCCCAGCAAATGCAGCCCAGTTCTACTGGAGCCTCACAGGTAAGAAACAGGTCCTCCGTCTGGACCCCAAGATGAAAGTGCACACACATTTTCTGGGAAATCAGAGTGGGAAAAAAAAACCCCACCTATTTCAGTGTATTTTCCTGCAGCCACTCGGCGACGGCTCACATGGAAATGCTTCGGTCACTTGGACTGGAGTCTTCAACACGCAATGACTTTTAACAGGCAACATCTGACAGTACCAAAGCCCTTTGCAGCCCTGGGTGAAATTATGATAACAAGAGAAAAAAGCTATTACTGCCACCATGCTTTCATTATGCAAATGATATTAAGATAGGCTGTGCAGATCGCCTGTGGCTATGCTATAATCTCCATGCAGTGATTATAATGTGTCAAACTTAGTCATTTTGATTATGACATGTTAATTACATGCCATCCTCATGCAGACATGAATATTACTCGCAGTCGAACAAAACACAAATTGGGGGCATTGTTTTTTGTTGTTCTTTCGTCTCTTTTTTTTTTCTTTTTTTTTCCCCCAGTCGTTGTTGTTGGAAATCTTTGTTGATTAAATGGATTAAAAGATAAAGAGATATGTAACATCGTAAACTCATTAAACATTGGCCAAGTCATCCCTGGCTGCCTGGGTGGAGTGGGGGGCTTCTGTCACAAAACCAGGCTGCAGCTTTATTGTTGGGGTTCTTTTTTTTATCCCAGCAGGGGTTATGTTTTAAAAAATATGTATTTTATAAACTGGAGAGCTGTGTGGCTTCAAAGAACATTGGAGTTTTTAACTCTTCATGGCGTTTTTCAGAAGTGGGTGCAGACAGCACCATCTCCATCATGGTGCAGCTTCCTTGCTGTGGATGTTTCTCATCATCATCCCCATCCTCAGGTACCTTAATTTCAGAAGAATCTACTTTTTTTAATTAAATAATGTTCCAAAGTTTTCTGAGGACAAGCCTTTTTTTTCCTGCTGCCTCACCATTTCCCCATGGCAGATCTTGCTTAACCCTCCTCGAGGAATAAAAGATATTTTTTCTTGTATTTTCCAGCAAAAGCATGTTTTAAAATATTGCTATTTTGAATGTGGCTCACTGTAAAAAAAATAGTTTCAGGGGAGATAGCTCAATAAAATATTCCCCCATGATGAAATATGCTATTAAATATAGAAACAGATCAGATATCAGATCTTCCCACAGAAATTCCCCTGGATGAGATATCTAGGTAAGAGGCTGAATAACTGAGACACCTCAGTAAGTATGGAAGGGAGATAAAAAAAAGGCACCTCACAAGGGAACAACACTTAACTAGACTTATAAATAGCTGGAACTGCAACTTGCCTGATTAATTTGGGGAAATAAGCCTCACTGAAAGCTTTTTGCAAATTCATCAGATTTCCTTTCTTTAACCCTTGCTAATGTTTAAAAATAAAATATTAACATCAATGTTAAGGCTTTGGTTTAGGTAATTAAATACTTTAAGTTACTGGTTCATTAAGAGGGATCTCTCCCAGTATTGTCTCCTCTGAGTCAGAAAAAAAGAACAAAATAGAAAGAGAAAAAAAGAGCTGATGGTAACCAAATAAAAATGTGCACAGTGGACTATTTGTAGCTAAAATTTTTATGATGTCCGGTGGGACAGGACTGAGAAGAGGGAGTGAGCCAAAGGATATCCAAACACCAAGGGAGAAGCTTAAAATTTAGAATTGCTCTGCTTAAAAATCAAATTCCATCTGAATTCCTGGGAGAAAAGTTCCTCCTGGAGGTACCAGCATAGCTGGAGAGCCCTGTCATGGGTGTGATGAGCACAGCAGGGCTGAGGTTGCTTTTGGGTGGATTTTGGGACATCTGGGGTGCAGATTGATCTCCTTTACTGTGATCAGTGATTTTTAACTTCATACTGTAGTCTCCATTTTGGCAGCCCTGAGGTGAGTTGGCTTTTTGCCTTTTCTGAAGTGCAAAATAAATTTTAAATAAAATAAAAGGCATTCCCCTAAACATTGTGTTTTTACAGAGGGACATTTCAAGGCAAGTTTTACACAGGTTCTGCCCAGAGGGAAATTAAACTCTACATGTAAATGGAGATTACACACAAAGGAATCCATTACTTTCAATATTTCTCAGCAGGAGGGTTCAGAGTTATTTAAATAAGTTTAGATATTAAACCTAAAGTAGCCATTAAAGGAATGTGGATTTGTTTGCCTAGTTTTTATAGAAATCTTTTTTTCTTTTCCAGCTGACTGAAAAATCCATTGCTTGCATGATGGTGAATATTTTTAATGCATAAAAAAAAATCAAAGAACTTTCAATATGACACTTCCTTTGAATTTTTAAGCACCAAATTACAGAATACTTATTATAGTAAAATGTCTTCTTTAGGAGAGATTAAACTGCAAACATTTTCCTTACTTTTTTTTTCCCTTTTTCCATCTATTCTTTAGAAGAGAGCTAATATAAACGCTGACATTAAACCATATTGGCTATGTAAGGCACTTTGATTGTCATTGAGATTATTTTAAAAGTTATTTAGGTCCCCACGTTACATCTTTGCAACTGCATGGAAAATGTTTCACCATGTTTCTCTTTGCAATATTTCTTTGGGGATTCATAAATATTGATTGTACCGTAAAAAATTGATGGAATCTTGAAACAGACTGCAGTCTTGGTAGCTGGGGAATTTACTCAATTTTTCTCAATAGCTGCAGTCTATAAAAAGAGGAGATTTTGCAAATTGTTTCTCACCTTGTCTTTTTAGTATTTAATAGCTCTCAATTCTGTAGCCTTCTGAACCATGCACCGGGTGCGTTTTCCATCAAAGCTGTATCAGACCTATTCAAAGGGAATTAAAAGGCAAGGTGTGACCAAGGGGTTAAACTGCCTTCCTGGCTGGCAAGCCTAACTTTCATTACTGGTGGCAGTGTAGAGCCATCCTACTGCTTGTTGTGTTAAAACTTCTGTTTAAAAAAAAAAAAAAAAAAAAAAAAAAAAAAAAAAAAAATTCCTTAAATGTTAATGGAAGTATGTAGAGGAAAAAAAAACAACCAACCAAAAAAAAAAAAAAAAAAAAAAAAGACCCAAACAAACAAAACCCATACCGACACCACCACCTGCCCCCCCAGTCCCAAGATTTACGTCAGTTTTAAAAACAAAATTAAAAAAAGAAAAAAAAAAAATAGGCATTTCCCCGAATGCCAAGGAAGCCCTTGGCATCTTAGTGTTAAGCATGGGATATTCTCCTTTAGCCATGGAAAAGTTTTAGCTCCATTCACCCAGGACTAGATGCAGAGGAGATGTTCTTGGCGAAGCCCCAGGGTGGAGCCTGCAGCCAAACCCTGACATCCTGCTCCTGTTCCACTGCACCAGACCCAGGCCATCCTTGCTGGAGCTCCTCTGGCTGACACTTGAGACGTTTTTGGTAAATGCTGGGATAGTTTGGTAAATGGTATAAAGACGATCTGTTTATTTCCCTCTTAAACCCTTGGTGGGGCTTTCTGTGACAGGCACAGCTGAGCTTGAAGGCAGCAGAGACTTCTTATGAGCTCAGTCCTGGCTGTGCTGGGAAGTTGAGAGGGGTGACACTGATTCCCTCTTCCCCAGCTGTAAATATAGACTTCCCCTTGGATTATTAAGCTCTCCCAAGGAAAATGTTGGCGTGCACCGCTGGGCAGGTGGGACTGTGCATGGGCAGCAATACCTTTGCTTTACTCCTAATTTAATTAATGGACATCCCATGAATAAACAGGAATAAAAAGGGGCAGTGGCAGATCTCTGTAGTGCTGGTGAGCTTTGCTTTCCTTCAGTCAGACTGGGTGCAGCCATGGGATTCTTTGCAAAGTAATGCTCTGGAGACACGTTTTGCTGGAAAGCTGTTCCAAAGCTCTGCCTGGGGTCAGATTTTTGCAAAGGCACTGACAAAGGGGCTCAGCTGCAGGTCCAGGAGCAATCCTGCCTTCCTCTATCACTCCATTTGGTCAAACCTGAAAGCAGTGTGAGATCTGGAGAAGAGATCACCCAAGCAGAGCAGAGGAAAAATCACTGGGCAAGAGTAGAGTAGAAATAACCATCCCCTTGTGTTGGGAGAAATAACTTAGAAAAGCATTTGATATGCTGGCACCTCTGCCCCATGCATCCAGCACCGGGGTTGTCACATGTTTAATTTGGCTCCCATAAATCAGCCAACAACAAGCAACTGTCCTGCTGCTGAGAGAAAATACTAGTTATTAAAAAAAAACTCATAAATATCTCTTTTTTAAATAGGGCTCCTGGTGTCCACTAGGTGATCCACAGGCTGTCCATCAGAGGTTCCACCCAGGTGCCCAGAAGATGTCAATCAGCAGTTCCACACAGGTGTCCAGAAAAAAAGTCCACGAGAAGTCCATAAGAGACACCCGGAAAAAAAACGGGGACAAAACACCCTAATTATTCAAGAAGATCGTAAATGTCTCTTCTTTTAAGTAGGCCTCCAATTGCCCAGATGAAAGATCCACAAGCTGTGTATAAGTAGTCCATCCAGGTGCCCAGAAGAAAAGTCCACAAGATGGTCATCAGGGGTTCCCTCCAGGTGTCCAGAAGAAAAATCCACAAGATAATTATCAGGGGTTCCATCCAGGTGTTCAGAAGACACAATCTGCTGAAAGGCTGACAGATTTTCCTCTGCCAGGATTCCACTTCACCACCTGCTACCTACTGCAACGTGCATCAGACTTTGAGACAGTGCAACAGTAGGAACGTTCCCCATCTGGCAACGCAGGCTTTTCCTCTTGGCTTGGAAACCCACTCACTGCAATTAGAAAGACCTGAAGAGCTTCTGATGACCTTAAGCCAGGGCATGTTCTGTAAAGAAAAGTGGCTGTAAGGGTTGCTGTTCCTCAGGGCCTTTGCTTCTGCTTTTGGAGTGTAACAGCCACTAACATTAACATTAACATTAACAAACATCAGCATTAACATTAATGGCTGTTCAGTCATGTAGGAGCTGTGGAAAAAGCCTGCATAAAAGTTGGGCATGTTGCAGTAATGGCTCGGGAGGCCTGTTTTATGTACTCAGTACTTTTAAGGTTTTACTCTTACAAACTGGAGTAGGAAACCCAAAAACCCAAACAGCTCAGGTGAGCTGCTGCCAATCTCAGCATGAGCAGGGTTGGCAGTGGGACTGTAATTATGGGGTTAGGTGGGGCTCGTGGTGGACCATCATAGGCATGTGGCCAGTATGGGCTCACCACTACACAACTGGACTGCACATGGTTAGGTCCTGTTTGGGGCCTTCCCCTCCACTGGTCATCTCTTGTTGATCTGGGACCTGATGAACAGTCTCTTTGCAAAGCCACACACAGAATCACAGAAGGGTTTGAGTTGGAGGGGACCTTAAAGAACATCTCATTCCACCCCCCTGCCCTGGGCAGGGACACTTTTCACTAAACCAGGTTGGTCAGGACCCCTGAGCGAGACACAGCAATGTGTACACAAGGGCTTGTGCCATTAAATCTGCTCATGCTACACTGCTGTGCTTTAAAGCAGAAAAAGCAGCTGAAAGTCTGAAATTTGACTCCAGGAATTTAATGTAATTGAGGAGCAAAGAGGCAACATTAGTAAAGGGAGGCAGGACAAGAGGGAGGGGATGTTACTGCAGGGCTGTGTAGCCCCCGTGTTTGGCCTCAAGGCTTAGCAAGGTGTTCATTCATCCTTGAGCCATGGATTTGGCTGTGGCAGAGGCATCTGTGGTGGACAAGCACAGTCCCAAGTGCCAGCTAGCCCAGGCAGGCAGGGGGCAGTGCATCAGTGATGGTGACTGCTGTGTGTGAAAAACCCCAGGGTAGAGGGATGGGGGCCTGAAACTGGGATTGCCCACGAACCATCATAGCACAGAGTATACAAGAGCACCTCCTTCACTCCAAACCTGACAGCACCCAACTTCCCAGGAATAAGTGCTTTATCAGGACACAGCTGCAGCAATTATCAGGCTGAACTCTGCCCAAAAGACCTTCACATCTGGTAAGAAATGGAGAAGACAATACCCCAAAAAGATGCAGAGCAGGGTTCTGATACACAAGGTATCAGAGAACTGGGAACTGACCTGCTACAGTTACCTTAAAGAACCAACACAAATTCTAGGTGAAACTCCTAAAGTGATGTATTATTGTTGTAACTCTTGTTTTTCTTGCAGAAATATTTGTCTCCTACACTGTTGTTGGTGAATTTTGAGTGTTGGCACACCTAAACCCTCCAGCTTCTCACTCTGCATGCGAGTATGAGCCCTCATGTCCTACTTGGGGAATGGAATCTGTGAATAATAAACATTTTTTCTGGTGCAGCTGGGGAGTTGCATCCATTTCCAGTCAGTGAATCAAGGCCAGGACTGATGGTCTGAAAGGCTGTGGGTGATAACACCCAAGGCTGGTTTTGCACAGATGCAGCCCTGGTTCCCCAGCTGTTCCTTTCATTGCTGCCAAATCAGGATAACCTGAAAGGTGGTTGTAACCAGGTGGGGCTTGTTCTCTTCTCCCAAGGAACAAGGGGTAGGACAAGAGGAAATGGCTTCAGGTTGTGCCAGGGGAAGCTTAGACTGGATATTAGGGAAGATTTTTTACCCCAAGGGGTTGTTAAGCATTGGAACAGGCTGTACAGTGCAGTGGTGGAGTCCCCATCCCTGGAGGGATTTAGAAGCCCTGTGGATGTGGTGACCTTGGCAGTGCTGGAGGAATGGTTATAGCCAAAGATCTGAGGGGGCTTTTCTAACCTAAAGGATTCTATGATTTAGTAAAACTTACTTGGGTTCGAATGTGGGTGATTCTAAGTTCCTTGCTCTGTTCTCATGGTGCAAGGTGAGTTTTTATTATTTCCTTCCTAACTCAAAGTTCTGTTTAGAAACTGAAATCCATTGTGATTTACTTTTTTTCCTAGAGGTGGCAGAAACATGTTCCTCAAACAATGCTGGGGTTTGCTTTGCCCAGCCTGCCAGTAACTACTGAAGCTACATAGTTTTGTCAGCTGTCCTTTGACTGCTTTACCCCAAGTAAATTGTTGTCCATCCCTGGAACAGCTGCCCAGGGCAGTGGTGGAGTCTCCATTCCTGGAGTCTCCATTCCTGGAGGGTTTTAAAAGCCATGTGGATGTGGCACCTGGGGACATGGGTTAGTGTTGTGCTTAGCAGTGCTGAGGAATGGTTGGACTTGATGATCTCAGAGGGCTTTTCCAACCTAAATGTTTACCCCAACTAATGCAGTTCTAATTTTTTATGCATTTTCTGTTGAGACCCAGACTGGGTTTTCCCATCATTTAGTCTCCTCTCACTGCACTTCACAGAATGGTTCAGGTTGGAAGGGATGACAGTGGGTCATCTGGTCCAAACTCCCTGCTCAAGCAGGGTCACCCTAGAGCACATTGCACAGGGTTGAATATAGATTGTTCTGGAATATCTCCAGTGAGGGAGGCTCTACTCCCCACTTCCTTGAAAGAGAAATGGAGAAGATTGGAGAAACAGGTTGTGCCAGATTTTCTCTGTTGGTTTTTTTTTTTGTTTGTTTTGGTTCGGTTTGGTTGGTTGTTTCTTTGTGGAGGTTTTTTTTTGGCTTTTTTGTATGGTTGGTTGGTTTGGTGGTTGTTGTTTTTGTTGTTTTGGGGATTTGGTGGGATTTTTTGTTTGCTGGTTTGGTTTTTGGCATTGCTCCATGGAAAACAAGTTCCTCAACACTCCAGCTTCAGCATATAAAAGTGGTACTGCCAAAACAAATGCAAGATGATGGGAGTCACAGGAGTGGCATTGCTGTTGGGCCAACTCACCTGAATTAAGCAAATGGAGAGACGTGAAAGACTGTGAATACAGGGATTACAACAGGAAAGATTCATTGCAGCTCCTGCAGGAATCTCCATCAAATGCAGGTTAAACAGTTTGATCCTGGGGAATGGGACCATTCCATTCATGAAGGCACAAATGCAACATGAGTCATGAAAAACGAAGTGCAGGAGTGATGGTCCCCAGAGCAGGACTCAAACTCGTTGCTCCAGCCTTCCCATCCAGACATCTGTCTCCTCCCAAGCTCCCAGCATTTGCTTCCTTCTCTCCCTTCTCTTCTTTTGAGATTGGAGCTGAGATGGTCTTTTTACCTGGCACAGAACTGTGCTTTGATCTCCCACTGTGCTGTGATAGCACACAGAAAGTCTCTTCCTTTTCCCCGCCCTCCCAAGCTCAGCAATGTTGACAATCCTCAACATTTAACGTTATGCTAATCCCTGCCTCACTTGGAACCTGGCCAGTTCATTTTCATGCTACACTGCCCATTTCCAGCTTCTAACGTAGTTTTAAAGTTGAATTAAATAAAGAATGGATGCAAAAATCAAATTAATTACTGGACACTCCATGCTACTTAATTTTAAAGCTCCCATTCCGCCAGTATTTCTTGTAATCACAACAAGCTGTGGAGTGCCAGGATGGCCCTATTGCTCTTAAACATGTTGATTAGAGAAAAATATGAAACAGAGATAAGTGTTGGAGCATTGATTTGCAATATTGTCTGGTGCTCTTATTTTCACTTTGCAGTTTTGCAGCTGAGGGAGCTGGGGGAGCTCATCCTGAGGAAAAGGAGGCTCAGGGGGGACCTTCTGGCTCTGCAACTCCCTGACAGGAGGGGGGAGCCGGGGGGGATTGGTCTCTGCTCCCAGAGAACAAGGGACATGATAAGTGGAAATGTCCCCAGGTTTTGCCAGGGGAGGTTCAGGTTGGATATGAGGGAAAATTTTTCATGGAAATTGTTGTCCATCCTTGGCACAGGCTGCCCAGGGCAGTGGTGGAGTCCCCATCCCTGGAGGGATTTAAAAGCCATGTGGATGTGGCACCTGGGGACATGGGTTAGTGGTAGGTTTAGCAGCACCGGGGAGTGGTTGGACTTGATGGTCTCAGAGGGCTTTTCCAACCTAAATGTTTCTGTGATTCTATGATATGCTTGTTAGGAGGTAAGACAAGACCACCTTGGGGTGACGGGTGTTGGGATCAAAACACACTCTGTGTGAAACTGAGAGTTTCTCTGAGTGCTAAACTGGGATGAACGTTCAAGCACCTTCAGACAGAAAGATACTCTGACATGTTTTTTCAAGGAGTTGTGGCATTTTAAAATTAATTTTTATTTCCCATGTTACATGTTTCGTATTCCAGTGTTGTATTTTTAAAGATAGGGAGACAGCTGGAATTTGCCAAAAAGTTGGGTTTGTTTCACTATATGTGTAACCTTGAAGGACGAACACGTATTTTTCTTGGGAAAAATGCCACAGGTAGTATTGCTTGCCAAGGTATGGCCCTTTTTTCTTCCGTTCAGCTCTGATCTACAGCAAAATCTGGACATCAATGTCAAGAGCCTCTATTCTGCTTTTAGAGAGCACCTTGGGTTTTTTGCATTTTCTATATGAGCTACTTTAATCCTTGCTCTCCTATATGTGAATTTTATTTATTTATTTTTTTTTTTTATATTCCTAGATTTGTGCTGACAATCTTTCTGCAGGCTCTGCTGCCCACAGAGGACAGGCACAGTTGTTCGTTCTGTCCTTCTGCATATGGATATTTTTCTGTTCCATGGGCTTTTTTCCACTTTACTGGGGTGTGTAGGGACTGACCCTGCACCTGTACTCTCCTGTAAATAAGAAGCAGTATGGTAATACCTGTACATCCTCTCTAACAAACACCAAGAGGGGGAAGGATGCTTCAGTATTTCAGAAGAACCTGAGAGCAGAGCAGTCAACCAGGGCCTTTGAAACCAAAGCAAGTATATTTTTATTATTACGTTGCTATTTTATTGTTGGTTAAAATGTACTATTTATTTTATTTTCCTCACAAGAAGGGAAAGCATGCAAAATTTAAATTCTGGTGGTTAAAAGGGACGAAGCAGTGGCACAGAAGGGGTTACACCTGCACAGCCATCCTTCACGGTGCAACTTCTTCCAGGACCCACACAAAAACTTATTAAGCGGCTGCCTGTCACCTCTCCTTAATAAATAAGAATCTCTTTTCAGCCTCTTTGTCTCCTTCACCTCTGGGGCCGGCGTCCTGTAAACACACTGCCAATTAAACCTCACGTCTAGCAAGGCCACAACTAATGAAAAGCAATAGAGAATTCACTGCCTTTTAATGAGGAAAACATTGCTTTTTACAGGGAACAATTTATTGGGCCAATTCCCCCCGTCCATCACCCTGGGGAACTGCTGCCTTTTTTACCCCCTGTTTGTTACTTTGTCAAGCGCGTGTAAAATTGCACGCTGAACACAGAGGTGAAGGCTCTGACTCAATTTATGGCGTGACATCTCTGATCTTGCTCCCCGGATCAGTAAGCGATCCTGGCAATGATATGCATGGAAATTAATTACTGTGCCCGCCAGCGCTACAGCAGGACCCTGCCGTTGATAATAGATCAGTTTGCAGGAGTTTGTTAGAGGGGCGGCTGCTGTTTGCTCACAGGCAAGACAATGTCAGCGCGGTGCAAACCACCAACATCATCACAGCCCGTGGCCGTGGGAGGGGAGAGAGAGAAAGCTCTTGTGAGAGAGCTCCGGGGCTGCCTGAGTACCCCCGGAAAAGGCAAACCAGAATAAAATTACAGGAACACAGCGATTTTTGGGGTTTGTTGTTGTTTTTTTTTTTTTTTTTTTTTTTTTTGTGAGAGCGAAGAGGCAGTGTTAGGTTAAGAGTGCCATAATATTTAAGCAAGGGCAAACTTTTGCCAAGCCCAGGCTATTAAAGTGATATATACTTAAATGGGGGGGGGGGGGAGGAGGGGGAGAAAAGGATGGCGAGGTCAAATTGCAAATAAAAGAAGTTTGGGAATAAATTCTGCATAAAAACCTACAGGGTCCTATCATCCATGGTTATAACATGTGTTAGCTTGGTTAGCTTTACAGCCCTTTTTCCCAGAATTTGCAGTTTAAAATGCATTCACAGAATCATAGCATGGTTTGTGCTGGGAGAGACCTCAAAGATCATCTAGTTCCAACCTGAGCTCTTGGCTGCAGTATTTTGTCTGCTCCTCCCGAGCAGCCCATTTTTTTTTTTGCAAGTGGATGCAGCAGGTTTTACTTGGCTTAGCTCGCCAGTGGTTCAGGAGATGAAGGGGCATAGGGGGGTGGCCAAGGTGTGTCATCCTGCTGAGCTGTTTTGGGGGAAATGGGGGAATTGCCCCAGAGCAGTTGTAGGAAACCCCTCCTCGATGAGCCTGTTGGGCAGTGTGGTCCATGAGCATCCTTGAATCCCCTCACAGGTCACTCCTCCACACAGGGAGTGGTGAAACCAATCCCTCGTGTGAGGTGAGCAGAGGGATGGTGGGCAGGGACAGGCACGGCCCCCCAGTCCTGTTCCAGAACACCTCGACCTTCCCTGGCACTGCTGTCTTCTTCATCTTATTTATTTTGGCTATGGAAAAAAAGGGTAGCAGTCACTCTCCTGCCTCTCTGGGGGAGACCCAGTGGGGTTTAGCAGGGTGCAAGGAAAGTGAACTCTACCAAGCACTGTAATTGGATACATTCCACGCTGGCAAGGTATTTTTGTTTGTTATTTGACATTTTTTATCATATTATTTCTTACCCCTTTAATGATGGATACCTTGGTCCTCGGACTGTTCACATGCTCATGGAATTACTTTAAAATCTCCTTTATTTCTCACCACTTACTTCATCGTTTTGCATGCTTTGAGGTCCAAAAGGGCTCCATATTGGTTTTGGGATTAGACAAATAAGGCATGATGACTGGCTAAAACCCCAGCTCCGGGGTACCAAAGCAAACAGAGATGATGCCACTCTTGGCCCAAACATACCAGGATTCCTGAAAAGGTAATTACACCAAAAGAATGGGAGACCCCGTCTCCAGTCTGTGACTTTGGGGTCCCTGTTCTCAACCCAGTCATAGCACAAGTTTGGTTTTTTTGTTTTTAAATTGAATATTTCCTGTTTGTGGTACTGACTTTCAGTTCACTTTCTTTGAAACAGCCATACCAGTCTCTCGTGGCAAGGCAGGCACTTTAAAAACGTGTTTATAAAAAAGTGGGGAGCGAAAAGAAATGGGTAATAACAAATACCTCGGAAAAGGAGACAGATGGAGAGGAAACAGGGATACCCATTAGCTGGTTTTGATGCCTTGAGCGACGGCAGTGTTTGTTGCTCCTGGATCCCCACAGCCCTCGTGCTGTGACCCTCCACCCACTGCCACTTTGCATTTGGTAGGGGGACATTTCAGAAAACAGTGGGTGAATAAAAGAATATGCTTTTGGATCTACCTGGCTATCTGGTTTGACCCAGTTTGCATCTACGTTGAAGAGCAAAATTTAGTCCTTCCTATTTACCCCTGATAGTGAAATCTAGAAAGTGTCTGATACATATAAAAAGCCCAAGATTATTTCAAAGCTCTAGAAAAAAAAAAAAAAAAAAGCGATAGGGAGTGAGAGCTGTGAAAGATCATTTCTTTCCTAATGTGACTGTTAGATTTGGCTGGTTTAGCAATTAAACTTTTCCTTTATTTGTTACCCCTACAGACCCCTGGTTAGAATAGGATCCTGAAGTTGAGTCCGCCAGAGCATTGGGCTTACATGATTCAATTAACCTTTAAGGTAGCTCTGGAAGTTGGTACTCTAGGAGATCCTTTTGTTAATTGGCAGCCTGACACAGACAATTAAGTTTGATCAGATGAAGAGGGCATCAGGGACATCATTATCATACTGTACTGAAGACTACGTGGTGTGTAAAAGTTGTTTAATTTCTGCCAAGGAAGAAAGCGGGGGGCTGGGGGAGCCCTCTGTGCACATACAGTATTTTGCTTATTAAATATTTCATTTCCCTTGCCATGAGCTGCAAATGTTCCCATTTTTTTCCCCCTCCTTTTTGGTTTCTTCCCACTGCAGCAAAATCCTCTGAATGATCGTGCCTCTCTTATTAAAACTTCTGCATTTCACTGGAGGTATTGCATTAAAAAAAAAAGAAAAAAAACAACAAACCCACAAACCAAAAACCAAACAACCAAAACAACCACAAAATCAGCAGAGTTGCTTCAGGGATGGTCACAAAGCCCATGGTGGGTGGAGTATGAGCAGGGTGTGGTGAAAGTGGTTAAAGCTGGAGCTGGGCTGGGTGAGATCTCCGTTTGTCCTTTATCAGGGAACTACACAAAAACATACCTGTGAGTCTTACATGGAGCAGGTCTTATAACAGAGGTGGCTGTACACCTCTGGGATGAAGGGGGAGATGCTGGGGTGAGAGTGGCACATTCTTCAGGGCTGTGCATGTCTTTGCAGAGGCAGGAGGGGCTGGAGGAGGTGAACCCACCACTGATGGGTTTGTGAGTCTGAGAGGTGGTTTCTTTGTATTTCTCTTGCCTGGTACTAACAACAGTCACACTGCTGAGGCTTTAAAAATGCATTCTTCTTTCTTTTTTGCAGGCAGCACTGCAGAGCAGAAGGGGGGTGAGCCAAGTTACAGCCATCTGCAAAGTTTACTCACCACCAACTTCTTATTGAGTAGGAGACATCCTGGATTCAAAACCTCTGGTAAGTCAGTAACACTTTGCTTTTCCAACTTTCCATGCCTAATGCAAAGAGCAGCCTGCCAGGGGCAAATATATTCCCAGGCTTGAGCATCCTGCTGCAGTGAGGATCTTCCCACTGTGGGTATGGATTGCCACAACTCCGCTCCTCACCACGGTCTGCAGACATGGCATCCAGGTGAGTTCAATGCACCGTCAGAAGCAAAGTAAATTTAGCAGCTAAACTCGATATATGAGCTGGACAGGAGCTCTCATTGCTTCTGGGGAGCCTTCAAGGACTCTCGTCCCTCCCCAGCTCTCCCATGTCCACCCTCGATTCTCCAGCTGGTTACTGAGCCAAAGGCGGTTCAGGAGGAGGTTCCCCAAGCAAACGCAGGACTACAGGGCAACAGAAGAAATTAAACCCCATATCCTCAAAGACAGAGCATTTCTCTTACACCTACCCGCTTTTGTAGAGAACATTTTAGGAAAAATAAGCTGTGAGACCCATGCAGAAGCACATTTTCCATAGATATACAACCCCTTGCTCCCACCTACCACTGTGCAGTTGTTTTTGCTCCCTCTCCTTCCTCCAGCCATTTTTTCTGTGAGCGAGAGAGAAGGCATAGTATCATGGAATGGTTTGGGTAGGAAGGGACCTTAAAGCTCATCTTGTTCCACTCCTCTGCCATGGGCAGGGACACCTTCCACTAGACCAGGTTGCTCCACGCCCTGTCCAACCTGGCCTTGGCATAGCTTCTCTGGGCAACTTGTGCCAAGGCCTCACCACCCTCACAGTACAGAATTCCTCTTAATATCTAATCTAAATCTCTCCTCTTTTAGTTTTAAACCATTCCCCCTTGTCCTATCACTGTCTGCCCACGTAAAAGTTGCTCATCCTCTTTTTTTATAAATCCTCTGTAAGCATCTGGAAAGGAAACAAGGCTCATAAAACCAGCAGGCACATGATACCAGGATTTTCCATCCTCGTATCACATGGGCAGGCTCTTTGCTTTCTCATTAGCCTTACACAGTTGCTTCAGCAATTATGATACATATTGCATAATTCTTATAGCATTAGCCTTGCTACATAAGTCATTAATGTGCTAAGTTAGTGATAGCAGCAAATGCAGATTCTTGTGCTGTGTGATGCTAATAATATCTATGAGATTTTAGTCCTAATCCAGCGAGACGTTTTCAGCCCTCTACTGCCATAGCACCGTGTAATGGAAAATTAATGGGAAGTTGCAAGTGAGGAATGAGTGTCTCTTTCTGTCTTGCCGGCTCCCTGTGCTGCTTGTAAGGCTGTAGCACAAGAACAAAAGAGCTAAAGATTAATCCAGACCACTCTCCAACAGTGACCAACACTCAGTGCCTTGGGGAGGACATAGGAGCAAGGTGAACGCAGAGACTCCACCCGAGGATGCTCTTCCAGCCTCCAAAACCCCTCGGCTCTGGGTCCTCACTTGCCACAGATCCAGCCACCAGCAGGGTCCCCTAGAGAATGTTACTCAGAATAGTAGGTATTGGTGTGTTTTTGTATATTGTTGTATTTTTTTAATATGTCATAGGTCTCGGTGTATTTTTCTTCTGTAAAATTTTTGGGAGCTCTTTTGAACTCATGTAACTATTTCAGTACTTCAGCTGGTAAATAACAGAAATGGGTAGTGAGTAAGTCTAATCTCTCCCATGGCAACTTGTAGATGGCATTTAGCTGATGGTAAGTGTTAACAAAATGGCAATGATGAGGTTTTGAGGTGTCCTTATAAATCCCTGCCAGTAAACCCTGTTATTGTTAGGGCTTGGTGTGAGACTGAGAACTGAGCTTGGAGAGACCATGTCATGCCCTGAAGGTCTCTCTCTGTCAAGGAAAGATGGAGATGGGATGGACACACTACAAAGCAAACTATCTCCTGTAAGCACCTCCTTTTTGGTGGAATGAATCAAGGCAAGTATGTTTCCTTTATGGGGATCAAATGGGTCATGTGCATCTGGCCTAAGTCTGCCCATTCCTCCCTGGAAGTCAGAGATTCCTATTTACCCCACCCTGTGTTTTCTACCTCCATTTCCTATGCGGATCTCCCCTCAAAAACATGGAGCCATAGAATCATTTAGGATGGAAAAGACCTCTAAAATCATTGTGTCTGATTTTTAGTTGACCAAACAGTGCTGAGAAACAGACTTTGCCAGCCACTGGTGGTGAAAAATTCTCTAGTTCAAAAATCTGTAACTCTGCACCTCCTAACAAAGGCAGCAGGGAAAGGCAAGGAAAGGGGCAGGAATGGCAGCAAGTTGTGAGTTTTCACCAATTGGCATGAGTCTTCTCGGTGGAAGGGTATGTCAGAACACGGAATGGTGGAAAAAGCATTTCTGTGAAGGAATGGGAATTGTGCACAATTCCTCTCCACAACTTACCTGTGGAGCAGGACTTTGCTGTATCCTGCATGTGCCATGGGCAAGCCTGATGCAAACTCAGAGACAAACAGATGTTCCCGTGCTCTGTCTCCCAAGTTAAGAGCGTTAAGAAAAGGGAAAGATTGAATTTGTGAAGGCAAAAAAAGTGCATTGGAGACAAAGGACTGCATAGTGGGCTGTCACTTGCCTGTGAGCAGGTGAGCCCCTTGCACCAGGACTGAGGTTGGTCTGCTTGGTTGGTCGGTTGGTTGTCTACTGGCCCAGCACTGCAGAACTGCAGAACAGGATGCTTTTGAACCATAAAGGAATAATACTTGAGATGTATTGGCTGTACAGTTTCATTAAGATGACATAACATCTTGGATAGATTATAATTTTATAATACCTTTGCATGCCACTGCTATTACTACTATGTTGTTTTATGATGATGTTAATATACAGATGTTGCTTTAATCTGTTTTTTAATTTACTTTGTATATCCCCTACGTACATTTTGTTGTAAGGTAGTTTATTTTGTAGCAGCTCATTTATTTTAAAAGTTGGGAGTTTTTTTTATATCACTGCTAGCATGCTAATGACATTTATACATGTGTTCTCTTTAATCTCTCCCCTAGTTGCCTGGTACAGAGCACAAATATTATAATTTCTCTGATTTTTCCAAGTGCTGAAAACTGTTTTGTTAGGGGTTTTACTCTGAGGTTCAATTTTTTATTTCGAGGTGTACCGAGTTCAGCTCTGCAGCACTGTATTTTAGTGTGGTAACCCTTCCTTGTGTCTTCACTCCTGTTTTCACTGATCCTGTTTACAGGATAAGCATTGTAGAGCAGTTTGGTCATGTTGCCCTTCATCTGAGCTTTTGATGCTCCCTAGGAAGATCTTGCTAAAAGGATTTTCAGGTGGCCTTGCACCTCCTCAAGTTAGGGGTAAGGCAAAGAGTAGAGCAGACCTGAACACATATCTTACCTCTCGCAGTCACATCTAGTTAGTCCTGGATTGTAAAAAATTCCCATTCCTCTAACAAACCAAACCTCAGCCCAAGGACTAGGATGTCCCCGTGCTTGGATACAGGTGCCATACACAGGCTGAAGGGGAATTTCTCCCAGCTGGGGCCAGGCTGAACAGGGTGATCTTCAAGGTTCCCTCCAAACCAAACCACTCTGTGATTCTTCAACTCTGCCTCTGGGGTTGTACCAATGGAGAAAGCAGGTCAAACTGGGGAGTAAGGACTGGATAGCTGGAGACTGGCACAAAAAGAGGGGGAGGCATGACCTGGATTTCTGGACCTGGATGAATGATGATGCTACCATGTGTGTGTTTAGCTGCAGCAGCAAAGTGAAGTCCCTTTGTGCAGTGCAGACACGCGAAGGAGGGGATGTGCTTGTTGAGGGGAAGAAGGAGGAGGGAGCAGCATCTTTCCAAGCAGCTTCCCATGCTGGACTTCTCAAATTATGCCTAATTAAGTCTGCTGCCCAGAATGCCATCAAATTAGTAAGTGAACAAATTGGATTGACTTTGGTGGGACGACTCCCTCGTTTCGTGCTGCCCCGCAGTGCAGCTGCTCTGTCTGGGGCTCTGCCTTGCTGAATTCCTGGTGAAACCCCTCCCAGATCCAGCAGAAATGAGCATCCAGCCCTCACCACAGGCTTTGACTCCACTGCTTCAATGTAATATCCTGCCAGAGCTCTCCAGCCTCCTCAGGGAGACCTTCTTGCTTTCCCTGAAATATGTACATTGGGAGAGGCCTGAATATTTTTCCCATAACTTGGTGGGATGGAGCTTGAGAAATGCTGCCGTAGATGGTTTCATGTTGCCAAAATGTACTTGCTATTTGATGATGTGGGCTTCGGAAGGCCTGCTGTTCCCAATTGTCCATTGCATATTAAGGATGGTTATAGCCAAGAAGACTCCTCTATTTATTTGCTCCCTTTTCACTGTGACTTTATTATGCATGAGCAGCTTGACTGTGATACTTCTTTTGTTTTACATTTTGCATTCATTAAAAACCAGTCATCTGCATATTTTGTGAACCCTCAGGGGTCTCTTCTCCCCTTGATGCATGCGTGCCAGTCCCATTACCATGGATGGGAATTAGGAGCTCATGCTGAAAAAAAAACACAGGCACACCTCCCTCTGTTTCTCCTCCTACTATTCAACTAGGATATTAAAAAAAAAAAAATCATTACAGAGTATATTCACTTTGTGTTTAAAAAAAAAAAAGTTAAAAATAAAAATAAAAAAAATAAAAAAAAAAAAAAGGAAGAAGAAAGGAAGAGAAACTTCTTGACCATGTATCTTGGGAGATTCTTCTTTCTTCTTATAGCCCAGGTCTAAAGGCCCTGTAAACAGAAGGTGTAAATAATTTTAGCATCACTGAGATTTATGACTGTGCTTTTACCAGTAAGTAAGGTGGGCCAGACCCCCTTCCCAATAGGGAAGACAAGTGATGTCATACAGCTTGTGTCTACACCAGTGCCCTTTTCCTTCTCCAGCCTTCCTACATGACACTGGTCTGTACCCCGCTTCCTGGCCCTGTTTTTGTCACTAAAAGTCACCAACAAGCATTTGATCCCATTTCTGTCAGCCTAAAATGGTTGCAGGCTGCACTGTGGTCCTCCGTGGCTTCCTGACGGTGCTGAGGATACGGATGAAGAAGTCACAGCAGTTTCCTGAAAGCAGTCACTGGGAGAACTTGGGGGCTCCTGACTGACCATCCCAAGGCAGGTCCTTGCCAAACTACCAAGCCAAGGGACCACAGATGGGGAAGGCTGGTCCTGCCCTTATCCCTGTGCCATTTTACAGGGGGCTGCCCTCCTCCCTCCCCTGCTCCTGCTGAGCAGGGGTTCAGGCTGTGCATTTTTGCTCCCTGCCAACAAAGAAGTGATTTATTTCTCTTCCATTTCAGTTAAAACTACCGGTGCATGGTGGCCTCTGGTACAGGGAACCCCTGTTCTCTCTGCCTCATCTCTGAGGGTTACAGCAATCATGCTTCTCCACCCAGACAGAAGTTTTGTATAAAACCTCCCCTGCTCCTCTGCGTTTCGAGTTTGGCAGTTCCCCCTTTCACAAAAATGTGCACGGGAAGATGCACAGAGAGATATGAATTTATTTTCTGCATTGTTAAAGCTTCAACATTGCCCTCAAATCATCCTGACACAAAGGCAATGCAGCTCGGTTCACCAACCAGCACATTTTGCCCTGAGCAAAGACACTTTCCCATGCATGGAATGATCTCCCACTGTTTCCCATAAGAGCACAGGGCTGGCTAGAGGAATCAAATCAAAAGCTTTCAGAGACAACAACCTGCCTGAAACAACTTGAAACAAATGAGGGCTTGGGATGCAGCTGGACAATGATAGCTGGGGCCACGTGCTAATAGTGGAATTAAGCAATAATCCCATTTTGTTGTTGCTGCCATGGCTGGAGCACCCCTTGCTCTGCTGAGCATCTGCCCTGTCTTAGCAGCATGCTGGTTGCTTCGAGGACCAGTCTCTCTGCCCATGCGTCTGCATACTTGTCCATGGTGGATACTGGCAGGTTTAGGCACACAGGGTGCTCTAGCAAGTCAGTCTCACAGAGCCCATCTTGCCTGGTTGATGGTGGGAGAGGGATAATCAGTTTTGGAGGATGAGATGTTCTGTGTAGCACAGCTTCCTGGCTTTTTGGGCCCTGGTTGTGGTCCAGTTGCTCTCTCCAAATCAGTTCAAGTGTCAGGGTGGGTGTCTGAGTGGGGAAGCTCAACTCCCACATGTTTCTCAGCTACACAGCTCCCTGCTTTCTTTCTGCTGCTGCTACTTTAATGTCCTTAGCAGCACATTCTAACATCCAGCATATCCTGGAACAAGATGCCACAAGGAGGCTGTGGATGCCCCATCCCTGGAAGTGATCATGTTCAAGCTGGATGGGGCTAGAAGCAACCTGGACTAGTGGAAGGTGGCAGGAGGCCATGGCATGGGGTTGGAAGTAGACGGGATTTTGAGGTCTCTTCTGACCCAAACCATTCTAGGATGCTTTGATCCAGAAGCAGAGAAATTACTTAGCAGGGACCCCAACCAAAAGGGGATCATTTTCTAGGGTAAGAGTCATCACTCATCCCTTGCTCAGGATCTATCTCATAATTCAGGCTGCTTGGAGACAGCCTATAGGTAATAGAGCAAAATAACAATCTTCCAATTCCTGAATTACTCGCTGGTTTGGCCCACTGATTTTACCAATTGACTGATTTATCAGCTGAAACCTGGCACAAATAAACATTTTTAAATAATGAAGAGTTAAGAGGTTATGAGCTTAGGTCAGCTCTGGAGCTTGAAGACTCTTTGTCATCCTTTGCACCAAGGTACAGAGAATTGCTACTTGCCTTTCAGGAAAAGGTTCTTCCCTATACAGGTGTTACATAAAGAAATAGTATGGAATAAGGGGTGGAGAAAACAATGGCAAACTGAGGGTTTGGGTGGTTGGGCACTGAACAGGCTCCCCGGGGCAGTGGGCACAGCACCAAGGCTGACAGAGCTCAAGCAGTGTTTGGACAACACACTCAGGGACAGGGTGGGGTTGTTGGCGTGTCCTGTGCAGTGCCAAGAGTTGAACTCGATGATCCTTGTGGGTTGCTTCCAACTCGGGATATTCTGTGATTCTTTGCACATCTCGCCAGCACATGAGTGATATTCTTACCTTGACTTACTGCAGCCCAGCTGGTTATCCTCAGACTGTATCTTCACTGGGATAACTTTGCTAAAGCATCTCCCATTCAGTGTCTTGTCCACACACATGCTTCACTTCAGAGTTCCTGGTTGCATCCCAGGTTCCACCGCAGCTGTGGGTCACGACCACACTCCAGAATCACGCCTGAAGAAAACTTGAATCCAGCACCACTGGCTTACTCTTGCTCCACCAAAACAAAACAAACAAAAGCAGGAAGGGTGGGAAATGGTTTTACTGGAGCAGCATCAGCGTCTCCATTTGTGAATCAGTTCCTTAAGAGAAGGAGGCTCCATTTAGCTGAGAGGTGGAAGGTAAATTGCATCACTGGCCTTCACGTCCGCAGCCCTCCACGTACCATCTTTGACTCAGCAGTCTCCAGTAGTAAATCATTAATGGCCCCTTAAGAAGGATGAGCTAGTTCATAACAGAAGTCTGAAATGAGGAAAGGAGATGGGTGGAAGAGCAGAGTTTCCACTCCCAAAATAAAGCATCGCAGTCATCTTGAATATATGGAGAGCACGGGGAAGGCCGGAGGCATCCTCTTTGTTAAATATTTACCACACAAGTATTATTTCACAGAACATTTCTGGGGCTTTGTCTAAGCAGGATGGAGTAAGTGAAACATTCAGATGGGTCAATAGGACCCAATTTGCCAGAGTGGCTTGTTCTTAAATGGGAATCAAAAGCCAACCAGAGAGAGCTCTGTAATGTTTGACTACTAAAAGCATTGCTGCATTGCTTGAAAAATGCAGCACTGTGCTGGCTCCGAGGGACCAGTGAATGGATTCTCTTCTTGGCATTGCCAGGCCAGGATTTCCTCTTCATTATCAGCTGTACAAACTCTTGGACACAAGCAGGGCAAAAGGATGAGGTCCTGGTGGCTTGGTAGGAACCTGATGTTGCTGAGGAAGGGATCAGTGCTGATGTGCACAATATTCCTTCAAAATCACGTTTACTACTCATAGAAATTAACTGCATTTATAACAGGAATAGCCCACCGCAGGTCCAGTCATCCTCCCTGCAAGCACCAAGGCTCAGGTCTGGCATTACCCAGATAATATTTGAACTTTCTCCCCCACCACTCAAGGCTTCACTCATGGATGTAGTTCAATTACAGATAACTCAGGGCCATCCAAGCAGACAAAGTCACCAGAAGGAGAAAGAAGATAATTTTACTAATTCCTGTAAGGGCACAGCAGAAAGTGCCATTCTGTAGATGCAAAACCAAAGTGAAACCATTGTTTTATGAAACTAAAAAATAAAAGGTGAAAACCCTGAATTCTTTCAGGTTTCACTCACAAATGAATGGGTCTCCTTTTCTCCCCGGACATATTTAATGACAATTTTACTGGATTAACAGCAAGCTAAATTATTCCTGTTATCTGCTTGGGAGCAAGCAACTGTACTGCCAATGAAGTTGTTCAGGAGTACAATAAAATTCTTCTGGCCACAGATCGGCATTGGGGCTACTTTCTCCCAGTTTTTGGGATGTCTCCTCACTGGAAGAGCATGAGACACTGAAAAGTCCCGGATTAAGGTAAACACTACTTGACAAAACCCAAAACATTGGTGTGTTATCATTATTCTCACACTGAACCTAAAACACAGCACTGTATCAGTTACTAAGAGGAGAACAAATTCTATCTCAGCTGAAACCAGGACAAAATTACTACAGAAACTATGAGGAGTCCCATGAAGGAAAACCAGCAGTTATTTTTGCACAAGAAAACTCGGTGAAGCAGAAATATCCACCAGAGAGGGAAGGCCAAGTGTGCTGGATTCAGATTCAGGTGGTGTTGATGTCTCCTGCACGTAGCTCTCTCCTGCACCGCTTCCCACCACAGCAGAGAGATGTGGAAGCTCAACTTCCAGTGGGTTTGAGTGCATCTCTCATCTTTAAAATATCAACACATATTAATTCAGTACATGTGATGCTGCCTCTCCCAGCTCCCCAAAATTTCCATTTTTTGATCAACCTGAGCTACAAACCACCGCTCTGTGCAAATTAACTCCCTTCCACGAGCTTATCTGTCTCCCCTTGAGCTCAGACAGACTTTGAGCATCCAGTGCGATTTAAGGAAGCCGGGCGTGACAAATAAGGACAAGTTGGATTCCTAAGTTTTTTTGTTGTTTTTTTTTTTTTTTTTTTTTTTTTTTTAAATTATGAAGTGCAAAACACATCAGCAGCTAATTCTGATTCACAAATACACTGGAGAAACTTGTAACCTAGGAACACCTTGAAAGCAGGAAGAAAGGCACAAAATTTGTCATGCCTGAGGAACCACTCAACTCCTTTGTACTTCCCAAATTTGCATCACGCTGGGCAGCTCCATGACACAGCCCAAGTTCAGGGAATCCTGCCCTTGCTGGGGAATTGCTGCATCAACCCACCAGCTTGATTTAAGTCACTTCAGGCATCTGAGTAGCATCCAAAAATTAAAAATGCCGTGAAATGTTTTTTGAGGTCGCTTTCTCTTTGGAGAATTTTGAACACCAGCCCCTCACCTCTTGTCAAATATTGTTGGTGTTTATATCGTATATCATAGAATCATGGAATATTTGAGGTTGGAAGGGACCTTTAAAGGTCATCTAGTCCAACTCCCCCTGCAATGAGCAGCGATATATTCAACTAAGTCTCTAAAAGCCCTGTGCAACCAGCCCATTAATGATTCCAGGGATGAGGCACCCATCACCTCTCTGTACAACCTGTTCTGTGTAGGTGCCACATGGCTAGAAACTACATCTGATCAAAATTTTCCATTTTTATTTGCAGTTTCTTGGGTTGTACTTACCCTTGTTCTTGGCCAGCAGGACTTCTGAAACCTATTTTCTCAGAAGTTGCCTTCCTAATGTTTCCCTTCTGGGTCTAACAATAACATTGAGTTCATCTTGGGCCTTTATTTCAGAAGAACAAGACCATGATCTGGTGCCCTCTTGTTGTTTGTTTGTTTGTTTGTTTTTTTAACTGGCTATCTTCTCCCTCTCCCCAAAAAAAAATTACAATAACTAATTCAATATATCTGGTATATTTGTGATCGCTAACCTTTTGTCATATTTTGTTAAAACTTGTTAACAGCTTCAAAAGTTATCAGCCTCATTTCCTTAAGAAACATAGTTAAAAATATTACTGTGAAAGCATGAAATACTTATTTTCTTTAGTTTGACAACAGGTTAGGATTAGCAAAGGTATAGTCTAGTCTTTGCTCTTCTGTATTCCTCCTGTTAATTTACGCTTACTTTTGTTTTCTCTTTTTGCCATTTGTATTTCTGACCACCTTTCTCCTCACAACAGGTAACAGCAGATGTCACACCAGGCATGAGCAGAATGTGGTAGCCCTTTTTGTTTGGTCCTTGCAACGTCTTCCAGTTTGCCACTATCTGCAAAATTCAGATTTTTACACTATTTTCCATGAGCAACCATACTGGTTCAGACCAAGGGTCCAGCTGGCTGAGGATCCAGTCTCCAACCAGATGTAGTTCTGAGACACATCAGAACTAATTTTCTCTTATTGTATATCTAAATATTCTCTGATGGTTTTAGCCTGGTTTCTTCAGGAAATGAGACACTTTTCCAAAAGACTCCTCCTACTGTGGTAGCTTTTGAATCTGTAGCTCACCTTCGACCACTGGTTCCTACGAGTTTTGTTAAAATACTCAGACTGGGCTGAAAATGTTCCAAAAAAACTGCGCAGAAGAGGAAAATTAGAAATATCCTAATTACAGGAAGTAGGATTTCAGAAATGGGTTTTCAGGCTGCTTTTTGGCACTCATTCTTAATCAATGTTATATGGAAAAACTCAAATATTTTGCTAAACTCTCAGGCTGATGTATCTCTGCAATTACCTCCATAATAGAACCATAGAATGGTTTTGGATGTAAGAGACCTTAAATGTCATTCAGTGCCACCCCCTGCCATGGGCAGGGACACCTTCCACTATCCCAGGTTGCTCCAAATCCCATCCAACCTGGCCTTGGACAATTCCAGGGATGGGGCAGCCACAGCTTCTCTGGGCAACCTGTGCCAGGCCTCACCACCCTCACAGTGGCAGGTAAGGTGGAGGTTCCCATCTCTTCTGGCTTTCACTCCTGTTTTTCTTACAGGACACAGTGATTTGGCCTTTGATACCAGTTTTCAGTACTGGAGACATGACAAAAGAGTCCAGCCAGCAGCAAAACCACGTCATGGACAGAGATGGGACTCAATGCCCACACCCATTTTTTGCTATCTGCATCATGCACCTTTCCCACTTGGGGTGCAACTTGGAGGGAGAAAAAAAGGATTGAATCAAATCCTGAATTCAGAAGCAGCTCTTACAGAGGTGGTGATCACAGTCAATGTATATTTTCATTGACGTGAAGAGTTTGTTCAGCCTGGATTATTTGCCAGCCACAATTACACAGCACAGAGATGACTTTAAACACAGGACCCCTCGCCCGTTCTGCTGTCTCCTGGGTAGGCAGGAGGCATATTAGGAAATTGCTCAGATAATGTTAAAGAGGATGGATTTGTGATTATGGCGTTTTGACCCACCTGGTAGCCTGCCCTTGGAGCTCTACTTAACAGGTCTTCCCTGTGTCTTTTCAAGCAGTTAATTTTGTGGCCAAGTCCCTGAACTCTCTTCCCATTCCTTTTTCACGTGTAGGGCTGTTTGCTTCTCTGCCATCCAGTCATCTGGCGAATGCTTGCTCAAGGACACCGCGGAAGATTTGTGCTAATAATGAAAAGCTTGAAGGGGGCAAGAGATTTTGCCCAGGAAAAATAATGTCGATCCACTCTGTTGTGTCTCTGTCCCATTGAGAAGGGGGAGCTAATAACAGAAAGGTTAGCTAACAGGCTGGCTTCTTTCTAGGGGCTGTGGCCACGTGGATTAATGCGTTATATTAATCTAAGCAAAATTCTCAGCTACCTTGTAAGGATTCAGGGTTTTAAAATATTTGCTTCTGTATTTTTAGTTTACAAAGAGGGTTTTTTTTCCCCCAGTCTCGCCATCTCCTTCTGTCACAGGCTGACAACTGGGAAAAGAGAGCGGGATATTTCCGCACTGCTTCTTTGCCTGAATATCGGGATATTTTCAGCAGCCAAAGGAGAACACATTTCCAGGTTTGGGGGGGTTGAGGCTGGCTTTTTCTTTTTTTTTTTTTTTTTCCTTTGTGTGTTTGTTTCTCTTTGCACCACAAACCGCACGGAGGGGCCGGGAGGGTTGTGCATTACATAAGAGTGGCCCTCCACGCTTTAATGTGGGTCTGCGCCGTGCCATGCAGCGAACATAATGTGTCCTCCCAGGGACAATTTGCATAAAGGATAAATAAGAGAATCACAATGTGAAGTTTATTCATTTTTAAATCCTGCAGCGTTTGTGATTGAAGGCCCAAGCTCAGATGTTTTCCTGATGTGTACCATTAAGAGTCAGGGCTTTGCCTAATGTCTCTTCTGTTACTGCAGGGGGATGTAATGTGCAGTATTTCTCCACACTGGAGTATCATTTTCAGTGTATTCCACTCGGCTAGGGAGTGAGGAACTGCAGGCTGCATTATCTTGTACCGGGCCCACTCTCCTTAATTTGCTGTAACCGAGCCAGCACATTAAATACAAAACATATTGATGTTCTCTGAGAACCCTTGAGGGTCTTTACCCTTCCCTGTCAAAGGAACTGTGCAATCCAGGAGGAAAGGAAAAAAAAAAAGGCATTTTGCCATGGTGAAAATAGTTGCGCTGCTGGCACGGCTTGGCTGACATAACACTGAGCTTCCATTTACCTCACTTAGAGGGGAAAGTCATAACAAAAGCCATTTTACCTCCCGGCTCCAGATCAGGGTCAGCAGAGAAAAGTGATCTGAACCCCAGCTTGGGTGGTAACAAAGGTAACAACGGTGCTAATACTGCACACTCCTAAATTTGCTGAAGTCACAGAATCATAGAATGATTCAGGTTGGAAAAGACCCTTAAGATCATAGAACCGTGTAATATTTTGTGTTAAGCGACCCCAAAGATCCTCTAACTCCAACCATTAACCTGACATTGCCAGTTCCCCCACCAAATGTCCACTCTCATGATCTCACAGATGAAATCTGGTGGTTAAAGGGTCTGGTTCTACATGGGGCACCACAGGCAGGAACCCATACAGGGCATCTCAGCAATTCCCTGGTAAAGGTGAGTAGGCTTGTGCCAACGTGATGACCCACGTTCAGATCTGACTTTGGTTGTCCTGTTTAAGGGCTAAGTTTCTTTTTGGGCCTGCTACCAAAAAAAAAATAAATAATACAAGTCATTATGGAGAACAAAAGCAAAAGTGTGCATGATCTGCCAGATCTGCCTTTGTGCCATCACCAGTAAAAACTGTAATAGAGGTACCCCAATACCCCAACACCCCACGTCAGCTTGCAAGCTCTAGCCCTGTGTAACTGCAGAATGTTGCCTTGCATTAACCAAAGTGGGTTTTGTGGGTTTGGGGACCACAATTTTAGCACAAAGCTTTTCAGCACGTTAAAAGGGAACATTTGAAAGTCCAACAACTAATTCTTCATCACCAGCAAGTCTGGGCTTTCCTCATCTTTAGATCTGAAGTCTCTGTGGTTAGAAGTCAAGTTGTTGCCCTTTGGCTTCTGGAGGTGGTTAACAGCATCTGCCTCATTGGCACCAGAACTGATGAAATGTGGTGGTTTGGGGATTTGCATCCTGTGATTGACAGTCTTTAGTGCCTGAGAGGGAATGAACTTAGCTAAAAGGTTTCCTGTATTTGGAAGAATTTGTAAGGTCTGTCGTGTTGGCTCTCTTGAGGTTCTCTAAGACAAGAATTTCAACCTTCCCATATTCAGAAGGTCTCTACCCCCAACCTGCTTGTGCTCATGTAACTTGTAAAGACTGGACACAACCATGGAGATTTCTATTTTATTATCAATTTTGGGTGAAACAAGGAAATAGGAAAAAAAAATAGCAGGGATACTTTTTTAGACTCACACACATGGATAGTAAGGTAATAGAGGCTTCTTTAAGAAATTAACATAGAAGTAGTATTGTTATGCAGTTTCTCTGAAAATTGTGTATAGTACAAATCTCTTTACTGATTACTCAGTTTACCAGGTAAATTCCCTGGGCATTCATCCATTTTTACATGAAATCATGTACTTTCTATTGGATTAACTGAGGGCTATCACTCATCTCGATCTCAGAAAGCCAGACCCAGAAGTGAAGGTTTGACACCATATCCTGCCATGCCTTTGAGGAGGGAGTTTAGGCTGCATGTGTTGTGTACATTTCTCTGGGAACAGCAACCCAGGGTTTCCCAGTGCCAGACCCAGTGATTTCAGATGACACAAACTTCAGCTTAAGACCCAGGATAGACCATACTGCCACAAAGCCAGCCAAAACCCTCCCTTCTTTTAGACAACAACAAAAACCCATAAGGAACATCTTTTTAAAATGTATCACTTTGAGGAGAGAAAAACCCCAAAGCAAGCCCAAGATAGAATTCCTAAGCTTGAGACATTGTCTTTTTTTTTGTTTTTTTCCTACTAAAAGCTCAAGTGTGGCTCATTGAGGCACATGATATTTGCCACGGGTAATGTTTATTCCAAACCATTTTATGCAGCTCTAACTGCAATCCTTCCAAGCCTGTGCAACGATTTGTTGTCAGTAGTTTTAGAAGGTGTTTGGGTGGTGAGATGGCACTGATTGCCCCCACAGCCATCACTTGTAGAGGGTTTTTGTGCCCCATATGTGGCATTTCCCTTTTGTGTGCTTTTTGGAGCAGAGGGAAAGATTTTATGTAAGTCAGAAAATATTTTGTGAAATAAATTCCAAGGAGGGTGGAGGAAGAATCTTAGGTGAGAAAGTGCTTAGGTGACCTTGCTATCATTTACAACCAGTAGTAAGGAACCATGTAGCAGTTGTTGGGTTTGGTTATTTGAAAGAATTTTTGTGGTTAATCCAACAGAGACCATTTTTCTGCCTGGATCAGGAAGATCCATTTTCCACCCAGCAAAGAGGGGCCAATTTCCCTGCTTGTGTGACCTCTTGAAGCAAACTGGTGCCATGAAGGAAGCAGAAGAAGTAAGTAGGAAATAAATTCATCCAGACAAGACACTGACTCTGTAGATTTGGGCTTTAGTGTTTATCCCGTGGTCTTTTCAAAAAGCAATTTTTATTGTTTGTTTGTTTTTATGTTGGTTTTGTGTTTATGCAGGTTTTGTGTTTGGATTTTTGTTTGTTTGGGTTTTTTGTAGGGGTTTTTTGTTCTTTTTTTTTTTTTTTTTTTTTTTTTTTGGTGGGCCAGGGGTTCAGCAGTGGTGGTTTTTGATGTTTGGTTTTCTTTTTTCACTGCACTGGGGTGATGCCCACGAGTCAGAACAATCGGTGGCTGCGCATTGTTGAGCTGCGTGGTGGGTCTGTTCCTGTGTAGAGGAGTCCATGTTGGGCAGCTGCTGGATCTGCCTCCAGTAGGTGCCACATTCTCCCATCTCAGCTCCTCCTCACCCTGAATTACCTCTGATTCCTCCCAGCCACTCCTCTCTCCTGGTGGACATCCCAGCTCTTATGCCGTCCCTTACCAGGCAGCAGTTGCCAGTTGTCACCCAACCACCCCCAAAACCTCTCCACAGGCAGACTGGACATCAGTGGGAAGACCAGCCCCATAACAGCAGTAACATCTCATCTGTTTAATTCACATGTAGCCTGTGGCCCCTGGAGAGGCTCTTCCAACCTCAATAATTATCCTGCTAGAGCAGCCAAATACCATCTCCAGTTGACACTAGTTCTTTACCTTACTGAGGCCCTTGTTTTGAAAGTTGATTAATGAACATACTGAAGTAGGTAAAATATTGTTGGGGACAGCTTGTGTAATGGCACAAGACAGCTTTCACTGACATCTCCATAAAACTATTTTCTTAAAATTTTTTTTTGTCTGTTTGTTTCCCTGTGGTCTCTGTGTGTCACAGAATCACAGAATGCTTTGGGCTGCAAAGGACATTTAAGACCATCTCATTCCATCCTCTTCCATGGGCAGAGACACCTTCCAGTGGACCAGGTTGCTCCAAGCCCTGTCCAACCTGCCCTTGAACATTTCAGACTCACCTCCAGGCTGGTGTCTGTACAATACCTGACACAATGGACAGCTTGAGTCCAGGGCTTCCTCACAGTGCTGGGAGGGAACTGCAAGAAATAGTTTAAGGTCAGCACTGGTTTTCCTTCTTTAGAGAGTAAATGCAACAGAATTTTATTATGTGAACTGGCTTGGTCAGGGGAGATTTCTTGTTACTCATAGCAAAATTCAGCTGGGGGAATTTCAGAAGTTCTCTCATAAGATGGGAAGTAGCAGCACTTTATTAACTCAGGCACTGAGATCCCTTTTACAGTGAGGAAGCTGGTTTTGAGTCTCTGGTGGCACTGAAATACAGCGATGATAACTTTTCTTCTCTCTGCTCCCACTGGTGCACTCCAGTTCTTCTCACTGGTGCCAGGACTCCAGGAACACCTCAGGAATGGTCAGGATTTAGATGCTGGGACACCTTTCCATCGAGACAAGGGATGCTATGTACACCTTTTGCTGTACTTTGCAACCCTCCCCCCACACTGAACCCCAACCCCAGGGTGACCCCACAGCCCCCTTCCAGAGCTACCAGCCCCAACATCTGCTCCAGGGGACGAGCCCAATGTGATGCTTGCCTGGCGAAGCAAATGTAAAAAAGAACCAGTGGAAAGCTCCAACATGGGCTTAAAAATTGAGTGGAAGATTCATCCATGTCTTCCCTGTAAAATACACCCCAAGTTCAACCTCTGCCTCTGCTTTCTCCCTCCCCACAACCCCTGCAAAGCCCTAACCCTCGTGGTTTAGTGCTATCCAGGGGGGTGTGTGCGTGTCTGTGTATGTCTGTGGTGGTGGTTTTTTTTTTTTCCAGAGTGACTTGTTTGTGCTGTCATCAGCCGTTGTTTTGGTAAATGGTGAGTTAAACAGATATATCCAAGCGTAAAATCTAAAAAATGTTCCCTGTGGGCGCCTGGGGGGTGTTGTTTGAAATCAACTACATATCAATTGAGCGGCGGCGAGCGGATCCGATGATAAATTCCAGTCCACAGACGCCTTATAAATTACATTTTTTTGTTCACGATCTAGCCTCATCTCAGCTCCCCAGAGGCCCTTAGACTGAGAACTATGATTGTGTTGGAGAAATGTTTGCTCAGCTTGAGCGATGCCATTAGTGTTACATGTGCCAGGCCGCTCTCGCCGGCACCCCCCCACTTCCACCCCTCCATCCCCCCCAGTCCCAATCCGATCCCCCTCCCTCTTCCTCCCTTCGACAAAATGCAATATGTGCCTGGTAATTTTTCTGTTCATTATCTCATTGTTTTCTGTAAGTACAAGGTTAGATTGAATTACTGCAGGCTCTATTGTCTATTTGTAATTCTCCTTCCATGCCGTGCTACTAATGAATGGGCAATTTAGTCAAATCTTTGTAACGGCTTCTTCTGTGCGTCAGCCACTTAATTACTCTGAGCTTTTCTCACTGCTGCTTTATTGCATGGAAACTCAGGCTGCTTCCAGGTCTTTGCTAGGGGAACTCCAGCTCCAAGAGAAGGGGAAAAAAACCCAACCATAACAATAACCAGCACAGATTATCTTGATTCCTCGGTGTAGCGGCATCCTCGGCACACAGGACTTTCCCCTCCCTTGCGGTTTGTTTGCTCTGTAGTTAGTGTTTTTATTGTGTGTGCACAGAGGAAACCATCATCGTGTAAATTAGTCAAAGTGCGTCTCAGGTGTGAAGGTGGTCGAGACCCTTTAAAGTGATGGGAGCGAGAAAAAAGGGAAAATTAATAAATGCACAGGATACGCCCCCGCTCCATGCAACTCCACTGAAGCTGAGGTGATAATCTCCCTCTATGTCAGGATCTCCAAAACCTGAATTTAGCTTGATTTTGCTACTGGGGCAGAAACTGTGCTCTTTCTGTTTGTTTGCAAAAAACATACGCTCACCTTTGTGTTTAAGCATCCAATATTTCGATCTGCGAACGAGGGACAGGGTATGGGAATAAATACATTTTAAAATCCATTCAATAGAATTAATCACGATTGTCTATAACTAGCAGTCAGATAGGTATGTGTAGAAAGCTTTGGAACAGCCCCCCTGTGCAATAATTACTCTCTCTTTTCCTTAATAAGAGGATACAAGGAATGGAAACGAGGAAATAAAGGAGTTTAAAAGAAAGTACTGTGAAATATAAATAATATTGTGACAGATTATCTCCATGCATGATCTGACTCACCTATTTAAATTCCTAAAGAGACTATATTCCTTTTTTCAATGACTGAAATACTTAGAGGCTGATGGAGTGCAGGATCAGGCTCAGAGTCATGGGCAAGTAGACTTGATGTGTATTTGAACTCCACTTTATCTGTGTGTTTAAAGTGGATACCAATGCCTTATATCAATCACACTTTTAACAAACTGTGATTTTTGTAACATTAGTTTAACATTTTATTTTTACCTTTGCACAAGGTTTATTGTTTTGATGGAGGAAATGCTCTAACAATCTCTCTCCAGTCCTGTTCCAATTTATATCTACATGTTGTTGAGTGAAATCCAAACTTTTGGTTGCACTTTATGGTCACATTTCTCAATTTTTATTTCAAAATTGGAACTTTGAATTTGAACTGGGATTCATTAATTTCTATCACCTTGACCTTTTACAGAGGGTTTTATATTCACATGACAGACAGGCATAGACTTCATATTGATTTTGCACAGAGGATCTGCATGCTCAGTGATCTAAAAAGACACTTAATATGCAAACAGTAAGTTCAACAATGACTCCTATGACTGGAAAAGAAATTCCAATTAAAATTCTATTTTGCTTGATTTTCAGGGAATGGACTTATCCCTCAAAACTGTTATGAATTGATAGGGAAGATCTTGCAGGCTCTGTAAGAGTACAGAAAGGTTTATAATAAATTACTGTAATTATTAATGATTAGAAAGGTCTTTTAAAAGACTTTCCAAAGAATTTTCCTATAGGGGAATTTCCCAACCCCTGGAGACAGATTGCTGAAAAGAGCTGCATGCTGAAAACTCAGCACAAAGACATTGTGAGAGACTGAGAGGTTTTGACTGATGCTGATGTTCATCCTTGACCCTGTAAGTCAAAACCTTCACCAGTCCAGGAGCAGTTGGCATGTGGAGAGGGGCTACATCTCCCCTCCACGTGGCACTGGGATGGGGCAGGGTAGGGTGTGTGCGTGGGACAATCCTCAGTGCCCATCTCACAAACTCCTGGCTGCTCTCTTATCCCTCGGCTGGGATTTGGTTTAACAGCTCTCATGGTGGGACCTCACTTGAGCTTCATGATAGACACGTGTGCCTTTAGTACCCCGCTCTTCCCCAGGCCAGACCCTAAAGGTACTGGCCATCCAATGCCTATTGCATACAGCAGGAGCTGGGTTCTGACTTACCGTGGGGAATCTGCTCCTAAAAGCTTAAATTTCTTAGATTTCAGTAGAAATCAAAAAACCCCACATTTTTTACGTGATTGCAAAAAAATAATTCACTGCACAGATACCACAGATTTTGGCCAGGATGCAAATGAGAGCCTTTGTGCCAACCTCCAAACCAAATCCTCATTTCATTAAATGTTCATTTTAATCCCAGCAGCGTGAGCAGGCCAGGCTGACTGTAGCTTTTGACACGCTTTTCTCCCTCTTGAGCCCTGGGGAAGACACCAAGGAGACAACTGTGGCATTGCAACAGAACGAGGGGTGATGGTTTTAAACCAAAGGAGGATTGAGTTAGACGAGATACAAGGAAGATGTTTTTTGCAATGAGGGTGATAAAACACTGGCACGGGTTGCCCAGAGAAGCTGTGGCTGCCCCATCCTTGGAAGCGCCCAAGGCCAGTTTGGACAGGGCTTGGAGCAACCTGGGATAGTGGAAGGTGTCCCTGCCCATGGCAGGGGGGCTGGAACAAGATGATCTTTAAGGTCCTTTCCAACCCAACCATTCAACGGCCCTGTGGCCATGGAATTGCATGGCTGTGCCACAAGGGGCTGTCCAGGTCTCACTGGACCAGCGGCTCTGTGATCAGTTCTGCTGCAGTGCTCGTTGTGCAGGAATAAGGGGATTTCCCCTGGCTCCTGCATCAGCGAGTGTTGGATTTCTAACCACCCCTTGCTTGTGCCACCCACAGAACTGAAAGCACCACATGCCTTCAGAAACACATATCATTAAATAACAGCTCATTTCTGTTTGTGTTTACAGAATAGCTGAAAATGGGGAGAGAGGCAGCCCGAGAGCGAGCTGGTGCCTTGTGGACTGAGATAGGCTCTTTGCCTGCTTTGTTATAATACTTCATTGGAACTGACACATTGATAGCCACAGTTTTTCTAGGAAGTGACCTTCATGCTGCCCATTGATTCCCAGTGGCCATCAACTCCTTGCAATTGGAATGACAGGCCAGGTTAAAGGTCAGTCCTTAAATAAAGCTTCTGGATTACTAAACACCTGAAGTTCAAATGAAAATGGAAATCTGCACCTCATTTTATGTGACATGTTACTGCTAATGACACTTCGGGATCTTAAACGGCTCCTGCTCTTTAACTCATGCACACGTTTCACTCGATAGCCCCTTAAACCACCTCCTTTCCCTGCTGCTGCTGGACCCTTCCAGGACAGGCAGCAAGGAAAAGCAATGTCCCTGGGATATATGGCTTCTGGGGGAAAAAAAGCTTTCTCAGGAAAAGACATCAGAAGCAATTAAAACATTTGCCTTTCAAGTGATGGCCAGAAACAATCATTCCCTTAATTAAGATTCACAGCAAAAGGATTTTATTTACATGAGCTGTGTGGCATTAAAAAGGCCCCCATTTGTACAGTCATGGAAGTTGGATGTTTTTTGTTTGCCTCTTTACCTTCTCCTCTAAATTTTTGTTCATTTTCTGCACCTCGACCTGAGTGGGAAACATTGGTAGACAAGACAGTGCACTTCTCATTGCATCTTCACAAGCATTTATACCATTCTATAAAGTTGGAAAAAAATACTTTGACAGATTCTGCTAATTTACTCCTACGATATTGTAACATCTCTAGTTTCCAGCTGAGATTAGTGTACCCTTGTGCCAGATGCAGTATATACTCCCTGTAATCACCGGCCCCAAAAATCACACTGGCTAGATAATAACATGAAGCTGTTTGCCCCAGGGTAGGTTGATCTTCTGCAGGTGTCAGAATGTGCTGGACATGTCAGCATGCCCATATTTCTTAATCCACAGGCCCAAGTGTTTAATAAATGACCACATAATAAGTTAGAGCTGCCCAAGGTTCCTTGCTGGCGCTGCAGCTCACTGGCAGGGTATGGCCTGCATCCATGGTCTTGATCTCTTCATCCAGTGAAAGATTGCCTTGTTCAAAATATTTGCCTGAAGGAATCTCTGGACCACCCTAAAGCTCAAGTCATGCCTGGAAATTGACTGAGGACTAGTTGCTTGGCCAAAGCAGGACCCAGGTCTGTTCTGACAGTCTGAAGTGTAGTGACCAAGTTCCCATGTCTCTCCCTTGCCTCAGGTTGTGCCAGGGGAGGTTTAGGTTGGACATTAGGGAAAATTCTTTGATGAAAAGGGTTGTCCAGCCCTGGCACAGGCTGTCCAAGGCAGTAGTGGAATCCCCATCCCTGGAGGGGTTTAAAAGCCATGTGGATGTGGCACTTGGGGACACAAGTTAGTGGTGGCCTTGGCAGTGCTGGGTTGGGTTTGATAATCTTAGGTTGGGTTTTTCCAAATATAAGCAATTCTATGATTCTTTCATTCTGCAAAATTTGTCGTGGGTACCTGTTTGTGTGAGATGATGCTTTTCTTGCTTCAGAGGATCAGCACTGGGGAAAACGGCTGGATGAGGAGGGAACACTTAATCCCAGAATCTCACAGGTCCTCTACAGCCTCAGGTGTATGCACTATTAGGTCACCTAAATAAAGGATATTTTGGAAGGCAGGCATCTGGAATATGGATGGATGCCTTATGGTGAGAAAACAATGTCAGAATGTAGCTTAAATTATTCCACAAGTTACAGGCCATTCTTAATACCAGAGACTTACCAGCAGGCACTGCATGGATAATGTGGATATGGCATTTGGGGATATTGTTTAACGGTGAACGTGGTGGTTCTGGGTTAAGGTTTGGACTCTGTGATCTAAGAGGGCTTTTCCAACCTTAATGATTCTGTGATTCTACCATCAGTAGCAAAATATGCAGCAGGTTATGTTGACTTCTACTTCAAGGTCCCTGCTGTCTCTGCCACTGCTCTATTGGGGGCCTGCAGGGACTTCACAGTGGTCATTTTGGGGGGTTTTCTGGTGCCCATCTGCAGCAGGAATAGCTTAATTGCTGTCCATGCTGGCATCTCTTGCCAAGGGGCCGGGGGCTGGGTGGAAAAGGCATTGAGTTAAGCTCTTGTTGCTGGATGTGGTGCCCCCAGGCAGCGGCTGTGGGAAGAGGGAGCTGCGGTGTCGTAACCGTCCAGGTGATGAATGGTCTCTCATCCCCTCCCCTGTCAGCCTGACACCACTCACCAGCACTAAATTAATCTAAACAACACTGTGCAGCATGGATACTGCCAGGGTTTGTTAATGCCCAGCTAATAAAGTAGGAACAGCAGAGCCACTGAGCATCATTTCATGAAGTGCTTTAAGCGCACGTTAAAGGGCTGGGAACGCTTACACCAAAGAGTGTGCTTGCTCACTGTCTGCTTTAAACATCTGTTAGTTTGGGTGGTGTTTCCTCACTGGGATTTCTGGTAAAAGCCCCTGAAATTTCTAAAAGCGTAGTTTAAAATAAGTAAGAAGAAAATTAACTCTATCCCAGCCAAAATCAGGGCATTAACTTAAAAAATAAGGTGATCTCTCAAAATAACCCTTTGGTTCTGTAAATTTACTAAAAAAAAAAAATTAAATCTAGTCTCACCTATTAAAATCTAAGGAAAATTTCTGTGTTAATGTCGGTACAGTAGAACTTGTCTCAAATAACCTTCCAAAAAATGTTTAAAATGTTTCCCATGGCCAGAGACCTTACACTGAATTTCAGCCAGTAGCAAATTTTTTGCAGCCAGTGTTGTAAATCAAAACTGGATTTCTAATGAAAGTGCTGACACAACTTTAACTGTAACAGTACTTTCAGGCAAAACTGTAAAGAAATTAGAGTCCTACACTCTGATGCCACATCCAGAACTGCATTTTTTTTACCTTCCTCTCAAATATCAGAGCAATGGTGAGAAATAGTGTAATCGTTGTGTAAATGAGAGCGTAGATATCTGCTATACCTAGTGAAATTCTACAATATAAACTCTTTTGTTAGAAATATCAGGAGATCAAATAGTCAATTTTATTATTTTTTTAAAAAACCCTGTCTGCAAAATACCAGCTCTGTGTGTGCAAGCAGCTACTCAGGTCAACCAGCATCCCATTTGCTCCCTGACTGGAAAACTGACAATTCTAAAATATTTAAAAAACAGTTACTGGTGGTTAAAAGCTGTTCCTGGCCCAACATCTAGACAGGGCATCCATTTGTTCTAACATTCTTGAAATTTGCGGGAAACTGCAAATTTTTCCATTAGTATCTGGAAATTAAGTACTGGAAACACATGACTCCTTTGAGGCAGAGATACCTTGACCTGGGTCCTGCTCCAACAAAACAGGCAAGTGATACAATTTTTGGAACATCAGTGGTCCCCAGAAGGGACCACTTGTGCATGAAAGTTTGCACAAGCACAGAGATGTTTTGAAGGACATTGACCTTTGGAGGTGTGTGAGCCTTGACCTTTCCATCACTTGGGATGTTATGGCAATTCAAAGTGGGGTTTGCTTGGAAACAGAATGAAAATTAGGATTCTGATGAAAATTTTAAACTTCTCAGAAAGCAGTGGTTGGAGAAGTATCAGAAGGATTCTACTCAAAGGTGTCCCACATCAAAAGGGGTCTGAAAATTCCCCAGCAACAATTAAAAAATCCCTGATTCTTCTGAGCAGAAATATTTCTGAGACAATAAGTTTCTTTTTCAGTGAAATTCCACAGAAAAAATAAGGTTTTCCATTGGAAATCTGCCTGGCTCCCTACCAGTTTACTGCTGTGTAAACTGGTACTGCAATATAAGCATGTATTATCCAAAGGATTTAACAAGTTCTTCCTTAGTATCATCAAAGGAAGGACATGGAAATCAATTACCTTGCCTGTTCCCCATGAATTTTGGTCCAAGTCCAGGACTGAACACCATGATTCTTGAGACCCAGAAACTGGGAAAATGCATGGAAGTATGGTTCTAAGCAACCTAAAGGCCCTGTTAACCTTTCTTGTGGTGATTGATTCAGTTGCTCCCTTTCGGAGTTTCTGGATTAGAGACAGCTAAGACACAGAGGACAACTGTTACAACAATGCAGGGCCACTTTTAAAGATAATAAACAATTTACAGGCATTAAAACTTACTGTCTATTTGCTGATCCTGCAGTGTAGTGTCCTGCAGGGAGGATGGGAAATGCTTATTCTTGCTCTCCTCAGCCACAACACGGCATTCACTTTATTTTCTATAGAATGGTGGCTCTGCATTTATCTCTCCAAGGTTGAGTTACTTGAGTTAATTGTTTTATGTGCCTGCTTCTCTGTAGGGTATGAACTGGAAGGGAATCTGGCTTGCTTTCCTCTTGAAATTCTATTTCTCTAGTGGTTACAAAAATGAAAATAGGTTTGTCCCTCTGTTTGCCATTCCATCATGTTTGGATTTTTTATTGTTATTCAAGGATAGGCATCCCTGAGAGCCACCACTGAGCGTTGTGGCTCCAAATCTCATCAGCTGGAAGTGGGCAGAGCTGAAATAAATGTCACTGTCCAGCTGGGGTCCTAAACAGGGGTTGTATGATACCGACTGGTGCTCAGTCTTATTGTCCCTTGAAAACTGTTGTTGAGTAAAATAGTGTTACTTGTCCCCTAACTGACAGCCACCACAGTTTTAAAAGGTGACAATAAAATGGATGCAGGAATAACTAACAAGAAATAACTTCAAGGAACACTATAATTCATACAGACATTTTTGGGAATAACTTGATGTTTGACTCAACTATTAAAAGGTTGGAATGAATTTATGAGAGTATAAATCCTTTCCTGAATGTTTCAGAGTAATTGGTGGCTTGGAAATGGTAGGGTTTTTTAGGTCAAATGGGATATTTCAAAGACTGTCAACCAAAATATCTTGCTTTTTTGGAAGACTTTCTAACAAAAGCAAAGGAAAAGTAAGAGTGGAGATGGCATTTAAAGCCAAAAGGTCCATACTCTAATGGGCTGCAAAGTCATCTGTCCTACATGCTCATTTATACCCTCTGTGAACATATTAGGGAACAAATGAAGCCTTTTCATCTCAAACACTGTGCAATGAACCGTTTTAAATTTTTTTTCCAATCAGGTGAGAGCACTACACTGACACTGAATTACCAGAAAGTTTTGGTTGATCGCAAACTGCATTTCCTCACAGGTGAACCATTTTCCCCCAAAATTAAAACACTTGCTGTCCCTGCCTCAGCGTTTATAAATATCACCATAAGTGTGATAATATTCTGATCAAACTCTATATTTTGCGTGATGACTTCAGGCCAGTGAGGCAGTTTCTGAGTCCACAGGCCTGGGACCCTTCATCCTTTTTATGTTGACATTAACTCTGCCATCTACACTGCAGAGCAAGGAAGGCACATGTGGTCCCAGCATCCTCTTAACACTATGTCCAGTATCAGTAGTGAATCCCAAAGCCAAGGTAGCTGATATGACGCAGGTTTTAGTAAATTTGGTTTTTTTAACAAAACCTGTGTTTCTCTTGTATCTCTTTTGGTGCCTTTATAAGAGCTCACAAAGGCCTCTGGACTTTCCACAGTGCTGTGTCCAGGATCCTCTTCTTTGGCTTTCAGTCTGCCATCAAATCTTGTGGGTTTATTTCTGTTACATTGACAGGAAAGAAATTTTAACACAGTACTGTGTATTTACTTTATCTGCTTGTCTTTACAAATCACTCTACAATCCCAGGGTTTGGTGTGAGACAGAGAGAGAGAGCGAGAGCAAGAAGTAGTATTTATAGTAAAACATGGGTAGTCAATAGCATGTGGGAAAACAACTGAATCTGAAAATGGTCCCAAAGGTAATTTGCAAATCTGCTGAAATCCCGAACAAGCTTTGATTTAACCGAAGCTTGAAATGGCTTTTATTTACTGTCTATTGTGGAATAAATGACATCTCATAAACAGGCTTTATCCATTACCACAGAATGGCGATCACTGTGTTAGGGACATTTTATCCTCTTGATATAAAACAAGATATGCTATAGTGTGTTATTACAAATAGAAAAATCAATGCTGAGACACACACCTCTGAAATTTCATTTTTGCGGAACCCCATTTTCAAAAAATGTATTCTCTAATAAAAACGTCTCCATAACCAGGGGGATTTACAAAACACTGAGCAACAAAGAACAATAACAAACAATGAATAAAGTGGCTCCATCCTGAGTCTTTTTTGCTGTACATTAGTCACACACTTGCATACATTTCTGAGCACTGAGCAAAGCTCCCACTAGGCAGGGAAGCAAAACAGCTGAATTACCTTCACTTTTAAGCGCTTTATGGAGAACAAACGCTGCATGCCAAGTTGTGCTGGAGAGCAAAACTTTGCAGTAAAAAGAGCCTGATCCGGGGATGGGTGCATCAAAAGAAAGACTTCCCTTATTTTCTCCAAGGTCTGTATCAAACAAAAGCTAGGGGGGTTTTGGCTGATGCTGGTGTTGGCAATTACTTTTCATTCACAACAAGTCTGATATATTTGCCCCTTTTCGCTGTTCGTTACTTAATGCTGATTCATAAGACTCTGTTTCTTTGATAAATTTTCACCTGAAAATGCCTGAAAACAGATTTTCCTCCAGTCAGTCAGTTATGAATAGCTCAGACTGGCTGCTCCCTCTGTACATAATTGGCCCCCAAAATATGATACTGTAACTGGAATCTGACTGGATGCCTGTAAAACTAAAATTACATGAAATAGTGAATGGCAAATAACAAACAGTGATTGCATTGATCTTTTTTTCTTTCCTAATGCATGATTATTTGTCTCTGGAATTTATGATTCTTCTGAGATTTTGAGACTCATCAATCAAGGGAGTGAAATGGAGAGTGAGTCTTCCCCAACAGCATAGTGTATGAGCTGTAAATGACTGTGAAGTGACTTCCCTGAACACTCCTGAAAATGCAGATAAATTGCTTTTGAATTATTCAGTTGTCAGAAATCAAGACCAGATAGTCACCTTTGGTAGGTCAACAGTATCCCAGGGATGTGAACCTGAATAAGGAAAGAGGGTCCCCTGCTCATACAGTGAAAGCAATCCCCTGGAAAGTCACATTTCCCACAGAAAAGGAAGAGTCACCATCAAACTCAACTGGCAAGAGGTGCATTCCCACCCACATAAATCAAGGAACAGCTACTTCTGAAAAGTGGTTGCTGATATGTTGGTTTATAGCCTGATACGGGCATTGCTTTAGTATGACTCAGTTCATGCAGACTGGTCCCTTAGTTATTTCTGATGCTCTCTGTCTACATTTATCTCATGACATTAATGTCCAAGGACAAGCACATGTGGTGGGCTTTTCAGGGACTCTGCAAAGGCAGATGTCAAAGACCAGATATATGACTCTCTCCTCCTCGGGCAGATAAGTGAATTTATTAGGATGACTTGCAAAGTACTGCGATCCCTAATGTAAGCAATCATGATGAGGTCACATTTACATTGAAAATGATCTCATAGCCCCTAGGGTTTGTCAGCCAGCGCTGGGAAATAATCCTTGCCTCCTGCTGTGCAAAACAGAATCATGGAATTGCTTAGGCTGGAAAAGACCTCCAAGATCATCAAACCCAACAGTTTCCCTCTCCAGTGCTGCCAAGGCCACCACTAACGTGTGTCCCCAAGTACCAGGTCCAGGGAAGTCACGACTAAATGCTGCCTCAGGAAGCTGCATGAGCAGCTGGAGTGGTGATTCTGCTCTGAGACAGAGGCTCTGCAGAAGTTTCAAGGGAAGGTGAAGAGCTCTTTAGGCTTTCTCTCTGATGAAGACAAAATTTGCTGGGGCCCAGGGGCCAGCTGCAATTCCCTGTGGGAGACACCACCTTTGAGAAATGCATTCGTGTAGACGTTTGCCTGCTGCAGACACAAATAGGAGCATGTGGGGATGCTTTCAGGATGCAATTAAGAACATTTCCTTGGACTAGAGAAATCCCTTCAATCTGCTTCTTTGTGCCCTGTGCCATGTTCTGACCCTCCCACGCCAAGAGTTTAAGTGAGGACAACATCCTGAGTCATTTCAGTGACGTGGTCAAACTTCTAAGCTGGTATCTTTTAACTGTAAAAAATGGAAATAAAAAAAAAGGTATGAGGGCCACAATGACTTGTCAAAGCAAGGCCAACATGGGGAATTGCAGCTGTCGTGCCTTGGCTAAGAGTTGCAAAGATTAAAATAAATATCATGCACTTGTTACAAATGCAACTTCTGGTCAACCCCCCACAGATTTTGATGCAGTTTTGAAGGACCTTTTCATTGTTATCACTGTGTTAAAAAATGTACAGTGGTTCATAGTTCAAGTTCCTCCAGTTCCAAGGACTTGCCTGCTGCCTGTTTTAGGGACTGGTTAGTGTCAGAGGTGATTTGCAGTGGCCCATGGACACCTCAAACTGCTGCTTCTGTTTGCAGCAATTCAGGTGTGCTTCAAGTCCATGAAACCAAGACACTTCGGGTGACTAAAGCGACAGAAAGAATATGGAGAAATCTGATTTTTCCCTTGCTAGGCCAGTGGCTGAACCTACATGTCCCAGTGCATATGGTCACAGACAGTCAGCCCTATAAGGACTCCTATAACACCTAAAACCTTATGGGATACAGTGAGCACATGGACCAGAACTTTATAAAGCTGACTTGACAGCCTATACTGCTGCCAGCCTACAAGTATTTAACCACTTGCTTGGTGATTCAGTTGCATAAACCCCTTTCACAGTGTTGGGCAGCCTAAAAGAGGTCTGATCTTTCCTGCAACGTGGCTCAGGCAATGCTCATCCCTCTGTATGTATCTCTTTTTGGAAATGCTTCCAGGGGGAATAGCCTCAAAGAAACATGTGTGGGGATGTGTGTTGGTCTATTCCACCAGGTAACAAGTGACAGGACAAGAGGACATGGCTTCAAGTTGTGTGAGGAGAGGTTTAGATTTGATATTAGGGAAAATTTCTTGACTGAAAGGGTTGTCTAGCCCTGGCACAGGCTGCCCAGGGCAGTGGTGGAGTCCCCATCCCTGGAGGGATTTAAAAACTGTGGATGTGACAGCTGGGGACGTGGGTTAGCTGTAGCCTTGGCAGTGCTGGGGGAACATTTGAACCTGACGATCTTGGAGAGTTTCTTCAACTTAAATGACTCTGTTATTCTGTGAAAAACTCTTCAGTTCTTGGGCTGATGGAGGAAATGACAAACTGCCACATTTGGCCTCAGCTGTGTCCTTGTTTTGCCACCTCTCAGCCTGGCTCATTGTATTCCAGAGGTACTTTTTGCTCATGAACAATCCACAGCATGTTTTCACCTAGTGCTACCTCCTTGCCAATGCTTACCAGACCACAGTGAGTCCAAATGAGATGCAGACCTGCAGATTGCATCTCTCGCTGGAGATCCATCATGCATATGGATCAGGCTGCCTCCTCAGGTGGGGCCGAGCTCTGCGCGCAGAGAGTATTTAAGGAGCGAACGCCTAATGGAAAACTTTGAAAGACAGCCGACTTTCAGAAACTGTTCTGCTTTGCTCCTCCAATATACTGGATATTGCTTTTCATTTCTTTGTTATCACAGAGGACATTTGCATGAAAATAGGATCGTTGTTCTTAAACATTTCATCTGTTCTTGCTGCCTGTTTCCTGTTCGGAGACTTAGTGCCAGTGGAGTCCCAGGCCGTGGCTGTATGGGAAATGAGTTGTTCAGGGGTGGAAGGGGAGACCTGGAGAAATACAGCTTTGTGTTTTGCTGCCTGACTCTTCAGGCAACTTGTATTGAGGTGACATGTCAGAAGGAGACAAGAAAGAGTCTGTCAAGCTCGAATCTTTGACCTTCTCTGGGTACCTGCACACATGGTAACATACTAGATACAAAAACCTTTGTTGGCCCCAAAACCTGTCTCCAGTGGTGGCCAGAAACAGCCCAATAGGAAAAGATAGAAGAAAAGCATGTTGAGCTACTCATTCTACCTTTTCTGCCTTCAACAGCTCGTGGCTCAGAACTCTCTGAGTCAGAGCTGATGTCTGGTAGTAGGCACTTTCTGTAGGAGCCCACAAGGGATTTTTACTTTCACGTTTCTCTGAAATACATTTTTGCACTGTAAGAAACAGTCTGTATCAAGGTGTTTCCCAGAATTGGTCGAAAAGGAAGAAAAAGGGGAGATGGTTTGGGGGACTGCAACAATTCTGAGTGGAAGAACAGGGAGGAGGGAAAAAGGGGTGTGCAGCTTGATTTCCTCTGTACGCCTAGTTTTGTGGGGGCGGTAGGAGGTCTCGCTGCACACAGAGAAGGGTTATACGTTTATATCATATACATCGAGTACAGTGTGGAGCGCAGGACGAGATACTGAAAGCAGACACCTCTACAGATCAAATATCCAATATCCAGTGTTAAAAGAAGATTCAGATCCCTCTGACCTTGGCAAGATTATGGATTTGGCTTTGGTCTAAACTGGGTAGATCTAGCTCAAAAATAAGTTGAAGCAGCAAACTCAAGTCACCCCTTGTTCAGATTTGTGTTTAGTTTGGTTAGTGAAGGTTTTGAGCAGAGCCTCTTTATGGATCTTACAGGAGAGGTTTGTCTCAAGACATACAAAGTCCTTCTGTGGGTGAAAGTGGGATCAGATCTCCTGGAGTATTTCTGAACTACTGTTACTCTTCCTCCTCAGGTCAGAATGTAAGGAAGAGTCAGCAGTAGCTGACAGACCCTGTGGTCAAGGAATAAACGCAGAATTCCTTGTCAATAAAGATGTGAGGGACAACAGCATTTAATTACAGATTATAAGCTCTCATCATAGCATAGGGAAAGCTACTTACATAAAGGTCATGTTTAGCCTTTTACTGTGAAACATCAAGTTCTCAGCTTGTAAATTGGGACATGACATGAGAGAGCCTTGTGCTTTATTTATGACCTGCTGTTAATCTCAGTGCCTACCCACGCTGCTGGAAAATGTTTTGCTGCCAAACAGCGAGCTCCTCCTCAGAAACAGGTCATTAGGCTTCAGAGTTAACACTCAGTTGAGATAACTGGTGGGGAGGGGCAGGAGGGGTGCAGTTTCCACACTGCCTCGTTGCTGTAGCTTCAATTGGGATTTTATCAGATCTGTGCATACATCAGATGACTCTTTTCCAGGGGTGGAGGGATTAAGATGAAAGAACTCCCTATCTTGTCTCCCAGACACTTGTGGTCCAGCTTGGCATCATGAGTCAAGCACAGCAGCCAGAGCTCAAAAGCCCTGTTTCAGTATAATACTATGTATTATACTGCAGTTATGGGTCAAGGTAAAGCAGCCTTGCTTTTCTGACAGTCTGTGGAGGAAGAGGATGAGTAAGAATGGACATACAGCCAAAACTCTTCAACTTACCCAGGGCACTACCTAATGGTGAACCTGAACCGTTTATAAACACTAATTAACTGCTGAAACATACTTACAACATCCTTTAGATATGCATCTATGAACAGGCGTAGTGTGCACTCAGTTTTGCCAGGAGGGGAAATGAAAGATAAATAAAGCCCATTTCACCACCGACTGCCCCCGTTGGTCTCACCTTTAATGCAGTTGTGACAAGGGTCCTTCCCACTGCCTGGTTGCATGATGCACATCTCACTTTTTTAAGCTGTTTACCACAGAAAAATGTTTAAGTAGGATTCAGATATCCCTCGGCAAAGGGAAAGAGGAAAGGAAAAGATGAAGAGAAAAAAAAAAAAAAAGCCTTTCAAAATATAAAACAGAAGTTGCTGCAGGCAAAGATGCCTTTGAGCGGTCTCAAGCTAAGACTTTCCATTTCCATGTAAAAATGTCTGTCGAAAGGGCAAGCTACATTTACAATGAGCAAAGTTTTATAGCTTACACAGGCATGAGCACCTGCTAGGAAGATGGGGAAAAGATTCAATTTACCTTTGGGTTGCAATGCTCAGATTCCCATTTAAAAGTCTAAGACCTCTGATTATTTATTGATGTCTTTCTCTTCATAGCTGTCTGCATCTTTACCAGCATGCAAGATGCAACAGTGTGGCCTAAAGGATTTTTTGAATTAAGTTCTTTCAAGTCATTTTCCCCCTTCAGGTGTTTAGCCAACGATGCTGAAGTTTGACATGTCTCCTCTGTATGCGGGGGGGTTGATAAATTTATATATTTATTGGCCAACAGTCAAATTAACTGTGCCTGAGCTGTCATTAAACACTAGGTTATGACAGGGTTACTGAATTTTCTGCTTTTTTTATTTACAGGAGGGAGGGAAGGCAGCATCAGTGGGAGTAATGTTCTAAAGCTACCCACATTTTACAGTGAATATGCTTCAGGTTCCCATAAGGCAGTGACAGACAAAATTTAACTGCAAAGTCTCTACCCGTATTCCCTTCCCCTCTCCCAGAAAGCATAAAAGTGGCAGATTGTGCATTTTCTTTAACTTAGAGACTTTTAGTGAAGACATCTAAAAAGACATTACAAGGCACCTCTGGCAATGAAATGAGTATTTTCTTATTTCAGCAAGAAGAATAGAAACACTGACTCTTCTTTTTTCACAATAATAAGAGTCAGGGTAAAAGAAAAAAAAAAAAACCCAACCAACAGTTATTGCAACTAATTTTGGTACTTACAGTATCCTGGAAAATCAAACCTGCCTTTTACCTGCCAGGTAAAAGCAGAGGAGCAAACACTAACCCAAATGGTAGTTTATTTGTTTAGTTTTCAGGGGACCGGGGAAGCACTAATAAAGGGGAAGCTCATACTGCTCAAAGAGCAAGAACAGCCACTCCACTTTCCTGCATCTACTGTCAGTTAACAAAGGTGATATTAACTACCCTAAATTACTAGAAACAGGGTTTGACTGGAAAATGATACATACGAGCTGGACCCAATGCAACAAGTTAGCCCAGGGGGAGAATCATCAAGGGATTGCATGCACTAAAATAGGGCTTTCACTAAGAAAGGAGGTAGAGCAGGCAGTGGCATGGCCTTCTGCAGCCACAAAACACGGTCACCCTCCAAGGGCAGATGAACAAGCGTTGGTGGTGGCTGCCAGGATGTGCTGAGGATGTGTACTCATCTGGAGATGGGTCCTCATCGCTTTAACTCTGCCCTTTTCTGGCAAGCTGTGAACACACTTGAACACTCCGGAGATCAAGGTCTTCACTGACCTTCAGGTAAGGAAATAGATCCTCTGTGGTGAAGCTTCAGGACTGAGCACTGCAGTGGATCTGCACAAGCCAATGCTGAGGTCTGGGTAACACCACGTCCCCAGCCCTGAGCAGCCAGTGCAGGAGGAGACCCATCTCAAAGTGAGGAGAGGGCTGGAACTGTCAGCATTAATCACAAGGCTCAAAGGGCTTGTTTCTGGGACTCACCTCACCTAAATTTCTCTACCCTGGGCTGGCTGCCTTGGACGGCCCTTTAGTGGAAAGAGGACCTTAGGGCATGACTCTGACCTCTCCTGGACATCTTCAGGGAACGAATCACAGCTGTAACATGCCTGTCCCTCCTCTGATTAAAGATAATTTGTGGCAACTGCTCAGGCATCTCCTGCTCCTGAAGTTACAGCATGTCAGCAGTGGACCTCTCCACCTGGTTCACATCCCCAGTGGCTGAAGAAGGCTGTGAGGCAGCTCCATGCAGCTGCACCTTCCCCCTTGCCAAAGCAAAACCCTCCAGCTTTGGTCCACGTAATCCTCCTTGGTGACAGCAAGCAGCCCACAGAGGTTTTGGTCCAGCTATAACTGAGGTGTGCTTGGATTTTCCATGGGTAAAGAGCTCTGGATTTATGACACCTCAGTTGGGTTCCCTGGTTGGTTTTGCTCAACTGTGAGGAAGCATCGAGCATGTCTGGGGCTTTCTGACACGTGGAATCACAGAATCTCAGGATGGTTTGGGTTGGAAGGGATCTTAAAGCTCATCTGATTCAGTCCCCTGCCATGGGCAGAGACACCTTCCTCTAGATCAGGTCACTCAGAGCCCCATCCAGCCTGGCCTTGGACATGGACAAGGGTCTTGAGGTTTCTGTTGACAGTGACTGAATATTGCTGCCAAAGCTGACAAATAACATTCCAGTGCAGGAAATTTATGGCCCATATTTTGAGATTAAGTAACTGTCCAATCCATTTATCAGCACACTCACAATTACAAAATGAGTGAAAAAATAATAGTTATCGCAGTAAAATCGACTGTCACCATGCAAACCATTTTGGTAAGTCCAGAAAAGGTGGCAGATTATGTTTGTAATTTGTTATTTGCTGAAAATGGGAATTTCTGTAAGGGGATTTGCATTTTCTCAAGGGCTCATGGGACAACAGGGGTGATACAAAGAGAGGAGGAAAAGTTTGCCCCACTCTGGTGATCTTCTGATCTGCACTCCACTGGATGCAGACATGGATTTCTGAGCATGTCCAAGCCAAGGGGCTTTGGAACAGCTATCCCAGGAATGCCACAGGAGGAAAATGTGCAACATGATTGAGTAACATGAATCTGTGTTTGCAAAAATTATTTTTAAAAGAGGGTTTTTACATATGTGATGGATCCCAGACCCTTCCAATGCCACTCATCTGCTTTCTTGCCTAGATGGGATGTTAATAGGTATATGCATTAATGTAATGACCTCTTTATTGACACACTTTCACTTCACTTCTCTTTAACCACCACGAGAGTAAAACCCAGAAGAACTGTTCAGAGAAGAGTGACTACATTTAGAAAAGTAAAACAAATATCATTACATGGAGTGCACTAAAACCAGGTAATTAGTAAAATGATGTCATGGACACTATATTATTAATAGAAGCACACACAACTTACATTATTCTCTTACAGGGCATTTCAAAGAGGTGTTTACAATCTGAGACAAATCTGAATGTCCTTCTATTCCTTATAAGACATATATATTACAGATATGTCTGTATCTAAACACATTTCACTTGCAAATAGGTCTCAGAACTGACTGAGGCTGTAAAGATCTCCTCTTTATGTATACATAAAAACCACATTAATGCATCTCAGTTATTATATGAGGAGGGCAATTGTTAGTATAATAAAAGTGGACACTGAAAAAATGAAGCCCCCATTTGATTTGAGAAACGAGCATATATCAGGGGTTTATGGAAGACATCCCTCAGTGGGTTTCTGAAGCACAGACTCACCTATCGACTGCATGAAATATTTTGTGGTTGGGGATATTTTTGGTGGGTATTTTTCCTGGATGACTTCTTACTGCTTTTTAAAAGTCACGCTGTGCCAAGCAAGAGAAAGGAGAGAAATCTGGTGTTAGAGAGCGTGTGATTCAGCTGGATTTTGGCTGCATTGTTTTCTCTGAATGAAAGCGCCAGGTTTATTCACCAGACCACAAATCCTTAAATGGTTCCATTTTCCTGCCCTCGTGATCATTGCTATTGATTACTGTGTGTTCTTGAATCTATTTTGTACAGCCCTTGTTTAATATTTAAGAGACATAAGGAGCAGTGTGTTGTAATATTTAAGAGGTTAACTTATTGCAGAGAGATAAAGAAAAGGCACGTCCCCAAATGAGGTGGAACTTTGGTCCATTTTATTGACGTGCTGCAAAATACATTTAGGGATATACACTGCACTGTAATATAGATCCTTTCTTTAGAAACATGGTAAAATACTGGTTGTATCTGAGACCTTTTATCTTTAGTAGAGGCAGTGCCAAGGTGCTCAGCGCCTGGCTGGGGATGTGGTGGCACTCAGACCTGGTGTGTCAGTCCATATGTTTCTCTCTGTGGGTCACAGCCACAGATTTTACATCGCAGATACTATGTTGTTCATGGCTGTGCGTCTAACCTGGAGCCTGGCATGACAGACTAGCAGAAATCTGATTTGACAACAAAAAAATGTGTCCTGCTTCAGCACTGGCTGTGCAACAGTTTGTCTTGCACCACCCTACCATGCATATGCAGGTTGGACCAACAAATCTGCCAGTAGGTTTGTTGGCTACACTGGATTTGCATTGAAAGGAGGTACCAGCATGGAAAGGCTGATGCTAATGCTCAGAATAGCAGATTTTTTTGCATGTTAATTCAGGATCCATGAATATGATATTTTGCCAGGTTAATAGAAATGCTTGGAAGTGGAATCATAGAATGGTTTGGGTTGGAAGGGACCTTAAAGGTCATCTAGTCCAGTCTCCCTGCCATTGGCAAGGACACCTCCCATTATCCCAGGTGGCTCCAAGCCCCATCCAACCTGGCCTTCGACACTTCCAGGGATCCAGGGGCAGCCACAGCTTCTCTGGGCAACCTGTGCCAGGGCCTCACCACCCTCACAAACAGCAATTCCTTCCCAATATCCCATCTAACCCTGCTCTCTGACAGTGGGAAGCCATTCCCCCTTGTCCTTTCCTTCCATCCCTTGTCCCAAGTCCCTCTCCAGCTCTCCTGGAGCCCCTTTAGGCCCTGGAAGAGGCTCTCAGGTCTCCCTGGAGCCTTCTCTTCTCCAGGTGAACTCCCCCAGCTCTCCCAGCCTGGCTCCAGAGCAGAGGGGCTCCAGCCCTCAGAGCATCTCCATGGCCTCCTCTGGACTCTCTCCAGCAGCTCCACGTCCCTGTGCTGTTGTTCCCAGGGCTGGAGGCAGCTCTGCAGGGGGGGGTCTCAGCAGAGGGGGCAGAGGGACAGAATCCCCCCTCCCCTGCTGCCCCTACTATGGGATCAGCCCAGGGCAGGGGGGGTTTCAGTGCCAGCACACACGATCGGGGCTCGTGGAACTTCTCGTCCACCAGCAGCCCCATGGCACGAGAGAAGCCAATTTGATATGGTGTCCACATGACTGCAGTGTCTGTTTGTGCACACAAATATTTAGTACAGACGTGGTACTTAACATTTCCAGGATTTTTTAAATGCGGTGGGGTTGATCTGTCCCTCTGTGGGCTGTTCATGCCCTCCATCACTGGAGTGGGAGCTGACTGATGCATTTATTCATGTTACTCCTTGGGAATTTAGGGAAAGGGATGACTGTCATTTGACAGAGAAACAAACAAGTAGCTTGAGGACAGATTTTAAATGGCATTTAAGACACTTGCTTAGTTTTTCATTGAACTCAGATGTAATTAGGCACCTCAGATTTAAGAAATCTGGTCCTTAGTGGCTTGAGCAAGGTCTGGATTAATGCTGGGAACTAAACTTTTATTTCTCATGGCTAAAGCAGGTGCTTCAACCATGGGACAGGCTGTTCCTTTCTTTGACAGTGATGTGTAGGGGTAAACTGCAGCTTTCAATGAGATTTTGCCCCTTTTTGGGACTGGAGCATGTTAAACATCAACAGAAGTGAGCAGGTGTCATGCTCCAGTGCCTGGTACTGGGCACCAACTTTCACATGTGGTCAATAAACACTCTTTACCTCGTATTTTTCCTGGCAAAACATTGTCCATAAGACTCACAGATTGCTGTGGAGTGATGTCAGGTAATTAGTATGTGACTGAGGGTAATTAATGTCAAACTACAGTCAGGTTTATAACAGGAAATTGTGTTGCGTAGGTTAAAGGCCCTAAATAAGAATTCTAAAATGATCATAAATAGAAATAAAAAAGCTAGTCTGTCTTCTTGCTGCTGTAATGAACCAAATATCCTTACAACTAGTCTTCTTCTAGGGAAGGAAAGAAGAACCCGTGGGTTGGTATAAGGTTGCACATTATGGGATGCAACAAATTACAGGAAAAATGGCAGAGAAGAATTAGTCCATGCAGAGCTTTTCATTAAGGGATCTGATCTGCAGAGTGAGGTTTGCCACCCAAGTAATAGTGACTGGTCCCTACAGCGGGTGTTGGAAGTGTCTGGTGCATCAGCCAAAGAAGAAGAAGAAGGTGGCCCTGGAGAGACCTCACCACCCCTCAGGCCAGCACCTCTCCTTGCATGCCACGCCCACAGATGCTGCACAAATTCAGGGCAGGAATGGCAGGTGGGAAATCACACCAACTTCTCTTTTCAAGGCCTCAAGGCACCTCCTCCCCTCCTCTGGGGCAAATCAGCACAACTTGCTCGGTGAGCAGTGCAGCGGGTGCGATCAGACCCCATGTCACCTGGGGACAGCCAGTGTCCCGCAGGAGCAAAGGAGATTTTCAGTTAGATAGATCCATACCTGGTGAGTTATAACCACTCCTTATGGCTGCAAGGTCACTTATGAGATTAAAAAAGTCTATCTCATAAAATGCACGGGTGTGCCTTTAGTACCTCACCTTCCTTCCATGGACAACACAAGCCAAGACCTCTGTAGGTGTTGGGGTGATGTGCTGATACAACCATGGTGTGTATGGGATTATGCAAATGCTCTCCTTTGCTGGACTCGACCCACACACCCCGGGGCAGCAGAGATTTGCAGCCACTTCTCCCTCAATCAAGCCCCAATATGGATTGTGTCATTCCCACTCCTAAGCAAAGCTTGGGGTAGGTTTAGTGTCTCTTGTTATTTCCTCACTCTCCCGCAGATGAAGACACACTGGAGCACTTTAATGAAACAGTTTGTCCTTATTAGGTTGAAAATAGAAATACACCTTTCCCCTGCTGGGGACATAACCAGAATGGCACAAGGCTGCGGAGTTTTATTATCTTGGTCTCAGCTTAAAATACTAAGAGGCGCTTCTTTAAGAAAGTTTAAGAGAAGTTCTATAAACCATGTCTATATATAATCCCTTTTGTAAGCATCTAGGAAACTGCAGGACGGAAAGGTTGCCTGCCAGACCTCAGAAAGCAAATACTAATTCAGCAGTCTAGTCACTCTGTCAAACATTTAGTGTATCAGGGTTGATTGTTCCCTGGTAGGTATAGCTCTGGTATATCCGCCAGGCCTTTTGTCATGTTAACTGCAACCGATCAATGGATTGAGGTCAGGACTTCTGATGTAGGTGCAAGCTTAGAGGGAAAAAAGTCTCAAAGATTCATTTTTTCTCGTCTGGTAGCACTCCGGTCACTTATTTTTTCTCAGTTAGCCTCTGCTGCTCTAAAGTGGATATTGATCAGTGCTTTAATGCAAACCTGTCAAATTAATTTTGCAGAGCTGGGATATGACTGGCCTAAAATTGCTTCTGCATCTGTTCTCTGCAGCAAGCCTATGAATTTTAATCATGACCAGAATGGGCTGTTGGCTTTTTTTGTTAGAAACTTGAATAGGAAAGGTTTAAACTGTAAATGCCATGAAATGATGCTGTTTTGTTCTTTTCAGAAACTCATGTGGCTGAGGTCAAAGAAATTATTATGTCTGTGCATTCTTGTCAGATGCTTGGGGAGCTGTGCAGGGTTTTCTTCTTTTGCAAAGGAAAGCAAAGGTATGTAGTGAGCTTGTTAAACATTCCCAGACCAATGAGGGAACAGCAGGCTTCGTGTCTCCTGCAATGCCAGATACATTAGTATTAATGTACAATTTCCTCTCCAGCCCCCACTCTATGATCTGATTATTCCTGATAACTTTATCTCACAGGATGGAGAGGGAGACCAACTGGGGGAACAGCATTTATTTCTTTAGTACAAATTAAAAATAAATAAATTCAGAGCATCCCACACACTATTAAAGGGCGAGTGTGGCTGTCCCTGGAGTAGCAACCTTATGGACCAGGGGAAATGCAGATGGTTACAGAGGTTTTTCTTCATCATGCAAAACAGGAGATTCTCCTGCTCTTCATCAATTGAGACAGAGTGTACAGGGCTCTGTTGTGATGTCAGCATCATGCAAAGTAAATAATGAATTTTAGGCTTTGCTCTGCACAGACGAGACTTGTTCATACAAAGAAAAGGTGTCAACTTTAATCTGCTCTGGAAAACCTGCAATCAGGCAGGACACATCCTTCAAAATCCAAACAGTGACATTGACCATAACAGCTTGATTTCGTGCTGGCTCTTTTGTCAGATGATTTGAAAGCATTCAGAGTATTAATTATTAAGTGCTGCTTGATCTCCTAGAGGGTTGAAGAATTTGAAACTGATTTTGGCATTGGAAAAGCTGACACTCAAGGTGGGAGTTGGAGCAAACCCACTTCCTGTGCTGCTGGAGCAGCCTGGGAGAGCTCCCAAGGGCAGTCCTAGATCTCAGCTGAAGGAATAACATCAGCTGGCTGATGTCTGAGACCTTACACCTCTCCAGCTATTTCAGAAGACAATTTATAACTATTGCCAGAAATGTCGGCCAACAAAAAGATCTATGCTTTTCCCTGGTGAAATAACTGGCAAAACCTGCAGAACTAGAGCAGAAGGGCTGGTCTGGGAAACTCCTGTCTTGGTCTCCTGCCCCATCCAGGTGTTCCCTGGCATCTACCAGTGCCTGAAAACTTTTAACTGGAAAGGGTTTGCTGGTGGCTGAGTCCTCCATGGACACAGTTCTCAGGAATGGTGCTTACATGGGGGCTATCAGCTGTTGGGGTCAATTCTGTCATTCCTCACGCCTTTACAGTTAATTTAGGGAAATTACTCTATTGTACCTGCACCCTTGCAATACTCCAGAGCTGCAACCAGGCCCAGGGCTCAAACAGGGATATCTGAAGAGCAAGAGGGAAAGACCTTTGGCAAGTCTACCTGAATGTATTTATGAGCAGTCTGAAGCAATGAATCTTGGTATATAAGTAGGGGAAACCAGCCCAGCCCAGCCCTGCCAAAGCCCACTGCTGCCAAAGCCACACCATTTTTGGTGTCTGAGAAGGTATTTCCTCCTCTTGATTGCCACATGTCTTCTGCAGGTGGCCAGGTGGGCATACCTGTCGTCCAGAGTTGGAGGCTGTGATTAAATGAGTCACTACCAGATTTTCCCTCTAGAAAATTTTGTCATTTTCCACCTTCCCTGGTACAGACGGAGAACCAAGATCTTTGCTGCTCCCCAGCGTGTCTGGGAGAGAAATGTTGGATGAGCTGGGTGGGCAGGCTGAACCCCACCCTCAGCACATCCCATGAGGTTGTCAGGGAGGGCAACTTGAATGGTCTCTATTGCTGTTATTAGAGAAAGTAATGACACCACTGATTTTGCAGAGGAGGATGTTCCATTTTGGACCAAGTACAGCTAGGTTTAGATGGTGTCTATTGTAATACTGGTTACACAAGAACAAAAACAAGGAGTTCACATGCACTGATTTATAAAAGACATCCTTTTTTTTTGCAATTTTTCACTGTGAGGGCAGTGAGGCTCTAGCAGAGGTTGCCCAGAGAAGCTGTGGCTGCCCCATCCCTGGAAGTGTTCAAGGTCAGATTGGACAGGGCTTGGAGCAACCTGGTCTGGTGGAAGGTGTCCCTGCCCATGGCAGGGGGTGGAATGAGATAATTTTTAATGAAATGATCTAAATTTTGCATGAGCTTTGACTTACAGTATAGTTTGGACACAGATCTCCAGAGGTGAGGCCTCACTAAGCCACACAGATAAAAAGATGGATGGGAGATGCTGCAACTCAATGAGGGGTCTGTCTTACTAGGAAATCTGTAGGGAAAACTAACTGCTTGGAATGATACAAACAGCTTTTTGCACATCAAAGAGGAAGATTAAAGGCTGTGATGATGTTCTGGCTCCTCCAGTGTCAGTGGCAAATTTCCCATGAGCTTCCCAGCAGATAAGATTTCAACCCCAACCTTCAACTTGCTAAAACTTAATAGAGACTGTGACTGACTGTCCATCTTACAGGCATCTTCCCTGGCTGCTTGACAAAATTTGAGCAAATATTTGGCTTAGGGTTGTTGGCTAGTACAGATATCAGTGAAACTTCTGTTCAGGTCAAACCCAAGGAAATTTTTTCCTAATTGTTTTGATTAAATGGAAGAAAACCAATGCTTTAGGTCAAGGCAAGATAGTATATTTATCCAAACCAAAATGACTTGTTTGTTTCAGAAGTTATTTAATCTTTATGAAATCTTCAGGGTTTTCTTAAGAGAGAGGCTAAAAATGTGGGTTTAAATTGAAAAATGAAATAGCTTTCCCAAATGGATTGTTTGGGCTGGTTTTTTCTTTGTCTATATGTTTGGTGCAGTTTTTCCTGACATCATGAATAATTTTGGACCTTTCAGTAAATTATTTTTTGTCAAATATGTCTATTCCAGCTATAGATTTGACTGATTTCCAAGCAGCAAACGTTCATTTTTTCAGTCGTAGAAGATGAAACTTTGCTTCTCTGGCAGCTTCAGCAAGAGGAAGACTTTAAAAAGGCAGTTGGTTCCAGGAGTGATAAAGGTGGGAATTGCTTAAGTTTTTTTTTTTATTTGATCTCAAAGAAGTCTATTGGAATTTCCTCCAACAAAGGGTTTGACAGACTACATTTCTTTTGGGAAATGGGTCTGCAATTCTATAATGATACACATTTTTTTAAAGTCCTCTGCCCTTGGCATGTGTCTCCAGCTACCACATTTGCAGACCTGAGTTGGTTTCTGCCGCTTCGTTTCACATGGAAACTAGAGTCAAACACCACACATGCAGAGCCTGAGCACTGTGACATTATCAACACTGTTACCTGAAGCCACAGAAGGAAAGGGCTTTTTCCCCAGAGTGGCAGATGCCAGAAGTGATTTGACCACCTGCAGGTGCCAGGCTACTCCAGTGGAGAGTGGGGCTGTGCTGGAGAAAGACATGGAGTGGACAGAAAATGTCACTGAGCCTTCAAAACTGATCTTAAACTACCAGAGTGAGGGGCAGCACCAAAGGTAACCTTACATTTCTGCTTAAAAGTCGTTGTCTTTTGCTGTAGGACATGAAAGACATTAGAGGAGCAGATGCTGCTCCCCAGTCAGAAGTGACTTTGCTGTAGCTAGAGGAGGCTTTAGGAGAAACTGCAAATTATTTCTTCAGGAGCAGCCCCGTTCTGTTTCACGGACAAAAAGAAAAATGTGCGATACTCTCTGCAAGCAAGCACAAAGTTAGCCATTGCCCTTCAAACCCCAGTGATTTCACCTAGTCACAGCACTCCAAAACGCAGCGGAGCTGAGGCGCGGCTCACGCTGCTCCCTCGGTGGCACGCCTCACGCGCGGTGGCACTGATGGATTTGGCTTCTTAGGGGGCAGATCCACATATTAATTGGCATTGGGGTGGCATTGCAGGCTGTCAGCAGCCCCGGCTACCAGCTCGAAGGATATAATTGTACTGTAAACGCCGCGTGTGTGGGTGATGGATACGCGCATCCCCGCAGTCTGACTGCCGGGATGTACGGGGCAAGCCATCCTCTAATTCGCCACCAAGAGGGTCTCTTGCACTGAACAGCCTCTCTTAAATCAAAGTGCTCAATCCCGCTGGAGGTGGGAGTTGGGAGGGGAGAGCTGGAAGGAACAAAGTAAGATGATAAAAAAAGAAAAAAAAAAAAATCAATAGTGCTTCCCCGTAAAACAGACCGAGGTTTGCAGAACTCGCTTCCACTTTGACGTCAGAGGCGCCAATTTGGCAAATTCATTTAAGGCCAAATTGAGAGCTCAGCTTGTAGTCAGGGTTGCTGGACTGTAGCGCTGTCCATTCGTGGGGCTTTGGTCACTGTTGTATGCAAAGCACTCTAAAGCACCGTGCTGTGAGGGTCACCAACAGCAGCTCCAGCTTTGGCCCTGTGTCAGGGTGCTGAGCACCACCCTGCCACATCCTCCCTTGTGCAATGACTGCTGGGCATGCAGTGGAAACACAGCCATGCTCCTGCTGGGCTTGTTTTCTCCGCACCCAAAGATCAATATCAGCCGATGTCCTGCGCTTCATCCCCTTGGGAAGAGATGGGTAGTGACCACACTGGATCTCATGTCCAGGAGAAGCTCCAAAGGAGCTGTCTCTGTGCTCTTGAAAGGGTTTGTAAGCCCTGACCTGCTGGTTGTTTACCAAAGAGAGATGCAAAGCTATAGCTTGAGCTATTGAGGGGTTTCTGTCATTAGCCCTCAATAACACCCTTGTCTTCTGGGGGAGAGACATATGTGAGCAGACACAGGGACCCATCAATCCCACAACACATTCAGGGCTTCTGCATTTCATGTCCTCTAAAGCAAAGCTACTGATGGGGTAAGACCATATGTGGTCAGGCCTGTGGATGTGAACTTCCACTGCCCTGCACAGGGCAGAGGGTGTGTGAGAAGTTACCGAGCCACCGTGGCCCCGTTTGACTTTGGGAAAATTATTTGAAATGTGTAATTTTTTCAACAATTAAAATTCTTACCAAACCATTTAAATTTAAATTAAAAAAAATAAATTTAACAATGTAAAAAACCCCCCAATTTATTGTGTAACTTTCACCGCATTACTTAAGCCAAAATTTTCATTCATGGATATTTAAAGTTAGGGCTCTAGAAGTCCACCTGGACAACCCTTTTTGATCCTTGTAAGTTCCTTCCAACTAAGGACATTCTGTGATTCTAACCCTTTCCCTTCAAGTGTAAAATTCCAGCCTCCTTCAATACTCCCTTTAGTGCATAAGGCATAGTCCTTATTTGGCCACATTTGCACATAGATTTGTAGCTTCAGCCCTTTTCCATAAGACCAGATCTTCTCCAGTGGAACATCAGAGATGGGTGTCACCACTCCACACTGAACTACTAATCCTTACTTCTCTTTTTATAGTATTTTGTATTAGAGATTATAATAATCAGATAATATTCAGAATTTTCCAGTTCTTGCTCTCTTTGAACAGGAAAAAAAAAATTAATTACTAGATTGAAACGGGAGAGCAAATTTCTTTGTTCTTTGAATGCACCTGTTACAGGCCACAAGAAGAGAAGTTTCAGGATTAGGCTATGTGCCAGTCAGCACAAGTCAGAGCTCACAGCTATGGTGTGGGTACTCACAGCAGCAGGTTATTATGGTCTGGTATCAGATGCATAATCATGGCATTAATGTGGTGCTGGTCTATGACCCATCATTATTCAGCTAATGACCCTGCTGCAGAATAGGATTTGTCCTTTGAGACCTGGGAAAAGTGAAGGAAGGGAGTGAGAAATTCCTAAATATTTGTTTTTTCTTCTAGGAAAATAGAGCATTTTTATTAAAGTTTCTCCTTGTGGCCCTACTGGGAAGAAGTTGAAGAATTTTTGGCTTCAGAAGAAGGAGGCAGAAGAATTTACAGTCTCCTCAGCTGCACTTTCTTGCAAGATAATCAAACGCTGAGCAAGAAACCCCAGAAACTGTGGGCATTGGTGCCAAAACAAGATTTAAAGATTAAAAAAGCCGAAGAGTTACATGTAAATTAATAAAGAAAACAAGACTCCAGCACTGTCCTTAGATTGTCTACACTACTTGAATGCAGCAAAAGTCCCTAAAAGTGGAAAACCTCCCCCTAAGCCAAGGACTACCTGCCCCACCACATACAGTGCACAGAAGAGAACCAACACTGGTTTGGAGAGGAATCTGCAGACCCCAGCTCTCCAGCACAGTTAGGGCCCGTCTGGCACTGGATGGGAAGGATGTGGAGTTGGGATTTTTTAAGGTCTGGGAGGTATGAGTGGTGCCCAGTTTGCTGTCTCCTAGAAATCCTCTTTCTTCAGCTCCAGGGCTTTTAAACTACAGGGATGGAGGAATCACTTACAAGGCAAGAGACAGCTTAAATCTGCTTGCTGATATCCTGAAATCACACTGAACATCCACTCTAGTCTTGAAGGCAAAGCCACCTTCTTCAGAAAATTCACTGGAGAGATGTTTGGTATTTAACCAACTGCAAATAGATGTGACTTTGGATATAAATGTCTTTGAGACTGTAGAAGGGAAGCTTAGAGGCAAATGACCACCTTAGTAACAGGTAAAATCTCTGCCAGGTCTGCAAGAGAGTTCACTTTGGCTCATGTGGCTTAGTTGTCATGATGTTGAGACTGAATCTCAATCTGACCTCCTGAAATTGAATATTCACTTTAGCCTAGATTTGCAAAGCTATTTGTTAATGCGCACATACAGGGCTGTTTCCTCCAGGGTTTTAAAGAAAAAACTCATTTCAATGTAAAATTCACAGGATCAAATTGAAATTTATTTTGAGAAGGTTAACATTACTGATTTTCAGGCTCAGACAATCACTTCCATGTCAGATTGTAATTACACCTTTTTGTGCATCAGCTGCATGCATGGTATGGAAAAAAAAAAGTAAGATAATGCTGTTTCTTTCAGCTGCATAAAGGACCTTTGTACTGTCCTTCCCTGGAAATCCCCCACACTGAAAGGAAAAAAGTGATTTATTTCAATCACTCTGACAGTACGAGCTAACACATTAATTGCATAAAGACATTTCTCTTACCCAAAGTTTTGTTTGATTTTTACTCCCAATAGTCTGCTAGGTGTCTGCATAGCATTTTCTTTTCCCCGCAGCAGTTTTCACTGCCATAAAAATCTTGCTTCAGTTAAATAGCAACATTAAAATATTGTAGTGCTGACCTTAATGGTTTACAACATTCAGCTAAGGAGCTCAAGTCTCTAAAATAAGACTGAAACACACAGTAAAAATTTATCTAGGGAAAATTAAAACCTCAGAAGTCTGACAACCGTGATGTGATTTCGACCCTTTTTTTGTACCTCCATGGGGTACATCCAGCCATGTGGGTGTGCAGAGGATTGCAAGAGCCCAGTGCAGTCAGGTGGGACTGAGATGGGCAAGAATTTGGGCCCAGATATCCCATCACTGGCTGATGCCAGCAGGCTATGGAAATGTGAGTTGATTTCATACTGGTGGAGCATCTCTACTCTTGTGTGAAGAGCTGAGCTCAAAACATTACCGAATCAGGAAGGACAATGTCTCCTGCTTACTTTGTCCTGGTGCACAAAGCTATTTAAACTGAAAAGGGGGAACTAAATATCATAGCTTTAATGTTATTTAATATTTTATTAGGTTAAATGGACACACATTTTGTACTTTGAAAAATACTCAGCAGAGACTAGCTATTTTGGTACAGCATTTAGAGGAGAATACAGTGGGGCAGATTTTGCTGCAAGACATTCCTGGTAATCAAGAAATTTGTTGTTGGTTTTGGCTTTATTTTCAAGGAGCACTGGATATATAGAGGAAAATAGTTTGTTGGTGAACCATATTGTCATTTTGGTGTTACAGACCCCAGAAATGATGCTCGCCTGTCTGCTCCCCTAAAATCTGTCAGGAGACTGTCCAGCCACATAGAGCGACTTATGAAACTAACAGCTCTCCCCACTGCGAAGAGAGAGATCATGACCTCATCAGGGGATGCTGGGAAGACAAAATACCGAGGGATTACATGGCCATGGGTGTGCTAGAAAAGATATGTGAGACCACACCCCGGAGGGCTGAAATTCCCCAAACGCTCCTTGATGAGTCTCTGCTGCAGAGATTGGTAGAAATAGCCATAGAACCTTAGAATTACAGAATGGTTTGGTTTGGAAGGGACCTTAAAGATTATCTGGTCCAGTCCCCTTGCCATGGGCAGGGACACCTTCCACTAGACCAGGATACTCTAACCTGTCCTTGAACACTTTCAGGGATGGGGCAGCCATAGGTTCCAAAATCATTTAGGCAAATCATGATAATATTTCCTGTAAATTCAGAATGAGAGGATACACAATGCTGTGGATTATTAAATTTGGCCCAATAGCCATTGGAAAGAGGGAAATGCTTGTGGGAACCTCAAGGATCTTGGGAACAGAAAAACTGCAATATAGACCTCTTTTTATTTTAATACTAGCACTGCAGGCCAAGGAGTCAACAAGTGCTAATTCTTCCCCCCCAACAAATTAAATCTTGAGAGCTGTAATTTTTATCAGGTAGCAGAAAATCAACAATGTCATATGGACAAATTCTGGTCCTCCAGATTCTGCAGCAGGTGAGCATCAAAAAAATTCAACTGAACTTGATCCCAGGACCGCTCAGTTAACAGGACTCTTTCCAGCAGACCCACGGGGTTTGAGCAGGGACATGTAATTATAACCCCAACCCAGCTCCCACTGAAAATTATGGCAAAAATGTTCCAGGTGGGCTTCCTATCACCTCCATAAAGTATTTCACAAGATGACAATGGTGACCAGTGCTGTTTCCCTTTGCTGTAGCACCTTTAAAGAGCAGCCCGTAATTCATGATGAAAAACGACAATAATATTGCTTTACATAGGAAGATAAAAGCCTTCCTTTGCAGCAATGAAACTCAGATGTCTTGAGCAATGTGTGTAGCTTAAGGGTTTTTTTTTGACAGTGCAATATTGTATATAATAACAATTACCAATGACCTCTATTAGGTTGTCCAGTCTCATTAAGGCCAATGCATTTGGTACCTGCCACTGCCAATTTGCCTCAACAGAGGTTTTATTCAGTGGATATGATAGAGCTGTAAAGCAATCTTTTTTCATTTAAATAGTTTAATTGAGGAATGCTATCAGATGTTTCAAAATTTAATGCATACAACAATTTGCTTCCCCTATCTCTTTTCAGAGTTTAGTTTGGAGAAAATGACATCTGATTCTTATAGAAAGAAGGCAATTACATTTTGGAGCCTGCCTGCCCGTATTGCATATGTTTTTAAACATAAAAAGAAATTCTTAATATGTAATTGTCAGGTAATAAAAAGGAAAATATTTTACTTTGCATTTATGAAGTAATTTTTCAAAAGCATAAGGGAATTGCATGTTAACGTTTTTCGTTTATTACCACACTCCTAATGCTGCACTGTTTTCACAAGTTTAGATTAAAAAAAAAGCAGATCTGATGCTCATGTATTAGTATGGTAATACTCTATAAAGTAATTAGGACAGAGGAAACTGCAAAGGTTTGTTGGTTCTGATAAGCCAACTCCTGCTCTGGGGCATCGCAGAAAACCACCGGGAGTCTCTCCCCCAAATTCCAAGGGCCCCAGCTCTTAATCTTCTGAGAAACTTCAGTGTCAACTCATCCATCTCATAATCTGTTGTCTCCACATTTTCTCCTACTTCACCTGGAGTACAAGCCTTGAAGACCAGCATGGTGCCTTGAAAGTTTTTTCTCTTTTGCAGGGCAATGATGGGACCAAATAATCGTGGAGTAGTTTGTGCTGGAAGGGACTGTTAAAGGTCATCTTGTTCCAACCCTCTGCCATGAACAGGGACATCTTCAACTCAATCAGGTTGCTCAGAGCCCCATCCAACCTGACCTTGAAAGTTTCCAGGGATGGGGCAGCCACCACCTCTCTGGAAAACCTGTGCCAGTGTTTCACCACCCTCATTCATAAAATTTCTTCCTTATATTTTTATCTAAATCAACCCTCTCTTAGTTTAAAACCATCACCCTTCATCCTATCAAAACAGGGAAGGGCAGCACTGTTCCTGTGTCGCTACATGGAGGTGAGGACTGAAGTGATACCCCAGAAAGGTTCACATTCCTCTGGCTGTGGACCATTTCCATCTCTGACTTCAAACTGGACCATTTGATCCAATATGCTACAGCAGATACTCTGGGCATAACTCCAGCATCTGCTCAGTGGAAAAAAAAGGTTGTTTTTTTTTTATTCAGAAATTAGCCTCAAAGTTCTTAGACTGCAGCATCAGGATCTTTAAGCCGTAAGTAAAATGCTGTGGATCTTTCATTATGTGTGTCTGTTGTGCTTTCATTTTATAGAGCTGACCTTGCTTCCCTGAAATGCACTTGTTCTCCACAAAGCCAGTAAACACCACCCAGTTGTCTTCAAGTAAATCACATATTTATATTAAGTTACTCTTGCCTCATAAAAACAAATGCTTGAAGATAATCCCAGTTAGTAAAGAAGGATTGATCTTTATCAGGGCATGGTAAATCCCCCTTCCTCCTGTGGCTTCTTGGTTGGAACAAATCCATATTTAAATCTCTGTCAAATTTGGTGCACTGCTCAGCTAGAAAAATACAAACCCAAGTATTAAAAAATACCAAAGTATTTAATTCATCTTTGATGTAGTTGTTTGTAATGTTTCCAATGGGAAGTGAAAGGAAAAAGGGAAAGGGAAGGGAAAGAGGAAGGGGAAGAGGAAAAGGAAAGGGAAGAGGAAGGGGAAGGGGAAAGGGAAGGTGAGGAAGAAAGGGAATGGGAAGGGGAAGGCGAAGGGGAAAGGGGAAGGGAAAAGGGCAAGAGGAAAGAGAAGGGGAAGGGTGCTGCCATCTCTGCCTTCAGCCAGCCCATGTGGGCTCAGGGACCCCATTTCCAGCTTCTCTCAGCTCTTGTCCCATGCCAGGTAGTGCCAGGTGCTCTCATGTGCTGCTGTAGTCAAAGAGAGGAATCCAAAACCCTTTTTTTGAAGTGCTTTTAGAAAGAGAACACTCCATGATCAGCCAGGGAACCTGAGCTGGCAGTTCTAAAAATAAAATAACCTGTTTTCCGTAGAGGGGGTAAATTATGGGCAGCATGAGATAACCTACTGTGTCCCTGGTCTTCCCTACAGATCAGCATTGGCCCATCAGGAGGGTAAAAACACCACAAAAAATCCTTCAGAAAACCCTGTGAGCCGTATTCAGAACCACGCCTGCAAATCCAGCTGCAGCAATCAGGTGCCTGTGCCACCCCCAGACTCTCGGAGGAGTTAAAGTGTTTCCACGGAGAAGATTCTCAAAACCCTGGAGCAGGTTGCCCGGAGAAGTAATGCACCTGCAACACTGGTTAAAACACACCTCACAGGTGAGGCTTAGGTCTAGCTAATATCACCCAAACTCAAGGTCATATACTAAATGTCTTTCTAGGGTTCCTTCCAGCCTTGTTTGCTGTACTTCTGCAGCTTCAAGCAGAAGAGACAAGACAGCAGCTGGGCAGGGTGGACACCCAGCCTGGGTGGACACACACACAGTAGCATCTGATGGGCACCAGGGCTGTTTTACAGACTTGCTGGTACCTCCTGACTTAGTGCCACTTAGTGCGAGATTAATGCCATGTGAATGCAACTCATGTCCCCAGCTGGGATTTCCTACAACCTACTGCTGATGCTTTGCTGGCAGCAAGAGCAACAAGCTTTCAGTTTACTGTTGGAGGTCAAGGTAAAGTGATTTCAATTAGAAGAGGATCACGTAGGTCTCAATCCAATGCAGGCAGGTTGTGTAACACTGGCAGCGTGAAGAGGAGAGTCATTTATTCATTTCTTAGCTGCATGGTTTGGGATTTCATTTTCCCCTCTCTGTTTTCACAGTCTTCCCTGTCCCTTTTACCATTCAAAGGGTAATGCAAAAAGGTATTAGGGTTCATAGCTCCTCTGCTTTCATCAGGAAGTGGTTTGCTCTGCCCCAATCGCCCCAGTAATTAGCAGTAATGAACTAGAGGAAGACGGAGGAAGCAGAGATGGAAAATGAATATTCAGCTGACCAGTTCCTTCCCCTGGTGGCGTTTGCTTCTGTGTCACGCAGCTGGATTTCAAAACCCCGCACATATTTACATGCCTCTAAGAAGAAGGGCATGTGTTTGTTGCCCTGCTCAAAACCAAGCACGTATTTACCTGCTTTGCTGAATTGGGGCCATATACCCTTCTTTTTCCTTGACACTGAGGGCAACCCTTTGTTTCTGCTGGTCAAACAAAACAGAACACACACAAAAAAATAAAAGGAGACCGGGGAGAGAAAATGTATTTATTAAATGGTTCTATAAATAAAAGAGCTGGGAAGATATAGGAGGCTCTGATCTCTGAGGGGTGATGGCAAGGTGCTACTGATAAAGTGGCTACGATTCAGATCAATAGCAAACAAGACAGGCAGGTGAATTTCCCCTTTGATCTTCATTCCCTGTGCAGCCCGAGTCGGTCTGACTCTGCCACACAAATTACTGCTTTGTGCAGGGAAAAAGCAGTTTGCTTGGCTTTTTGCTTATTGCACAGGTGTGTTGGGTGGCAAATGATAAGTGTTGCTTGTTACCATTTCAAAAAGCCACAGGAAAATGGTGGCTCTTGCACTTCAACTTGATGCGTTGACATTTTTTGTGTCAGCAGGGTATTATGGGGTTGATACATAGATCAGGGTTAAACGGTCTTAATAAAAAAGAGATTAAATCTGGAAGAGGGAAATAAAGCTCAGGGCGGGTTCACCTGTAAAGCTATTAATATACAGTAGGGAAATTTGAGGGGGCAGAATAGTGATGATGCGAGATGACTTCTTTGCAAGCCAAAAATGTGCTTTTGGCCTCAAAAGCTGTGTCGTAACCTGCTCTGCTCTGCTACTGACTTGGGAAAAATCACATCAGCTTGCACCTTACTTTCTCCAACAATCAAGTAGGCATGGCTGGGGAGAGCTTTGCAAACTTAGCGAAGGAGGTGACTTGTGAGCCTCCAGTCACCAGCCCAGAAGTCAGTAGCCCAGATAGCTACATCAAAGTGAGCTCAAGCTCAATTCCCTGCTGGAAGCCACTCTTCCCAAGCTCCAGGGAGCTGCATTATAGGGGTTTGAACTTCTCCAGAGGAATGGCTGATATAATTCTTGTTAAGGATTGTGAGTGGGTTTTGCCTTCATCTTTTCACCTCAGTGACAGGGGTGGGAGGGTCACTTCGCAGGCCTAGCCTTACTTCATGCTGGCAGGTTCCCTACGTAAACCAAATGATAGATCAGATAGAATCATAGAATCATTTAGGTTGGAAAAGCCCTCCAAGACCATCGGGTCCAACCATTCCCCCAGCACTGCCAAGGCCACCACTAACCCATGTCCCCAGGTGCCACATCCACATGGCTTTTAAATCCCTCCAGGGATGGGGACTCCACCACTGCCCTGGGCAGCCTGTGCCAGGGCTGGACAGCCCTTTCCAAGAAGAATTTTTTCCTAATACCCAATTTAAACCTCCCCTGGTGTGTCTTGAGGCCCTTTCCTCTTGTCCTGTCACTTTTTACCTGGGAGAAGAGACAGACAACAAAGATATTACAGGTGGGGAGAGGGTTGCAAGCCATTTGGATGGGCCCCTTTCCACCCAGTAAGTCCACCCCTGTGGTCCACAGAGCAAGGCAAGCCTCACTGGGTGTTTGTTATTCCTGGACTGTTGTGGATGAGGCCACATCCACATGGAAAAGCTGTTAAACCATAATATATTGGCTTCCCATATGTTCTCATTTTTATCACAACAGCCCAGTCTGTTGCAGGAAGAACTTCCCTGTGACAGGATTGATAGTTTCTCGAAAAATAAACAATGATCTTGCAGCTTCTATGCCCTCTACTGCTGTTCAACTTCCCGCCCAGCTGTTTTAATTGTTTTAAAATTAAGTGTACACCATGGAGATCTGTGGGTAGTTGAAACTTGGAATGTGCTTTTGACTGGGGCTAATGAGTCAGTGATATCCAGTCAGATGTATGCCACCCTAGGGGTTTCTGAGCAGTCACGGGACAATCTCTAACTTGGTTTCACATAATTTTTGATCTGGTTGTGCCTTCTTTCCTTTTTAAGTCCTGAGGATCCTTGCAGGTCTCTGCGTAGCTTATTAGTAGAACGGGTATGATTAATGGAAAACAAATCCCATTTTCCAGATACCTTGTACTGCACGTGAACACAACTGCCATTCATTCATCATCGAATCATTAATACCAATCATTTTCTTGTCGTGTTTCCTGCACTCACATCTAGTAGCAGCTGAATTTTTTTTCACCTCTGTGTTTCTTAGGGTTTTGTACTGATTACATTTTTAATCAGGAGACCACGCAGATCACCAGAAGAGACCTCTTGTTAACAGTGATAAGGAGAACAGCAAATGCCACAGGGAACAACTGGTGAAAGCACAAACTAGTCTTTTCCTTTCTGGGGTGCACAACCCCATCTTGCAGGGTGAAGTCCAGATGTAACTAAAGTAGCCTCAAACCCTGGCAGGGAGTGATACAGCTCCTGTGTCCCCATGTACCCCATGGACCATCTTAGCAAAACCATTATCTTGTTCCTCACAACCTCTTCCAGTGGTTTCTAAGTCCCTTTGCTGAGTTGATGGGATTCAGTTGGAGCATGATTTCTTTCTTGGTATTCGCAATTCCTGTTCTCCACACTGGGATTCAATTTTTCTGTGTTACTTGATGGTGGTAACATACAGGGAAATGGAGCTGGAGTTACCTGGTATCACCAGAAAAAGGGGAGCTGATGGTGGAACTTCAACATTTTGCCAGTGGAAAGCTGATTTTCAATCAACATTTCCAAATATGCATATTGCAGACAGAGTGTTACATAAATAATGCCTCCATTAAATGGTGTGCAGTGCTTGTCTACATGAGTAAAAATGGAAGGAGCTTTTTATTCAGTTCAATTTTAATCAAATTCTACAGAACAGCATTTCTAAGGCCTATTTAAAATTTAAACAAAGGCAGAATAGCTACATCTATATCTATACCCTCTTACTATTGTCACAAGAAAAGAACAAGTAAAAGCTAAAAGAAGCCCTTACAATCCCATTGACATTGGCCAGATGCAAGCTGCACAGATATTTTAACCTCACTAAATAACTGTATGAAATGCCTTTTCCTTCTATTTTGGGGTTCTAAAGAGCCTGATGAAATGATACCTGGAGAAAGTGGCCAGTCCTATTGTTTGTGAGATATCTCTGTGGATTCTTAATAGCAATTTTCAATACTAAGCAGTTGCCCTGGTGCCTGTTGTGAGATTCTCAAAAATCTGCTCCAAAGTGAAATAGACAAAAGAGAATGAATGAAATCAAATTGAGTTGTAGCAGGGGACAGATGGGACCCACTCACTAATGTAACCTGGCCTATTCATGATATTCTCTTCCATGCAGAACAAGGTTCTAGTACCTGGAACTAAGATGGAAACGATATATAGTCCCCAAGATCTGCTTTACACTGATGTTTGGGCTCTGCAATGCATGTGTTTAAATAAAAAATTTGATCAGTTTAATTTTTTTTTCTCTCTTTTCTGGTAAAACCTGGTAGTTCAAACTCAAAGACTGCTGTGGGAATTGGGCTGCTCTTTTTAGTGGCAAAGTTTTCTTGGATGTACTCAGAGGTGAAGTTTAAAAGTCTCTAACTAGCAAGGTTATAAGTAACTGCCAGCTGGGCCTCACCAAACTCTCCTGCCTTTTGTATAATGTCCCTCTGCTTATCCACATAAGATAGATGTGAAAAAAATGGAAAAATCTGATGACTGATGCCACTGACATGAAAGAACACTTCAATGATCAGTACTTAATTTGGTGTGTGGAAAATCACTGCCCTCCTCCAAGGCATATGCTGCTTGTGAGCTGATTGTTGCTGCTGGGAAGTTTGGCTTTTATTAAAAGTGCCAAAATTTGACATCCAAAATTAAAGTTTTCCCTTCTCGGCTGAGGTAATTGAGACTGGAGTTTGTGGACAGTGGTAAAACAGATGCCTTCAGCTAAACTCTTTGTTTCCAGCCGTATTATTCCTATGCAGGGCATGGGGATAAGACTGTATTTTTGTCCTGAGAATCTCCCCATGCTACAATGCTGCAGGTCTGTGCAAAACAAGGAGCTCCATCAAGAATTAGTTGCAGCAGATCTTGCTACTCACCCTCAGAAAAAAAAAAGAGCTGGAATGTCAGAGAGTCGGAGCATGTCTTCTATGGAAACAGGATGAGACAATTGGGATTGTTCAGCCTAGAAAAGAAAAGGTTCCACGGAGACCTGAGAGCCCCTTCCAGGGCCCAAAGGGGCTCCAAGAGAGCTGGAGAAGGACTTTGGACAGGGGGAAATGGCTTCAAATTGTCAAAGGGCAGGTTTATATTAGGAAGGAATTGTTGGCTGTGAGGGTGGAGAGGCCCTGGCACAGGTTGCCCAGAGAAGCTGTAGCTGCCCCTGGATCCCTGGAAGTGTCCAAGGCCAGGTTGGATGGGGCTTGGAGCAACTTAGAATAGTGGAAGGTGTCCCTGGCCAAGGCCAGGAGATTGGACTGGATGACTTTTAACATCCCTTTCAACCCAAAGCAGTCTATGGTTCTATGACTGTTATTCCTGCCTCTCATAAAAAAAACAGAAGTTTTTCAAACCTGCGGAAAATAAGTATTAGAGCGACCACAGGCTCCATCAGGACAACCATTCAGCAGATAGCTGGAGCTAAAACAGGGTCTAGGCAATGAATGGAGGAGGATTTTACATCAACTTGGTTTGCAGAATGTCTCTTTGCCTGCCATGCATCATTTGCAATGCTCTGTCACCCTTGGGTGTCATATTTGGCAGAAAAACCAAGCTGCTGGCCGCTGTTGGATGGCTGTGGAAGACAGAATTTCAATTTCTAAAAACAGTCTGATTTTTCCATTTGCTGATGACCCTCCCAGAGTAAAAAAACCATCAAATCCCACACACAACGTGTTGCATTTAATCAAACTTATGCAGGAGAGAGTAGGTTGGCTTGTTTGTTTGTTTCATTTCATACTTCCATATTCCACCCATGGAGAAATCTTGCTGGTAGGGAGGATAAACAAACAACCAACCAAACAACCCAAACACTGGGCCTCTAGGAGCCGTTGTTATTTATTTCCACAATTAGCAGTCGAGTTCTGGTGCTGTGCCCAGAGAACTCCTCTCATTTTTCAGCGTGTCACTCTGTGAACAATATGCTTTTAGGAATTGAGGATTAAGGCGGCTGATTGTGGGTGGTTTATGAAACTTTTTATGGGAAGCCATATAGCCAAACCTTTAGAGAATCAGAACATCATTTTAATGGGCTTATGTTGTGTACAAGACTGTTCAGTAAGATATTCACACAGTACAGAGCATCTTGATAAAGAACTTGGATTAATCAGGGATGCTGTTGCCAATGGATGCTGTGGGTTGTTTTCTGAGTTAGCTACAAGTGGTGCTGAGAACAGCCCTGGGGGTGGATGCCCTTCCTCCTTGAGGATGCAGACATGGTCTCAATCTAGTGGGAAAACAACTACAGATCTGTTTGTGAAACAAACTTAATATAGACTCTCTATATAGAGGCAAAGTGAAGAAGGCAGCTTTGCTCGTCAGAAAGGGTCTCTCTGAAGTTCAGTGCTACTGGTTCACTCAGCAGGACAACGTCAGGAAGAGGTCATCACAGTCACAAAATCTGTTTGCATTTCATTTGCCCACATGAAAAACACACATTTCCACTTACCAGCAGGAAAACAGCGATTTCAGAGAGTGCAATCACCTCGTAAAAACTGTGGGCACTCAGCACCTTCCAGGACTCAAGTCAAATACTTCAGCTGTGACAGAGGGATGAGTATTTAAGGCACGGATCTATGGCACAACATTCAGATTTACCAGAGATGTCATTCTCTCCCAGGGTTGTTAAAGGTATTGATTAATTGCCTATTGTTAAAGCTATTGATTGATGAAGCTACAGTATAACTACTGGCACCATCACCTACTCCATACAGACTTTAACCTGAAGACTCAAATGTTTTATCTCTTTTCGTATCTGTAAATCAATGGAGTTACGTGCCAAATTCCCACTGTACCTTCTTTTATACCCCCACTTTGCATTAAGGAATTCACAATAACACCTCATCTCTATACTGTGATGCAGGTACTGGGGCCATCTTGATGTCCAGTTCCCTTGCAGATAGTACTGGAGCTTTTTGAAAATCAGCTTTTCATATGTAACAAGCAAATCACCATCTGTCTTTCAGGATGAGGAAAGAGGTAAACCAAACCAGGAGCCATCCTCCCAGGACGAACAAAGAAGCCAATTTTCTGGATGGAGCTGAGCCTTCAAATACACCTGGGAACTGAAGACCTGATGAACCCTGCTATAAATCCTATAAAGAAAAAAAAATAATTTTTATTGAGTGTCACCTACTTTCAACAATGTTGTTGGTAGCTTTGAAAGGAATCCTGAAAAACCTTTCCCAGAGCCTTCAAGGTCAATCCACCATCATCATTATCAAATTGTTGCAAGACACTCCATGTTGATTAACCGACATCATACTTAATTAGTGTGTGAGTGGCACTTCATCCTGCTTATTGTTAGAAATCCCTTTATCTTGCTATTTGCATTGCAGAGTTTTTAATTAGGATATGTGTAGGGAATCTCTTAATGATCTCCTGTCTGCATAACCATCCAGTCTGTGCTCAGTTGTCTCTGCATCTCCAGAGGGTGCTTTGCCACCACAGAAGAGAAACAAAGCCTCAGTTGAGGCTTTGGAAGTATGAAGTTGCTTTGATAGCAGCTCAACCTGTTGGAGATGTGTCTAAGTGGGATACATCCGACAGGTTAGGCACTACTGCCCAAGGCTTCAACCTTGTCCTAGGAAATACACGTTTCCTACTGCCCAACCCCAAACCTCTCCAGGTGCAGCTTCTTTCCCCGTTCTTTATTACCAACAACTCTTTGTAATAACCTTTCACGTAGCCTTAATCTTCAGCCTGATTTCTCCTTTAAATTCATCTTTTCCTGGACCAAATAAGCTCCTTGCTCAAGCCCTCCTTGCAGCCGTGTTCCTTGGACTGACCATCTTGGGGACCTTCCAATAAACACGTTTCTCAGCATCTGTCTTGACATTAACTACAGGTAAGAAACCTTAAAAGAGGTAAAGGACAGCTACAGAGCCAGTGAAAGAAAAATAATTGTAGGAAGGTGATCCTCTGTTATCACCAAAAAGGAAAGCTTTCGTCTTTGAGCAACCTCTAGTGGAATGAGGTGATCTTGAAGGTCTCTTCCAACCAAAACCATTCTGTGATTCTGTGATAAGTTGTTAGCCACCTCTATATCGTAACACATGGTTATTTGGATTTCCCCTCCAGCCAACGAAGAAACAAAACCTTCACAGAAAGCTGTTCCTCCCTTCATCTTTGACATCCTCTTCAAGGTGTGAATCACCCTCTAAATCAATCTGCTTGCAGTGGGTCTGCTAGACTCAGAGAAAACCTGAATCACAAGTGGGTTTTAGGACCCACCACACCGCAAAGAGTGAATGTAAAATAAAATGTGTTTCTGGGAAGAACAGAGAGGTGCAAAGGCACCAATAGAAGTAAGAAGACAATGCTGCATTCTCAAAGCAGCCTTAATGACGTTCATCCGAAGAGCAGCAAACCTGGGCTGACACAGCTTTACAACTATCACAGAATCATAAGTCACGGAATGATTTGGGTTGGGATTGCCCTTTAAAGGTCAACTAGTTCCAAACCCCCTGCCATGGGGGGGACACCTTCCAACAGACCAGGTTTTTCCAAGTGCCAGCCAGCCTGGCCTTGAGCAGCGCCAGGGATGGGGCATCCAGGATGTGAATCCACTATGTGTGCTGGCCTCTCAGATACACACGTGGCTTTGGCATCAGAGGTTGCTCCATCCAGCCCATAATTCAACAACCAGAGGTGAAACCACAACAGCCCTCATACACTCAGCTGGGATATTGAACTACGAGGAGATTAAATTACCAGATCCTGGCTGTGCCAGAAACCACCATGTGTCACAGCACCATTAAGAGGAGAAAACCCCTCTTTGTTGCCATCAATAATCTCTTCCTTCCTCTTCTTCTTCTTGGATTCCTGTGCTGACCACCCAGACTTGCTATGGCTTGTCAAGATGAAAGAGGTTTTTTGGAGGGCTCTACCAAATTATAATTGGGCGTTTCAATTGCAGAAGAGAAACAGAGACAGTGTGTAGGTAATGCACACTGGAAGGAAAATAGTTTGAACTACTTGCACATGCTGATGGGTTCTGAATTAGTCATAACTCACTGGGACAAGATTTAGGCATTGCAACTGACAGCTCAATGTGCAGTAGAGGTCAAAAAAGTAAATAAGGCATTAGGCTCTGTTAGAAAGGGAGAGACAATAAAGAGCAAATATAAGGCTGTGGCTGTGCTGCATGCACAAAGGATTGAGACTGTTCTTTAAATGCAGCTTTAGTTTCTTTGCCAGCTGGCCCAAAATTGGGACTGTTGAGAGCAGGGAAGTGAAGAGAGGCTGTCAACACCACAGGAATTTCAGGAAAGGGGGAATCTCAAAGGATATGCCAGTGCCAACCAAAGGGGGAGCTTAGCACATGTCAGAGTAAATAGCTAATGGTCCTTGTCCAGAGGATGTGCCACAAGTTTTGGGTCCAGAAGTTTCTGCCTCAAGGTGACAGGGGAAAATATTGACATCATCTGGACTCTGATGTCAAGGATTCCCCATTTTTCTGGAAAACTTGCCCATCCTCAGACAAGCAGTTTAGGCACTCCATCTGCTCACAAAGTGAAAAAGGGATCAGGGAGCTTTAAATCAGAATCTGTAACAGAATGGTTTGGGTTGGAAGGGACCTTAAAACTCATCTCATTCCCCCCCCCCCCATCCATGGGTAGACACACCTTCCACTAGACCAGGTTGCTCTAAGCCTGGCCTTGGACACTTCCAGGGATGGGCCAGCCACATCTTCTCTGGGCAACCTGTGCCAGGGCCTCATCCCATCTCCAGAAAAATAATTTTTCTTTTAGCTGGCTATTGAATTCCTTTAGGTACTGTCAGAAAGAAGCAAAAAAACCATGTAACTATAAAATATACTAAACAAATTATCAATGTTATCAATATCACTTATTGATTTATATTAATATTTTATTATCAATAAATTATCTCTGTGCTTTGAATTTCATTGGTACCGAAAAAAGTCCTGGAATCTGCAGCGTTGAAGAGTTCACTGAGAAGGAAAATGAAAAAGCCAAATTTTTCTGTGTTCATTTTGTGCATTCAGATATGAAACAAAAAAACAAGAAACAAAAAAAAAAAGGTGATATGCCTATACAGGTCAAACAAGGAGCTTTCATTGATGAACTTTAGTTATTCGTATTTTATTTACAAACCTATATGTGCTTGGAGCTGTACAGGAATCACAACACTTTTTAAGGTAAAGCTCCTGCCCAAGGATTTTTGTTCTTTGTGAAAGAAATCGTTCTGCAAAACCAGCTGTGGGTCTGGGACTGTCCAGAAGGGAAAGTACAGAAGTATTACGAAGTTCAGCCTTGGTTTGTTCAGCCTGGAGAAGAGAAGGCTCCGAGGAGTCTTTAGAGCCTTTTCCAATGCCCAAAGGGCCACCAAGAGAGCTGGAGAAGGACTTTGGACAAGGGCCTGGAGGGACAGGATGCAGAGAATGGTTTCCCACTGCCAGAGGGCAGGGTTAGATGGGATATTGGGGAGGACTTGTTAGTTGGGTGGTGAGGCCCTGGCACAGGTTGCCCAGAGAAGCTGTGGCTGCCCCTGGATCCCTGGAAGTGTCCAAGGCCAAGTTGGATGGGGTGTGGAGCAACCCAGCATAGTGGAAGGTGTCCCTTCCAACCCAAACCATTCTGTGGTTCTGTGATCCTAATTATTTGGGCACTTGGACATAAAAATTGTTGAGTGACAGCTATGGGCCTGGGAGCATCTCTAGGTTTTGTGGATTATTCTGAATTATTTCTTCCTTCTTTTCCCCTGGTATGGCCTATTTTTTTCGCCATTGTGAATCACAATTGCTTCTCCTGAAGTCAGAAGTTACAGCCCCCAAAAAAACCCGGAGTTTGCTTCTGCAGAGCACCTGGGCAGGTTTTGGTCCTTCTTGAGCAACACCTAAATAAAACCGAACTCATGGTTTTAGAGCAGTAGGAATGGCACCAAAATTGCCGTTGCCTCCCAGTTCCCTGGAATCTGGCAGAGGTTTGCAGCCTGCATGGTTCAGGCATCCCCTCACCTCACTCAACCCATCCTGTCCAGCTGCCTCCTTCCCACACAGCTTTATTGCCCTCCTTTGTGCTCAGGTGACTGTGGGCTGTAAATTCACCAGGCACAGGTTTAGCATCCCTCTTGTCTTCAGAAGGGGAGGAAAAAACCTTCTCTGAGCTGCAGCCAGATGCAGCTGGATCAATACTGCAGTGCTGCAGCAGCCCTGGATGGGGGCTCACCCCAGACACCCTATTTCTCAGCTCCCTGGACCCCCATCAAGCTGATGAGCTGCCACAACCAGGGCTCTCGTGGAGAATGGAAACGCATCCTCGAGAAGTGGAGTGGATCCCAAGTAATTAAATGTATAAATTAATTCTCCCCTTAAGATATGTTCCTCTCCCATTATTAGGTTTGTCTCAGGGAAAATCCTTGGAGGATCTTCATAAAACTACCACTACTTCAAATATTGTCTTTCTAAAGTTTTTTTTTTTTTTTTTTTTTTTTTTTTTTTTTTTTTTTTTTTTTTTGGCTCGATGCCTGCAGCCTGCAATTAAAATAAGTGACATGAAGATGTCTTTAAAATAGAGATCTATGAAAAAAATGAAAGGATTGTCTGTCAAAGGGTGAAAAATGAAAAATAGCAGTCTCAGATCTCTGAATGGATGAGTGGGGAAAATTCCTGTCCGTCCTACTACCCAAAGGGATAAAACCCAATGATAGCTTCTCAACTGCTTAGCAGATAATGCATGTGCTGTTTTGATGGTAGTAATGTGTTTTTTACTTCTTTCTATCTGGGAGGAACGAATCAAATATGAGAAGTGCTGGGACATGATTTTCAACCCATTGCCTTTGATTAAGTGCTTTAACATGTGAGTCCAGAGACTTGCAATAATACTAATGGGGCATAAAGCACTATAAACAGGACGGGCCTACTTTGGTCCAAATGCCATTATCCTGGAATAAAAAGGAGCAGCAAATGTAATATGTCCACTGCTAACCTTTTTTTTGACAGGAAATTTTCTCTCCTGTGTGCATGCCATGAATTATGCTGCGTTTTGCCAAAACCGTGAGCGATTGTTTAATTTCGTGCGAAGGAGCGTTTGCTAAGCTTGAACCACTTAGCTCAGTGCAATATTTAGCTGTGGAAACGTGGCGGCGTGAAGCAAAACGTGGATGCAAATGGCAGCATGGATGGGCTGGAAGGAAATTTCTTTTTATGTCAGGTTTTGGGAAACGGAGGCAAAGACCTGTCAATAAATGTTGGGGCGAGCTGAGCGTTGTCCAGTGATTCTAAATGTGGTGAAAAAGCCACCTGGAAATCCAAAACACTCATTTATCTAGAAAGGATAAGGGAAGTTAGAAACTTTGCTTAAGTTTCGTTTTAAAAGACTTTGAGGAGTCTGTCCCAGTGACATCCCCCCTTGCAGGCAAAGCAAGCCCTGCTGCCACACCACTCTGTCAGGATGTTCCAGCACAGCCCTTCAGGCCTGGCTCTGTGTCACTTCTAACTTTGTGCTACGTTTTATTGCTCTCAGCAAGTTGCAGATTGTCCAACTGTTCTGTCATTTATTGTAAACGGTTGCAAAAAAAAAAAAAAAAAAAAATTAAAAAAAAAAAAAGGGCAGGGAAAAAAAAATTCCGCAACTCTATAACGTAGTCCTTGGTGTAAATCAAACATTCCCTGTCATGTTGATAGCTTGTGTTAGTCTAATGTATTTTATATTACTCAAAAGCATTGAAACCCTGCAGCTTTCTTCATATAGGCCATTATGCGGTTATCATTAAATTGTCTTGCAAAGAACATTATCGGTAATTATAGCAGACACTAAAATCAAATGATCAGACTGGGACCTTTAACACCAAGAGGAACCATTAGAAGTTAATCAAATAAAAGGATGAGAATAATTATGTTAGGATTAAGCAGTAATATGCCAGAAGTTATATACTTTGCTGACTATATATCTTTACTCCCAGCTTCCTGCCTCTCCTCCTGTTTGATGCTTTTTATATAATACTTTGGCACAGAATGTAAATGACAGTATTTTTGTGTGCCACAAATGGGGCTTTAGGGTTCAAATGAGGTTCATGTCTAAACGGCACAAAAAGCAGCACTATGTAATGATGAAGATAAAAATAATAGTCCTCTGTGTGTGTGTATGGATAATATATATAAAAGTGGAAAGCTGAAGAATAAAAAATCCATTGGTCAGTGAAGCATAAAGTGGTGGTAAAAATAGTTGCAACAGGAGGTGAAACCACATGGCTGTTGGTTTGCTACTTGAGGTCGCTTTGCTGTTTTTAAGTGACAGTCTTTCTGCCTTTCGCCTTTCAACAAGCCACAAGAAATCCCCTGCACAGACAGAAATTGCTCCTGTCATTCCTAACATTATTCTCTAGGGAAAAACCTTCATATCAAATTCAGTCTTGGTGTTTGCGTGAGCCTCGAAGCGGTAACAACAGTGTTGAGGTTGTCAATAAAAACACAGGGAAAAAAAAGGGGCTAAGGAGGTTGCCTCAAGAAGAGCAGGTTGATTTTGGTTATGGCAGATGAAACCAAAACTAAGATCCTTTTATTGATCCTTGATTTTTGCCAGCTAATGCTGATGAACTGGGCACTAACAGAATAAAAAATTCAAACATGTCACCTCTGGCAGGCGCCCAAGAAATAGGTTCCTGCCACTCATTCCCTCATTACCAGGAGAACACAGTTATAGGATCCTTATGTTTATTACCTGTCCCTGCAGAGCCCAGCACCCTGGTGACAACCCATCAGTGCACCCTGGGTCTGTTCCCACAGACGAAAAACAAAGCAGTGACGCAACATCCATGGGGAACTTGGAATTTGGGATTTTCACTATGTTCTACTGACATGGAAATAAGTCGTCACTCTTAAATCATTATGCCTCTGCTACTAAATTTTGCTTTTTACTGCCTTTCTCTTGGATTTTTTTTTCATTGAGGATCATTAAACTTGAAACGAAATTGGATGAGACAGTTGGTGTTGGAGCCAGAGCACCATCTCACTCTTGAGGAGTTAAAATGTTCATGCTATAATGAAACAGTTTCTTTCTTATTTTTAAATCTTTTAAAACATCAGCTATTAGGAAAATTTCAAAATTGAATTTGCTTGTGAAAGTGTTTTATGCTAGATTTTTCAGCTGAAAGATTTTTTTTTCCTGACTTAACATATTCTGCAAATTAAACACAGATCAACCTAGACTTAGACTACTTTCCTGAAGAACTTTTTTTTTTGGCTACAAAATATGAACACTTTATCTGCAGTCATTGCATTGGATAAAATCATAGAACTATAAAATAAGAGAACCATAGAATGATTTGGGTTGGAATTGACTTTCATGATCATGTAGTTCCAGTTCCCCCCAGGTATGAACCAGGAAATCTTCCCCTACGCAAACCCAAGAACATTTCACATTTAAAAATCCGACAGATCTCTAAAAATAAGTTTTCAACCCCAAAATGGAGTGTCTCGTGTGACCTGTCTTCATAAGGTGTTGGGGGAAAAACATCTCATTTGAAAAGTCACAATGGTCCTTACAATATCCAGCCTTCCAAAGGTTATGGAAGGCAGTAGTTGATGGGGAAACACCAAAAGTCTCTGACAAGACAAAATTGTAAAATGCAAAATGTTACATATGTGAAAGTCCACGATGCATTTCCTGCTTGTTCTACTGCCTTAAAATTGCCTTAGATAAGAATAGAAATTTAACCACTAAAGTCATACACCAACAGCACAGCAAAGCTTTCCCTGTTAAATTTGCTGTGACACAACTGCAACAATCAGTTCCTTCTAATATCCCCTCATGTGATCTCATGACCTATTTTGTTGATTCAGAGCTTTCAATTGAGCTCTGCGCTGGCTGAATTTTAATTGTGATATTAATTTAATAGTTGCCTCTTCCTGATCTAGATGTTGATAAAACTGGAGTAAATCAGCCCTGCAAAGTGTAAGCTGAAGTGTGGAAATGATCCAGGGACTTGCCAGGCTTGGAAAAAAACACATCACCTGGCACCATCCAAGTGGGCCTCCAAGCCCAGGGAATTAAAATGACAGTGACCATCAGAGTTTGTCCACAGCAGCAGCTCTGGGTTGATTCAGTAGGATTGATTCAGCTACAGGCAAGGGTCCTGTGGGTTGGCAGAAAGGGTGATCACATCCACCTCTTGTTGCCACCTCAGCCTTTGTGTCAAAGGGGGATTGGATGGGGCAATGCACTGCCCCAGGGTTTCCATCACCTTCACCAAGGGCTTCCTGGGGAGGCTGCAGGAAAGGGAAAATTGCCTCTCCCCATGCATGAAGTTTATAATGAGCTGGACTTGGCCTTCTCATTAGACCCTTTAAAATAACTTTACTGAGGAGTAAAACCAAAGGGTCTTCCAAGAGTCTCAAAAAGTGAACTTACTGGAGGAAACAAACTCATTTTAACTGCTTTTCACAAAAACACAGCTGGTTTTACTCTTTGCCAGTGTAAGCAGTTATTACTTCTTCATTAAAGCTTTTGCTTTACTATGGGAAACATGCTGCTATTACAGAGGAAACTAGATGCAAAGTGACCTTCTTCCAGTCTGTACATGGAGCAAATACCCCTTTTTCCAAAACTTTCCATGTTAGAAATAATTTAAAGGATTCCCAGCACTTAACAATTCATGTCCAGTCCACTCTTCTCTTTCCGCTGAATTTTTATTGAACCACCTGGTATTGTTTTAGGAAAGATGGTTGGAATTTTTAGGAATTAACTGGTATAGAATGAAAAAAAATGGAAAAAAATGGTCACGTGCGTTCATTCTGAATTTAAAGTCAAGTTGTTTCTACTTAGATCCTGTTTATGGCCTTTTCTCTTGGTTATTCTAATGAATTTTAATTTACTGGCAGGGTTGTTTGGTGAAATGAGGAGTTTACTGGCAGGAACGTTGGAGGGAATTGGAAAGAGGACAATTTAATGTATTACCCACAGAGATTTGGCAATGAAAACAAGTTAAAATGTTTTGTGCCCTAAACTGGAAAACCAAACTCCTGGGGTGACTTACCTGCCCCATCCAACAGTTCAGCTTTCACATGTAGTACACATGCCAGTGAACTGGTGGTGAACCAGACTCAAAGCCAGACTTATTTGCAGAAGTTATCTGGCAAAAATTTCAAAGTAATGAATCAATTTGAGAAAACTACAATCTGTTCTCGAATAATTCAAGAGCAGAAAGTCCTGATTTTGGCGAGGAAATAAATCATCATGAATTATTGGCCCAGCTGTACTATTAACATTAATAAAGCTCCCCAAATAATTAACCAGAAAACTTTTGTTATTAACAAATAAGCAGGACCTCAATCAGTGTCCTTCCAAAATATTAGGTGTTTGCCTCACGATGGGTGCTTTAGTGGTTTTATTAGTCTGATGTGGAAATAAGTGGCTGGGGCCTTCTCTGGACATGATGTCAGTGCAGGCAGTTAGCTTTTCCACCCTGAGAAACATTCCTTTGCTACCTCAGAGCTGAAGACATTTGGAAAAAAATGGAGAAACCTTCCCTACAACTAGGAGTGCTTCCACTCTGACCTATCAAGCACTTACACCGTGTCTTTAACACTCAGCTAAAACTAAAGATGATGTGTAAGTGTTGGAAGTGCTTGGAAATTCTCAAGCCCAGGCTGGGAGGGACTTGGAGCAACCTGGTCTAGTGGAAGGTGTCCCTGCTCATGGCAGAGGGTGGAATGAGATGAAATTTAAGGTCCCTTCCAAACCAAACCATTCTGGGATCCTGTACTCTCTCAGTGCTTTCCTGTGCGAAGCCATAGGTCATTGAAGTTGTTCACTAGGATTCTTCAGGTGACAATGAAGTGTCTGCTGGAAAATGAGGTAGGAACCCCATCTGGAATACAGATACACTAGATACAGATGCACTAGTCCTGGCATTTGTCTTGGAGAGAGGGTCAAGACGTGCAAGTCCTGAAACCCCACAGAGAAAGATGTCACTGTAGAGACACTGCATTGACACTTTACCCTGAAGCATGATGCTCCCTCACCCTGCAAGGCAAGAGGAAATAAATCCCACCCTCAGTGACAGAGTGAACAGAGGGCAGTGAGTCCTTCTGAATCTTGGGGAAATCCTGACAAAAATCAGCTACAAGCGAATTAAGGCAAAAAGATCCAATGCAAAGAGAAGATTTGCAAAGAATATTTCAGCAAGTTCCCAATTATACCGTTTCTGTCTTAGAAAAACACTGTTTGCAGCAAGCAGTAGAGATCTGATTGTAGTCCATAAACCAAGCTTTTAATTTAGCTTTAAAAACAGAAATATACACTCTTCTTGTGACCTGGCAGAAAGAATGGCCATTAAATGCTCTAAAGAAAGGCATGATAAAATGATATTTGTCTCTGGAAGGTAGGAGAGTTTCATAATCATGTTTCAGATTATTTTTTTTCTCATCCAGATGGATGTTCTCTTTCAAAGCCTGATGGTCAGAGAAATGAAAGGTACCTTTCATTATTAAGTAAGTACAGAAGTTTTACCTTGCTAGATTATTTGTTAGTTGTAACCAAAATAATAAAAAAAAATGCTTTGTCAGAAAAAGGCTTTTAAAAGTGTAATATTTTGTTTTATTTAGCAACTACTTGGGAAAATTTAGAACCGAGCCAGAAAGGTTGCGGAGCAAGTAGCACTTCATAAATTGCTTGAGCCCTAATCAATACATATTGTCATCTAGTCAAGTCCTCCAAGCAGATTTTTCTTTGCCCTGCCTCAAAAGCGTATTTTATGAGGTTGTTACCGGCTTGCGCTGCAAGGCCTGGCCTAATGAATCTGTCACTGGCACTATTGATTGACATGCCAGTGTAAGTGAGACATGTGATTCCGATTGACTTCCTAATTACTGCTGCTGTGATGTCTCACCAACTGGTAAGGCCAGAGGTTAATAGTTTTGATGTTCAGCCATTGCTGGCTCTGGAAGCTGGAGTTAAACCAGCTCGTTGGAAGTCAATATCTGAATCAAGTTCTCAAGGCTACTTTCGAAGCTGATCAATTAAGCCCTCCTTGTTCCCCCTCTTGTTGCCTGACAAGACTTTGATGAGTGGGGACCTCTAAAGCTGGCGGTTTAAGGCAGAGCAGGGAGGTTGGTGAGATTTAAATGCAGGAGGCAGCAGAAGCGGCGTGTCAGCGGGGGCTGTATTTCTGCCAGCAGCGAGATGGGATCCCACTCTTTCTTCCTGTTGGAGGGAAAAGGGCTCGGATTTCCAAAAGCTCCTGGCTGTCCTAAGTGTACTCATAACATGGACATCATTTGGGATATTCACACAAGCTTGGCAACAATAGCCAGACCTTCCTGCCCTTCTGTTGTACCCCACAGTGAGAGGGTAATGATCAGGCACCCTCTGTGCTTGACAGCCCCCAACTGTGAAAGGGTCCTGGCTCAGAATTAGGCACGAGAAACCAGTCTTCATTTAGAAAATGTGATCTTAGCCCTCCTTCTGAGCAAACAACCCTGAAATAGGGTGGTGAGATTGGGACCTGAGCGTTGCCGGAGTGTGCAGACAGCCTGGGAAACAAGCTCAGGAGGGCATGAGCTGCTCCAGATGTCTGTCCACAGCACAGAGCCTCTGAGAGATGCTTTGTGAGGTGCTGTGGAATTTAGGGATTTTGCTGTAGCCAAAGCAACAAAATGAAAGAGCTGCCTCAACCCAAAGGACTATATGGCCAAGTACTCTGCCTCTGACCACTGCTCTCAGCTCAGGCCTAGAGACAAGCGTAAGAACATGGCAAGTACAAATCACTTTGCATCAAGTATAATCTCTGAATTTCCAGCCTCATGACTTTCCAAAGTCAAGGTGATAGATCAGTACCAATGGCCTTTGTGGATTTGTCTTCCACGAATTAGTTTCATTGCATCCTGAAACAACATCAACTCTCACCTTCCACCTCTTCTGCTGGTGGTGAGCTGTGGATCCCACCACGTGCAGTAGGAACAACATACCTCCTTTGGCTTTATACACCTCTGTCTCCACACTCACCTGCTTTGGGGGACTTTGCTGGACCTTGTGTGAAGTTGTTCTTCTCTTGGACAATCCTGCCCATCTTGTCCCTATGTTTTCCTCTAGGGAACAGGAAGGCCAGAAAGGCACGACACAGATGTAGAATTAATTCATATAGTTAAAGAACATTCCTGGCTTGTTCTTCACCACTTAGTATCATCAACCAGTTTGCTCTTCTACCCCCAGCCAAGCAGTGATCTGGCAATTCCTCAGAACTACCTGTAATCCTCTTTTCTGAAGGTAATAGAGAAATCAGAGTCCATGTGTGTGCATTACTTTGCATTTAGCAATGTTGAACTTCAGCTTCCATTTTATTTTGTAGTTGCTTGGGGTTGCAGATCTCAGCAAGTCTCAGCAGACAGCTTTGGCTTTTACTACCCTGAATAATTCAACAATATCACTGAGCTTTGTCATCTCACTATCCGCACTCCTTCCCGTGTTATTTATGAATATGCTGAACTGCACAGATCTCACTACAGACACACATGGAATGCCATTGGTAACCTGTGCAAGCTATTCCTATGCACTGTTTCCTAGGGGTTTTTTCCCCACCTAGTAATTAATTAATTGATTAAAGGTCCTGCTCTTCTAGCTGCCCCTTAAGCTTTCAGGATGGGATTTCATAGAAATCTTACCAGATTATCTTTCCCCATATGCTTAACAAGACCTTCAGAGAGCTCTAACAGATTCATAAGCTTGTGAAGGATGGGTTGAGCCTTCTTTATTGTATTATATTTACCATGAATGCCTTGATGATACCATCATCTTTACATCTAATGGTTTTCTTAATGCAGATCTCAGACTTATGGGCACTGTCAGTCTACAGACACCCTCCAAAACAGTGTGTGTGTGCAGGAGCCACATTGACGTCATGCCAGGACACAGCACAGATAATTGTGATCATTTCCTGCTCAAGTTCTTCTACAGCTCAGAAGAGAACATCTTCCCAGCTCAGTAACTGCTCTGTTCACTTTAACAGGCTGCTCTACATCTCTCCTACTGAAACTTCAGTTTCTGATTTATCTTCTCCTGAACCCCACAAAACAGACATTACAGGTGCAGGATACTCTCCAGTCTTCTTAGTGCTGAATATAGATGTGAAAATCTCACCTAGTTTATCCACTGGGACCCTGTCTTTTCCAAATACTCCTATTGCATCATGAGCACCTGAAGTCTTCGTGAGGCCTATTGAAAGCTCTCAAGCCTCAAATCCCTGAAGGCTGAGAAAGGCTACTGTGGAACTGTCACTAAATGCTCTGCTATGCCTTCCTAAACATCTGGTGTCAGCTGCTGTTGGAGAGAGCGTGCTATGTTGGAGGAAACTTTAATCTGACAGTACAATTGTTCTTGTGCTGCAATTGCCCTACAAACCTTCAGTCTCCTACCTCTGATTTATTATCAGTGTTTGCAACTTCAGCAATTTTTTTTCTTCAAAAACTCTCTGGTTTTTTCCTTGTTTTTTTTTTTAATCCTGTTATAGTTTTAGATATAAGGTGCCAGATAATTTGTTTCCTATTTCCTTTTGGTGAATGTGCCTTTGAAGGAAGCTTTTTGAAGGACACCTTCCAACCCCTCGTAGTCTCCTTTGAGCTATTTCTGATTTGCATGGGGATCTTTCTAAAGTGTACTTTGTAGAGATTTACTGTTAGTCTCTGAAATAACATCTATAAGTACCTCCACTGCCTCTTACCAGCCTTTGGCCCCTTCTTCTTTGCTCTTCCTACTTACAAGACTGCCCTATTTTTATGTAGGTCCCCTTTCTGAACTGGAATGACACTGATGCTTATGCTGAGGCTTCATAGTTGGTTTGCCACTGTGCCCCATCCTACACTTGATCCAGTTGCCTGTTTTAAAATGCAGGGCTTAAATGGGACTTTACTGGATTGTGTTCTTGAGTTTTGTCAGCTTCTAGACTACCCTCTATTTCTACATGACGAGACAATATCGTCTTTATTCCCAGAGCATGCATCATCCTGAAGTCTGTGATTTTCCTCCCCTGTCAGGTTTCCTTGAGTTTCAGTTTTCATAACTGTTGACGGAACATTTCAATTCTAAGGCTCAGTTCTAGTCTGACAAAGTCTTCTGCTTCCCCTTAAGAGTTTATCAGTTATGATGCACCCTCATTGTGTATCATTTTCTCAGTTTGTAATTGCAAGACTTTCCAAGTCTCTGCATTGAGCTGGTCCTGCAGTGGTAAATATTGAAGAGTAATTTAAAGCCCGAGTGCAATTTTTTTTTTTAATGGTTCAGGTCTGTATGGAAGTTTTTAGTTGAAAATCAGTCACACAATTATCATTACCTTGAAACAGGCCTCTGTCATTTCACTGAGGTTGCTGAAAAAAAAAAAAAACTAGGCAGGATTTGTGATTGATTACCCTCCATGTTATATTAGACAATATAGATCAACCTGCCAATATGAATTTCTCAGATGTCAAAAATACCAGGTAAGGAAAAAAATCATATGAGAGGGGGAAAAAAAATCATGAGACAATCAGGGACAGCAGTAATTCACCCATACCTATGCACTGTGTACAAATAATGCTCAGGGGAATTAGCCATGCTTATCACTTTGTCAGATGTCTGTTGCCAGCAGATAGTGCTGGGTTCCTCATCTGTCACTGCTTGTTTCCTGCAACTTTTTCAACATGATGATGTAACAAGAGATTCTGAATGGAACTCTGCACCTTAACTGGTTAATTAAAGGCAGTCTGAATATGTGGGTTCTGATACCGAATTCACTTCAAAATCTGTGTTTTAGGAACCCTGTGTAAGGGTTCCCAAGGATTAGAGACTATCTCAAAAGCCTGAGTTGCGATTTGAAAGAACTCTTGGCTGTGTTAGGGAAAGGCAGCCAAAGGCAGATCATCTCCTGAGGACTCCTGTGTCGCTGCTTCCCATCCCCTGCCAGCAACACCTGCTCCCACGATGACCCCATGTCCCTGTCCACCACGGGGGGATCTCTGCCAGCACCACAGGCTCACCAAGGTGCTGTAGCTTGGAGCTGCCAGTGGGAAATGGGGACCAGCCCTATGGCTTGGGCACACTGGATGGACTGAGGACCCAGCCCTGCCTGCCTCGGGGCAAAGACCTCATCTCATGTGCCCTGGCCACAGCGGTGAGGTGTTAGAGGAGCCAAATGCTGGCAGGGTTTGGTCTTTCAAATGGGAAAGTTGCCACCACTGGGTTTTTAAAGCTGTCTCAGGAGGGCAGCCATGGCATTGTGACTGTAGCATGTAAACCCAATAGGGGTGGCAAGACTCCCGCACCTTTCCTCCAGGCAAGGACCTGTAGCTGTCCTGGTCTTGGAGAACTCCCATCAGCTCTCAGCCATGGTGAAGCTCAAAGTTCTCCACACCATACCAGTTTATAAAAAAAAAAAAAGAGAGAGAGAGATCGGAAAGAAAAAAGCAATCATTGTGAAATAAGAAACTTAATTACTTCCAAAACAATTAATTAATTAATTAATTAATCCTCATGTCTCCCCTGCAAGGTAGGAAGTGATTATTCTGCCCATTTTTTCACAGAGGGAAACCTCACTGCTAAGTGACTCGCTGGAGGCAAAGGCATCAAAGGTGAAATCAGCATCCCATGGCCAGCATTCCCCAGATCTTGCTCCAGACCAGCCCCATATGGTTGGAGGTTGGAAATTGCTTATCCTCATCACCCTAACACCTCAATGAACCAAGGCCACTCAGTCTTTCCAGGGGCCCCTGGAAGTCTTGCAGACCTGCTCCAGGCTAATGGGAAGCCCAAGAGACCCTCCCAGAGAGTAGCATTCACCTATTCATCTTGATAGCATTTGTTGTGACCAGCCAAGGTCCCAAATTCTCTCTTAGACCAAGAGGCCAAGAAGACAGGCCATAAAGGCTACATCTGCACAGCTAAAATCAGCCCACCTGGGCCACTTTTTGGCACAAATATCCTCATCTATACTGTTACTCAGGGTGGCCAAACCCAAACAGGCAGTCAGGATGGTGCCTGGCTCAGGCTGCTCCTCAGAACATCCCTGGAATGTAGCTGGGAGAGGGCCAGCTACCTCTGGCCAAGAACACCTTCAGACTGAATTAATGATTTGGCTCACAGTCACATTCAAGTGCCCAGCAGTGACCCCTGGCACTTTTTAATTTCCTAGCCACAGGGTCCCAAAAGCCATAAAACCCAGGCTTCATCTGCCTGAAACGAGGTGGAGAGACCAGGGTCCCTCACCCTTCAAATCCAAACTGCGATCACTCCCGGGAACCTCTTACAATTCTGCTTTAATTGTTGTGAGAGCTTTCCAGAGGAAATACTGGCACTGATTTGGATCTAAACCTCTCTCCTCATCTCAGGGTGCTGCAGGACTGGCATCCGTGAGACCAACTTTTATAGCATTCCTCCGAGGGGTGAAATGTACCTACTGTAAAGCACTCTCTGTTAATTCTGGTGCATCATTTGCAGGAGAGCCACATGGGGATCAGCGTGGGACATACAGATTTAGATCATTTAGCTCGAGTCAGGTGGTGCCTTGCTCCCAATTCCTCGCAAGTTAATTCTTACCTGGGATAATTATGTCTCTCTTCAATCTAGCCCAGCTTAACCCTTCTCATCCCATGCTCCTGCTGAGAGCACACCTGTGGTGATGGGGATGATGATTTGGTGGGGGGTTGTGACCATTGCTGACCTCTTCTACAGATTTCTTCCATGACCCTGGGCAATTCAATTAATTAATTTAGCTTGCTTGCTCCCTGATGCTCTCTGACAGATGAAAGCTGCCTGGTGTCTAAATTACACACTCCTGAGAAACCATTTAGCTGTTTAAGACAGACCTGCCCCTTAAGATCTGGTTTCTGATGAGACTGATGAGACTGACCCCATCTCCACTGCTCAAGCCCCACTCCGTCCAGAACTGGGTCTTCTGAAATCAGCTGCAACTTGATGTTGAGGCATCTCCATCTTGTCCTGTGCAAGAAATAGAAATTAAAAAAAAAAAAACAAACCAAGAACAGAATCTGACCTCATCCTGGAGTCCCTCTTCAAGGAGGGAACAAGGGAGTACCTGCCAAGCTGTTTCCATTCCTGTTGAGCCCTAGTGCCACATGATGGAACAGATGATGTGAGCTGAGCATGATCTGAAGCCAGGCAGCATGTGCAGGAATAGGGGTAATTAGGAAAAATTCTTGTGAAGGGGTTGCCAAGCCCTGACACAGGCTGCCCAGGGCACTGGTGGAGTCACAATCCATGGAGAGATTTAAAAGACATGTAGATCTGGGGACTTGGGAACATGGGTTAGTGGTGGCCTTGGCAGCGCTGGGGAATGGTGGGACTTGATGATCTTAGAGGGCTTTTCCAAGATAAAGTATTCTAGGATTCTAGGATTAGGGCTTGTACATCCTGGGCCCCATTCTTCTTCAAGCCATCCCAATAAATTTGTCAGGTCACTGATGTTCTGCCCAGCACCTTCAGGCTCCCTGGCCTCTCACACAACTGCCATGCTCCAGGGTCTTTTTCTGTAGCCTAGACAAAAAAGAAAATGATATCTTGTATTCCAATAACCAATAAATTATTCTTGAAATGCCATAATTGCTCAGCTGCAGCTGCAACAGCGACTAAGTACAGAACTTTAATAAAATATTATCGTTCAAATCAATTTGCTAAGAGTCTGCCTTGCTTTCTACATGGGGTGCTAAGCAGCAAATAGGAAATACTGATCAGTGATTAGAGAGCCAAATAGCAAGAAAAGCCTGGAACCTGACTTTTGCCATCTGTACTTTTTTTTTTCCCCAAGCTGTCTGAGCAAGGACAGGGGCCAGATTCTGCTCAGTGTTTGCAGAGTTGCACTTGTTTCAAAGGCATGGGAATGGCAGCTATTGCATGTATAGGTTTACAAAGTAGCTTAGGCATTTAAGAAGATAATCATCCAGAGAGATTTACAGAAGTGACTTTTACAGGGGGGAAAAGGGAAGGGAAGTGCCCAGCTCCCATCAGGGTGAAAAATAAACACAAATAAATCCAAAGCAACGATGCAATTGGCAGCTCTGGTAACAAGTTCAGAAAATGACCACATCTGGGCTATTCTGGATCAAAAACTATTGAAGTCAATGAAATTCGCTCTGGATTTACAATGGTATTAACTGAGATCAGAATCCGACCCTATAAATTTACTATTACTTCTAATCCCGGCACCTCTGATCTTGCTGAGATATTTGCTAACTGCTGAGCAGCTTGCTTTATTGACACTGAAATAACACATCCGTGCCCTACTATTGTTAAACTCAGCTGGTTTTAAAAACCCATCATACTGTTTGTCATGACTGACCTTAACAAACTGGCCTGCTGTCCTTGGATCTATGGGCAAGAAAGTTGTCAAATGCCCCCTTTTTTTGCAGCCTTCCACCACCAAAAAAAAAAAAAAGGGAGAAAGAAAGAAAAAAAGAGGAGAAAAAATCAATTTCAATCAACATGGAGTGTAATATTATCAAATGTCAGATGCTGAGGCCGTGTGCTTTGAAAATTATCCTTGACAGCTTCTTGTCGACTTAATTAAGTGCTCAAAAAAAAAAAAAGAAGTAAAAAAAAAAAGCAAAATATCTCAATTGTCGGCTCCCTCTCTTTGTGCTTCAGAGGTTCTATTGACAGCTCTGAAAAAAAGATTGCCTTTGGGGGTTTTATTGATAGATCCTCGCCTGATATTGGAATGATTCCTGGGCAGATAAATCACATTTAGATTTGTTAGTAATTGAGGAGAATTGATTGAATAGTTAGGATGGTCCCAGAGGGAGGTACCTACTCCTCTTCCGTTCTGCAGAGGTTGTCATCAGATAAAGGACCTCTTTGGGCAGGATGGATAAAGGTCTAATTGTTTACATGATCAGGTATTGCTTCCTTTTAGCCCTCCCTCCCCAGACTTCCCCAACTTTCATGTGGCATGAATGTCAAGACAACGACAGTGGGGAAGGCCGTAAATAAAACAAAATGTGGGTGAGGGTGACAACCCTCTTCGGTGACCTGGAAAGGCACTAATTGTTTTCAGATCATTAGTGGAATTTGGGTACTAACAGCGTTTATTTAAACAGCTATGAATTTTATTTAGCAGCAGGTTAAGCACGACTAGCAGGTGGTGGGGGGTTGTAAGCTGAGTAGTTCGTTTTGGCTGATAGGAACTGTGTGAAGGGCTGGCATGTTTGGTCCTCACTGGTGAGCTCCCCCTGAGCCCTGTGTCCCATCAGTCTGGGCAAGCTGCTGGTTCTTGCAGGGTCCCAGAGAGAAGCAGCATCATAGAGGCTGTGCCAGAAAAATGTGAGTGGAATGATGAAACAGTGAGGGGAGACGCTTTTGAGAAGGGCATGTGGTGACAGGACAAGGGGAAATGGCTTTAAACTGAAAGAGATTAAGTTTAGATTGGGAATTAGGAAAAAAATTGGTGAGGGTGGTGAGGCCCTGGCACAGGTTACCCAGAGAACCTGTGGCTGCCCCATCCCTGGAAGTGTCCAAGGCCAGGTTAGACAGGGCTTGAAGCAATCTGGGATAGTGGAAGGCATCCCTGCCCATGGCAGGGGTTGGAATGAGATGGTCTTTATGATCCTTTCCAACACAAACCATTCTATGATTCTAGGCTGGAGCACTGGGGGCGGATGATGAAAACCTTGGGGGAGAGTTCAGAGCAATGTTGAGTGACAGTGGAGCAATGTGAGGGGACAGATTCTGCAGAGCCCCATCCTGCCCAAGCCAGAATTTGCAGCAGACAGTTGGATGACCTGTTCAAGGCTTTCCCATGCTGATAGTCTTTCCAAGACTATCAGAAGGAGTGGGAAGGATGACTTTCCAGAGAGGGTTTTTACATGGACTAAAAAAAGCTCTGAGTAAGAGAGAGTGACATTTTCATTATCACTTCCCATCCATTTTTAAAGATTTTATTTCTTTATGAGAGGGAAGATACATTGCAGTCTGCTTGGCACTTCAAGAGACAACTTATTTCTGTACATACCAACTATAGACTCTCCATGGACCCTCTCTCTATGTTAACTTCCTATAATAGCTCAGGCAGGATCTTGTTTTCTCTACCATCTATACAGGACAGGGTGCTCAGGTTGATCATCAACATGTACTGTGCCACGATTTTCTTCCAAGGACCTGTTTGGGAATAAAAGGAAAATGTTTGAAAATCGTTTTTTAAAATCTAAACTCATTCCTGCTGGTTTCTAAAAAGGGCTAAAATTACTTAGTCAGCATTTCTCGTCCTCTTCTCTCAGCACTGGAGAGAGGGTAGAAAGTTACAATTAAAAAAAGAATCAATCAAGGAAAAATAAAGTAAATGTTTTATTTTCCCGTCATCCAGCTTCATCAAGAATGAAAGACATTGAGGGAAAGGAAAGGCCAGTTTTTTAGCTCGAAGTAAATACTGTTTTGGAACCACCAAATGTTTAATTTGTCATAATGAGTGATAAGAAGCTTGAATTCCTCCCTGCAGGCCTGATCCTCTTAAAATTTCAACCCCACTCATAGACGTAAAATGTCCACTGCTCAACCCAGTCAAGCAGGTCTTTGGCAGAGGCTGCAGGAACCAGGTTCCTCTCTAGGTCAAACCTGTCACCTCCATCTACAGCCCTGCAACCTCCTCATTCCTCTGGGAGTGGGCTATTGAAGTGCAAATGGATCTAAACCAGCCATGAATAAATTTAGGGTGGAAATTAGAAGAAGCTTTCTAATTATCAGAGCTGTGAATATCTAAAATCATCTACTGATAGAAGCAGAGGACCTGCTAAAAAAAAAAAAAAAGCAATGGTGGTGCTGCTGGTTGGGAGCATTTTGGGAGATGCCAGGGCCTTAATTCACAGAGAGAATCTTCCTGCTTGCCAGTAGTGGAAATGGTGTGTCTTCTTTTACACATCCAGGTGCATTCAGGTAGACTCTGTAGCAATAATGAATTGCAGACTCATTTAGGTTGGAAAAGCCCTTTAAAGTCATCAAGTGCAACAGTTTCCCCAGCACTGCCAAGGCCACCACTAACCCATGTCCTCAAGTGCCACATCCACACAGGGATGGGGACTCCAACACTGCCCTTGATGACACTTCCCTTGAAGACATTTCCCCTAATATCCAATCTAAACCTCCCCTGGCCCAACTTGAGGCTGTTTCATCTTGTCCTGTCCCTTGTTCCCTAGCAGCAGAGCCCGATCCCCCCAATTGGCTCCACTCTCCTGTCAGGGAGTTGCAGAGCCAGAAGGTCCCCCCTGAGCCTCCTTTTCTCCAGGATGAGCCCCCCCAGCTCCCTCAGCCACTCCTGGTGCTCCAGACCCTTCCCCAGCTCTGTTCCCTTCTCTGGACACGCTCCAGCCCCTCCATGTCTTTCTCAAAGTGAGGGGTCCAAATTCCTAATCAAAACATTGGCCCCTCATGAAGTTATTTCTTCAGTGTAAAAATATAAGCTTTTACGAATAACTTTGTGAGAATTTTAACCCTGAAAACTCTGACACACCTGTGTCTGCACAAGTCAACTACTGTTCTAGCCAAAGCAGATATCTCAACCAAAGGAAAAACCAAATCACTTTCATGTGATAGTCACTTTGACCATGGCTTTAGGTGAAGTCTTCTTTGAAGACCTAGAAGAGAATCTGGACAAAGTCAAGGAAACAGGCTTGGACCTGAGACAGGGCATGGCCTGAAGCTGTGTCAGGGGAGGTTTAGGTCAGATATTAAAATAAGGTTCTTCCCCCAGAGGGTGGTTGGGTGCTGAACAGGCTCCCCAGGGCAGTAGTCAAAGCACCAAGGCTGACAGAGCCCAAGAAGAGTTTGGATGATACTCTTAGGTTCATGGTGTGACTCTTGAGGATGGCCCTGTGCAGGGCTAAGGGCTGGACTTGATGATCCTTGTGGGTCCCTTCCAACTCAAAATATTCTGTGATTCTGTTACTTGGCACTGATTGGATTTCCCAGCACCAAATCCGATGCTGAAAGTATTCATAGACACACCTGAATCCACATCAAAAATCAAAATTTTTCAAGCGTGTTTTACTGTACTACCACAAAGCAAGTATTTCTTCTAAGCCAGTTCCTTTCCTCCCTTCAAGCCTTCTCCCCCTAAAAGCTGTTGAATTGCCTCTCTTTTTTTTTTTTTTTTTTTTTTTTTTAACTTTCCTTTGCTCATTCCCATAGCAAGAGTGGAATTGATTTTTGATACTATCCATTTTGTTTGTCACAGATCGTCTTCCACTTCCCCCTGCGCATTGCTGAAATATCACCCACAAATGATTATTCCTATCACTGCAGCCAACGCTTCGCCCGGGGCAGGGAATCTTCCCGCAGCAAAAAAAAAAAAAAAAAAAAAAAAAAAAAAAAAAAAAAAAAAAAATAGAGAGTGGCCGCATAATTGAAGGCAGAAACACCAGCACCTGTAGCCTGAAAATGTTAATAAACTACCAGAGGTCCCAGGAAAGTTAAATACTGGGAGGGATGTCAGAGCCGCGGCGTGATTAGTGGAACTGAACGACAAAGAGCACCTGCCTAAGGCGCCGGCAGGGGGAGGATCAGTCTCCCTCTGACATCCCAACATGCCATCCGCCTCCCGGGATGGGGTTTCCACTGCAGCTTTGCTTACAGGGAGGCAATCAGAGGAGGGGAAGCGTGCTTGTATTGACACAGAGCTTGTTTTCTTGGCCACGGGTTTGGGGGCTGAAGGCTGATACACTTATGCGACAAAGGATCTTGAGCTCGGTGTCGGGGTCACACGTGTGTCGTGTTTCCAAGCCTCCTGTTCAACAAATGCATATATTTTTCGATCATTCAGGTTTTGCATTGTGCTGAAGAGTCACGGTGCGCTTCGGAGACATGTGAATTACACTCACGTACTGTATGCCCAGGCCAAAAAAAAAAAAGTGAGATTATGTATGAATACATGTTCTTATGAATGAAAGATGATTACTATGTATGAAAGATGGTGTATGAAAAAATATTCTCATGCGTTTATGCTGATTTGTTCCTAAGAGCCAGCCACATTGCAACCTCTACAGGCAGAATTCTTCCCACAGAAACAATTCCTTATATGCACGTGTGACTGCATGCATGTATTTTACAAGGGTATGTAGTGAACAAAACGAGGGGGAGTGGCTTCAATCTGACAGAGGGCAGGGTGAGATTGTATTTCGGGAAGGAATTCTTCCTTGTGAGCGTGGGGAGGCCCTGGCACAGGTTGCCCAGAGAAGCTGTGGCTGCCCCTGGATCCCTGGAAGTGTCCAAGGCTTGGAGCAACCCGGCATAGTGGAAGATGTCCCTGTTCATTGCAGGGGTTAGAACTAGATGAGGTTTAAGGTCCCTTCCAACCCAAACCACTCTAGGATTCTATGATTTATATGTGTAGAGATGCATGGATATCATGGCTTGTATGCCAGGGGGTTAGTTCGAGGGAATTATACATATAGGCTGCACTATACTGTGCTATGTTCATTATATCATATGTATTATATCAGAGGTTGGTTGACCCTTGGGCAGTGTGGTAGCTTTGCTTGAGTAAAGACTGAGAGCCACTTACACTTAATAGAGAAATATTCTCATTCCCCCAAAATCCTTTCCTATCCATTCATCATTTACGTGCTATTTCAGCCCTGACTTTTTTCTAGCTTTGCATACAGAACACGTACTTCTGTGTGCACACAGGTGCACGTGTGGCTATTTGCACACACAGTATCTCTGTAGGTGGTCTCAAATAGGTGGTCTGCTGGACCATCTGAATTTGTAGAATTATTTGCTCAAAATGGGGTTTGAAGGCCCAGGTTTTGGCTGTGCTTGCTGCAGAGATGCACGACTGTAACACTGGTGTGAGGTGTCTAGGTGAGAATGGCCAGGCAAGGATGAAGGGAGGATATATTAACTGTGATTTCTATGCATGCTTCCCTGGCAATTAACCCTCCTTTTCCCCCAGGGAAACAGGAAGGTCTTCTCCCCCTTATTTTACCGCCCTTCCTTTTCTTGGTTGCTTGGTTCCCTTCTTTCCTTTAGCAGAGTATCTCTAATCATTGCTTTGCATCATTATCATTATCTCTTATTATGATCTTTAGTTACGATGTCAAAGAGGAGAAAAATGAGCTCAGTTTTCTGGCATCTTAACACATATTGATTTTAACAGCAGCTGCCACGAGACCTTCACATATGATGGATTGCTGCTAGACTGATGCAAAAAATACCCACATGAATAAAAATATTTACCGAAGAGAATAATCAGCAATTGCATAACTGCATTTAAGACATTATCATATTGACCAACAGTCCAGGCAAGCTCAGGGGGTGATCTTAGTACGTACTAATATCAGGATAAGCTTTAAGAGATTGCATTAGAGACCCTGTTTCAGGTAGTTATGTCCATAACTAACCCTTGGCTTCTTGGGAGCTTCCTTGAGCCTGGAAAATGAAATATCCCAGTCCAAGTGCAGGGCACCTTGCTGCTGCCAGCCTTTTCTGTTTGGATGATAGAGGAGGCTGGAGACAGGTGGGGGTTGGCTGCTTCTCCCAGGTAACGAGTAATGGGACAAGTTAAGTTGAGAGAGGGGAAAGTGTAAGTTCAGTATCAGGAAAAATTTCTTCACTGATGGTCAGGTACTGGAATGAGCTGCCCAGGGCAGTGGTGGAGTCATCATTCCTGGAGAGATTTAAAAGCCGTGTGGATGTGGCACCTGGGGACATGGGTTAGTGGTGGGCTTGGCAGCGCTGGGGGAACAGTAATGAATTTTAGAGGGCTTTTCCAACCCAAAAGATCCGATGTCCAAAGCCATTAGCATCAAATCTCTGGACTCAACCCTTGCATCCAAAAAAAAAAAAATAAAAAAAATCCAATATCATAAAATATTTTTTTCAGGATTTCTTTCCTATTCTTTCCTATTCTTTTCTATTCTATCCTGGAGGCAACCTCAGCCAATCCTCTCTGAATTGTATCTTTCCATCTTTCAAAGGGACCTCCTGTTTCTTACAGAGTGGGGATTGGAACTATTCCTGCTTTCTTTTTCTGTTTTCATCCATCTGCACCAGCCTGGTAACCGGCAAAAACACACATATAAAGATGTCTTAATCTTAAATATAATTAGATGTAATACCTCACGCAGCGTTGTATGATTAGTAAAATATATGATCATTAGTTATTAGATTAATGTGTCTACTTGTGTAACTGAAAGCCATTTGCAGCCAGAAATGAAATAGCTCAATTTGCTGTAATTGACTTATCTCCCATAGAGATTAGTACACTTGCTGCTGGAGAAGGTTTCTTCAAATGCTGGAAGCAGCTGCGTGGAGAAGCTGGATCCTGTTTTCTTTGGAAAGCACCTACCCCGCTGGAGGCAGAGATATCCGAGGCGAGGTCTGGAGGATCAGCTGAGCCGTAATTAGGACTGCTGGAGTGAGGGCTGCTGTGTTTGGAGGGGGGCAGTACACGAGGATGCCTTTTTTGGGAACCCGCAGGACGTGGATCCGACCTGCCGTTGGGTGACCATGAGAGACGCAACAACCTTTTACTCCCCGTGGACGCCAATCCTGTTTGTGCCGGTGCAAATTAAGGGCAATTTCACACACACACACACACATGGGGAACGAGCCTGAGAAAAGCAAGTGGCAATGTTTGGGTCCTTGCACACCCCGGCAAAAGGCTCAGCACACAAGAGCAGCTGCACAGTAGCAAACCCTGGGCAGGGTATCTGCAATGCGGGTCTCTCATCCCAGCTCCTCCCAGGGGTGCCAACAGCAGCTCGGTGGGTGAACACACTCAGAATAGGGAATTGGGAGCACGTCTCTTCTGGCTACGTGGGATTCTGCCCTTAAATTATCTGTTGACACCTCTGACATTGTGAGGTGCTGTGGGGCCCCACAAATCTCAACTTTTGCTGCTGCCTCTTCTTCTCTCTCTTTTTTTTTTTTTAAATAGGTTTTCTTATGGTTTTCTTAATTTATTTTTTTTTAGCCACAGCAACTAAGTGAACCGTTCAAATTGAAACACTGAAATGAACCAAGCTGAACAATAAACTAAAAGATGCCTAGAGCAAGTTGAGCAATAAACAGGTTTTTAATTTTTTTTCCCCCTTCCATCTCGGTGGTGTCTGTCTCTGATAGATGATGTGACAAAAGAAGAATCCTCAATAAATTCTAAATTCTGAATACTAAATCAGTGAGCGAGAGCAGGCATGTGAGATGCCATCCCAGCTCATAAGTGGCTTTACTGCTGTGATACCACAATGCTACTGCCCCATGGGGCTGCAATGGAGGTGCAGCTGGACAGAGGCATTGAATCCATTCACCTGTGATGGTTTTATCCAACCTACGCCCAGCCCAAGTCCATAACCCAGGTGTGACTGAGGCTTTTCCCACTGTATCCTGGCAGGAGTCTCAAAGGGAAAATATTATTCATAGATTTTAAGGCCAGGAGGGGATATTTTGCTCAGCTCTGACCTCCATTATAACACAGGCCAGGGAATTTCAGAGAGCGATTCCTGCAGGAGGAACAAATGGGAGGCATCAGCTCCTGTGTTATTTCATCTCATGCAGGATGTAAAAAGGCTGTGATTTCTACTAAAGGATGCCAGGGAGAAGGAGGACCTGTGAGGCAGGCGCTGAAGGAAAAGAAAGCCTTGAGCTGGAAGTGCACCGAGACCATCTATGTGAACTCAATGTTGTATGTTCTCTCTCACCTTTCAGGGGGGCTGAGCGCTGTAAAAACGTTTGCCCTTGGGAAAACTGTGTGGTTCAGGAGAAATTAAAAACAGGGGTTTTTTAAAAGCATTGTCACCGTCTTTGCCTCAGAAGGACCTAAATGTGAAATAATCCAACAAGGGATGTGATACAGCGTAAAGGGAGATGCTGGTAGTCACACACAGCTGTGCATTAGTCTTGGGACAGGCTTGTGCTTTGGACTTCAGTTTGCAGCCTGCTTTGAAGAGAGCTGAGGTGCATTTTCCTTCTGCAGCACCTTCTATCCTCTGGTTGTCCTGCCCGAGTCAGGACGGAGCAGCTTTTCCTTCTCGGGTGTCATGCAGCCTCTCTGGAAGGAGCCATACATTCCTGCAGAAGACACTCTCTAATCTTTGGTGCAGAGCTTCAGCATAGAGTTGTGTCTCACTCCAGCTCAGCCTGCCTGCATCTATTTATTATCCCTGTGGTTTTCCCATGGAACTTGTTGGTATCCAGAAGTTTCCACCTCCAATGAGCGAAACTCTTTGGTTTAACTGGAGAAACCCAGCAGCCTGGCTGGAGTCTCACCCTGAATTATTTTCGTTCCACTGAACTTGCAGCTCAGCTTGAAGCTGACACAGTCAAATGTACATGAGCACAGCCCAGATTTGCAATTGAATCCATCAAGCTGTGCATGGCTCTGCTGAACAACCCACGGCTGAGATGAGCTCAAACTTAATAATTCAGGCATTCAGCTTCCAACCCACACTTCATCATGGTCCTGCTCTGATCAGGACTGGGGCTCTCCTTTAGCTCATGAAAAGTGGAGTTCTTTGAAACTCAGAGTAAGGTTTTTGTCTAAACTCAGTCTGTAGATCCAAATTAATCTTTACAATCTGTCTACACGGGTAAATCAGAATGACTTGCTTAAGCATCACTGGGGAGTCGGTGCAGAGACCTCAAGTTGGCTTGACGTGGTTTGTTGGAGGAAAATAGGTTTAGCCCAGCCTGCAAACTAATGGATGATTTATGAAACTCAGAGTGACAGGGAAGAATTTGAGCCTCTCTCCTTCAGGAATATTCCCATGGCTTGCACATATCGCCTTGGTGTGGTTAAAATGCATGAGCAGACAATGATAAACTAAATCAGGCACCACTACAAACACGACAAATAAGCCATGATGCCAAATGCACATTACCTGTAGGTACTTTTGAACTATTGCTGCCATCAGTTCTGCTGCCAGGCTGTTTTCTGAGGATAACCCAGGTATTATCAGATTTATCACCTTTTCTTCCTGATTCCATTTCTCACGGCCAAACACATCAGCAATTCACCAGCTCAAAGACCACTACCATTGGGGGGGTTATTTGCATATTCATATCTCTTCTGAATAATTTTGCCATATTACTTTTTCATATTTAGATAACAAATATTACTGCAGCTCCCTTCCCCCATTATTTGACCAGCACCATAAAGCATGATGGAAACTGGTCTGTGGAACACTGCTTGGAAGCACAAAGCAACTCAGGTGTTGGGAAAGCTGAGGTACAGCAAAGTGACCCATAAATCCTGCCTCATCTCACCTTCCTCTTTAGGTGTGACTTACTCAAAAAAAAAAACCAAAAAACTTGGAAATATCTCTGAAAATGAAACTCCTCTGTACAGCCTGTGAAATGAAAGGCAGTTCTTTTGCCTTGCTGGAAGAAATGTCCTACAATAAAGTTCCCATATGCCAGTGATGTCCAGCAGCTGTGAGTGAAAACAAGGCTATTCTGGGTGCTGACAGGGAAACATCCCGTCAAATTAAATAAAACAAACAGCTAATATGAAAAGAACAGTGTTTCCAGCCGTTTTTTAAGATGGGAGCCTGAGAAAGTGGGATTACCGTGAAAGCAGGCCTGTGGCAGTACCAGGAGCTGAATCACAGAATCATTTGGGCTGGAAGGGACCTTAAGTCTCATCTCATTCCAAACCCTGCCATGGGCAGGGACACCTTCCACTAGACCAGGTTGCTCCAAGACACATCTAACCTGGCCTTGGACACTTCCAGGGATCCAGGGGCAGCCACAGCTTCTCTGGGCAACCTGTGCCAAGGCCTCACCACCCTCACAGGGAAGAATTTCTTCCCAATATCCCATCTAACCCTGCCCTGTGGCAGTGGGAAGCCATTCCCCCTTGTCCTGTCCCGCCAGGCCCTTGTCCAAAGTCCTTCTCCAGTTCTCTTGAAGCCCCTTTAGGCACTGAAAGGGGCTCTAAGGTCTTTCCAGAGCCTTCCCCTCTCCAGCCGAAGTCCAGATATTCCCCCTCCTGTTCCTGCAATCTCCAGCCCAGGGATACTCAAAAGCAAAAGCCACTTCTCATTTTCCTTTGGACAAGTGGGTGGGTTCAGCAGAGCTGGGAGACTGGAAAGGAAAGGTAATGGAGATTTTACAGCCACGGAGCTGATATAGCTGGAGATAAAGGCGTTGCGAGCTCTGGTGTCACAAACTTTATTGCAAGGCTGGTGTATATAAAAGAAGAAACACGACACAGTTTTCAGACAGATAAAGCAGAGCTTTAAAACCTGGCAGTCAGCGCAGAAATAGCTGATTTTTAATTCACAGGTGGTGAAAAGAAAGACATTATTAAGAAAAAGGGCCAAAAAAAGCAAATGCAATAACAGATGAACTGCATTAAATGGGCCTGCCTGGAAAAGGAGGATGGGGGTGCTCCTGGTTAGTTTTAATTTATGTTATAATAATGGCCCATCATTATCCATCAGGACAGGCTAAAGGGCTTACACCAAGCTGGAAGCAATGTGCCAGGCACAGGCTGTTCTCCACTTGCCCAAGGCTGGTGGAGAGATGTGAGGAACCACCTTAATTCATCACTGCCTCTGCCTGGTAAATACACAGGTTCTTCTGAGAAGATAAATAGTCAATAGCTATTTTCTATTCCTACTCCTTGTGCCTTTCAAGAATGTGCATATCTCTATCATACTCCCCTTCAGCTGCCTCTTTTCAAGACATCTCATATAGTGTTGGATACTTGTGATACAGAAATCTTATTCCAAATCCTAATCTGTCCACTGTTGCCTTCCACAGTATCTTTTTCAGAGACCAAGCTATCAGATTACCACAAAGGATGACCCATTCTCATTCACTCCTCTGGAGAAATCGCATGGGCTTGAGACTTCTTTTGTGTTTTATGCAGGGTTATTGCACAGGATCCATTTGTTTCTGTACAAGGATAAACAAAGATATAATTCTTTCTTCTCTGTTAAATTTATATGCTCGTATTTACTGCTTCTGATTTGACAGGATTAGTCTCACACTTCACAAAATTTAAAGCATCTCTGTTAGGTATAGAAATTCTAACTATCAATACAGGAATTAAGCTGCTTAATAAAATATCCATACCTCCAGCTGTCCATTCCCCAGTGCTAGTGGTCTTTAAGAGCTCCTTTATCCAGGATGAGTTGAGGTGCCAAACCCCTTTCTCCCCATAGGACAGAACTGGGAAATCATCTGTGCCAAGCCAGAAGGGAATAGAAAATGTCATAGGGAAAGAAGTAATATTCACACAAGGCAACTCTCCATGATTGGTAAGATCAAAGACAGCATCCATTTTACAGGTAGACAAACATATTTTTCTTTTTTTCAGTAGTGCCAAAGAAGGGTGAGGGTAGGAGGTGAGTCGTTAAGGACTAGAATGCAGCCAAAACCAAGCTCTTACCAGAGACACCTGAATAAGGAATTAATTATCCCTGGCTCTTCCACAGGACTTGGCACTTCCCAAGTTAAATCAGTCCCCTGCCAGACATGAACCTCTTTATCCCTTATGCTGGAAATTGTATGTTTAAAGTTACGTAGGCACTCAAAGACATTAGCAGAAAGGTGGGAACAGATCCATGTCCCTTGGAAAGGTGCTTCAGACAAGAAACAGAGCAGGAGAAAGAGCTGAAGTTGAGAAAAATATTGACCTGAAAAGCTTTTGAATTTGTTCATCAGTGGTTTCGTGTCTCTCTAACTTGCACTTGCACAGTTTTCTCCCTCTCCCTGTAGCACCAAGGGATCATTTTGCCTAACTGCTAATGACAGCCTTACTCTGTTGCTGGTTATTAATAATGACACCAATAATAACCATAATAATAACAAGAAAAAAATACTAAAGATACAGGATTTTCATCAGATGTGCATTCTTTGGCTGCTCCACTAATACTCTTCTTCCTTTCCTACATCCAAAACTATCACCTTGCCTCCCTTCCAAAGGTGATAAATCACACAAACATTACCCAGATATACCTCAGTGGTCAGTTAACTGGAAGCAGAATCTCCTTTTTTCGACTAGAATAAGCAAAGCTGCAACTGCTCATAAGAGCCATCCTAGAATGGGATCCACCTCCAGTCAAGGAAGGGTTGCAGCTGAAATGTAAATGAACCAGAGAACTATCTAGGCAGGTGAAATATAATTTCTAGGCAAAGATCCTGGATGCTCCTGCATAATGCTGGTTTTTTTCTGAAATCTGAAAGGCCTTCTAGATATCTAGTATAATAAATATTCTACCTTTCTATATCAGTCATTCACATGGGTCTGGTTCAAAATCTTGTGCTTGATTTAATTTTTATTTTTATTTTAAGGAAGAAAGCCAGATATTTTTTTTCAAGTCATCAAAAAGGCAAAGATCTACGTTTGCCCCTGATGATTATTATCCATGGTTAATTATCCTCACTGAGAAAAAAAATATATGTTTTGTTTCCAATTTGACATCTTATAACTTTGGTCTCCAGTCCTCAGTTCTTGTTACCTCCTTCCCCACTAGAGCAAGGAGTCCTTTGGTACCCGCTGAAGGATCCAGGAAGGAAATACACTCTCTCATCAATTCTCCTCTATATCTTTCTGATAAGCTGAATAGATCATGTACCTTCAGCTGTTCACTATGGGACAGCTTTTACCCTTCCATTACTCTAAACTCACACATTCTTTAATAACAGTGCCCTGAGGTCTTTAACCACTGTAAACAAGGTCACACAGCATAAGGACAGAGCTATGAGGGGCAAAGCATCTCATTAAAGGTGAAAAAAACACCACAGCAACAGTTTGCCCTCTGGAGTGTCAGCTCTAGCATGGTAGAGAAATCCACTGAAAGTTGCTAAATATGGAAAACAGTGAAGCAGGGGCAGAGACTGGAGGCTGGAAGGCACCAGTCAAAGGATGCTCACTTTAACCTGAGCCTCTTCCCAGGCCCCGTGGGGCAGCACTGCTGAAAATAGACTAACACAGACCTTCATCAGAGGCCACACTTCCAGTCCTGGGGGCAGTTCTGGGCCCCTCAGGACCAAAAAGACACACGCTGGAGCGTGTGCAGGGAAGGGAACGGAGCTGGGGAAGGGTCTGGAGCAGCAGGAGTGGCTGAGGGAGCTGGGGGGGCTCATCCTGGAGAAAAGGAGGCTCAGGGGGGACCTTCTGGCTCTGCAACTCCCTGACAGGAGGGGGGAGCCAGGGGGGATCGGGCTCCGCTGCCAGGGATCAAGGGAAAGGATGAAGGGAAACAGCTTCAAATTGCACTAGGTGGGGTTTACATTGGATACTGGAAAAATTCTGTCACAGAAAGCGTTGTCCAGGCCCTGGCAGAGGCTGCCCAGGGCAGTGTTGGAGTTCCTATCCCTGGAGGGATTTAAATGCAGTGTAGATGTGGCACCTGGGGACATGGGTTAGTGATGGCCTTGGCAGTGCTAGGGAATGGTTGGACTCGATGGTCTTAGATGACTTCTCCAACCTAAGCAATTCTGTGATTCATTTGACCCAGCATGGTTTCTCTTACACTTTCACATCATGTCAGTGTACTCATCACACTTAGTGTTGCACTGTTCTTGAGCTGACTTTCCCCTGCTATAATCCTAATAACACATCCATTTGCACATTGCCACCAGCACAAACCACCTACCCTGATTTAAGAGGTGGAGAACTCATTGTTTTCACAGTTGGGTTCTTTAATTATTCTGAGTCCAGCTGGAGAACATCTATAAATACAGACCAGGCTCTGCTGGTGTGTTGAGAGTACAGCACAAGGTGCTAATGCTGCTAATAACTGAGTGCTAATAACTGATGTGCAAGGAGCTGATACTGCAAAACTTTGATCCCATCCTCAAGCTAATGCCAGCAATGTTGGAAAATGCAGAGCAAAGGAACAAGGCTGTAGTTTGTGTTAAATCAGCCCAAACTGGCATCAGATGAGTTGAATTAGTACACAGAGAGCGTATGAAACATATTTATTTTGTTAATAGAAATGCCTAGTTATATTAGCCCCTTTTTTGCTTATTATTCATAATATTTTTCTGTAATACAGAAAATCAGTTTTTATTTTTAAAATGCAATCAAATTATATTTCCTATTAAAACTTTAATATCAAAACAAATTAACCAATGCTGCAGATTACACATTAGTAATGTAGTTCTGACAATAATTCATGCTCTTCTCGATTCTGTTATGAACTATCACACTGCTAAAGTGCAGCAGTTCATAATATATTCTTAAGGGGAAGTGAAATGCCTTTTATTTTTTGAAGGGAAAAAGTGAATTAGACAGGATACCTCAATGGGAAGTGGTTGGGCCAAATCTTCAGATGAAAGTATTCTCAGATGAAAACACAGCCAGGCCTGTTCCTCCTCTAGTAACCTACTGAGATTGACGGGCTCCTTTTTTTCCAGATGCAAAGACAATCATTTCAGGATACAAACCACAAGACCAACAGGTTCACTGCAAGACACTGTCCAAGTCCCTGTTGCACAGCAGTGTCTGCTACTCCTGAGACAGTACCTGAAGCAGCTCAAGAGTGGAAAATCTGATTAAGTGGGGCTATTAAGGAAGAAACACTTCGATGTGATTTTGTGCAGGTGGCTTGGTGAAGTAATGCTTTTCCAGGTACGAGATAGTGCACTAATGCAGAGACAGTGGCATCCTAAAAACTTTCACGGTCACTAAGCATGATCTGTCCATCACAGGTTCATCTCCTCCATCCCTTTTGGAGGCAACTGCTGGCTCACACCTGGCCAGACTTTCTGAAATAGTCCACCCCAGGTCCAGGCTCAGGAGGAACAGGTCAGCTCTGCTCTGGAAGACGTTAAGAAAAGTTCACCTCAGTTGTCCAGGTGAGTGCATGTCATAGAATCATAGAATCCTAGAATGGTTTGTGTTGAAAGGGACCTGCAAGCTCATCCAGTTCCAATCCTGTGCCATGGGAAGGACACCCTCCAGTAGACCAGGTTGCTCCAAGCCCTGTCTAACCTGGCCTTTGAACAGGTCACCTTGATCAGTCATATCCTCAGGTACCTGAATTTGTTCCCACACCACCAAATGGGGCTCATATGGAGGAAGGAGCATAACTTAAAAAAAAAGAAAGAAAAATTAAAAAAAAAGAAAAAAAAATTAAAAAAGGGAAGAGATACAGTAATTCTCAGAATAAAAATTCCAAGCCAAGCAAAGACTTGCAGTAAGGGGAAGGCACATCAAAAGCAAAACTGAGCAACCTGTTTCCTGTGGTGAAAACAGGGACGGGGAAGGTGCCTTATGATGCAGCCAAGAGGAGACCACATTGACAAGAAGGATGTTACATCCACAGGAAACAAAACAAGGTGGTTTGCAGGCTGGCAGTGAGCAACATGATCGATACATTTGTCTGCCCCATGAGTCCTGCTTTGAGCAGAAGGGTAGAAGTCAGTACCAGGGCTGGAAGGACCCAAGGGATGGAAGGACCAAGGTCTGGAATTTGTTCCTTTGCTCAAGGACATTCTCTCTGGCCAAGATTTAGGGCTTTAGAGCCCTGATTTGCCAGCATGCTCTGCTGACTCGTGCATCCTGAGAGCCAAGATCAGGTTCCCAGCCCCTTCTCTGCTCCAAATAGGTGGCCTGCACCTCCCAACCTGAACCATACGTGATGTTAGTTACCAGTTGATGATTGTGATGCTAATTAAAACATACTAAGAGACACACTATAAACATGCACAGCACATGAAGGAAATTAGCCAAGTGAGCTTGTCTCTCTTATTGTGCTTTTATTATGATGCTCCTCGGATGATGTTTTTAAATGAATTTTGAATAGTTTTCTTAATTTGTTTTATTTTGCTTCATGGTAACAAAACTGCCGGAGCCCCACAGGAATGATTCAGAGAAGTGCAATATTATTGGAACATGTCTCCTGCTTTTCTCACTGCTTACTTATAATTAAGCTTTATTGAGGTGTAAAATGAATAACAATTTAAAAAAAACCCACGTTTATTGGTCCAGGTGCAAATTCACAGATACTCCAGAAAACTTCGTTTTCCATGACCTCAACAAAACCTTGCTGGTTTCTACCAACTCCCATCAGTTTCTACTAAGACAGCATCCTGCTCAGCCATATGTCCCAGTGGGACATCTCTTCAGAGCCACTTGTCACTACTCCTTGCACACAGGCGAGTGGAGAGAGTATTCCTGCTTTTTCTGCTTGGAAGCGAGCACACATGACAGCTGTAGCTGCTCCCCATAGCACAAAGGTCCTGGTATCAAACCTCACTTTTTCCTGCCCTTGGTGGGAATCAAGACTCTGCTGTGAAAAGCAAAGTGGGAAGCAATACCTTATCTATTGCTGTATTTGCTCCTTTCGTGGACTGTCCTGATGCAGGCAACTACTGCAGACATAATTGTAACTGGAATGCAAGATTTAATTAATAGGAAAAAGTGGGGGGAACGCAGGAAAAGTGAGTAGGCTTTCCAAAGAGACAAACTTCTTATAGACCCCAGTTTATCCCTGTTTTAGACGTTAGTGGAACCAGTTGTGATCATAACTCAACACTACCTTCAGCTCACCACTGGTCCAGGCTTTGACGGCCTTTTGATTGGGGAATATTTGGCTGCACCATTCAGAGAGATGGCTGGCTCTGTTCTGGGGGGTTTTGGGGGGTTTCACTTCTTTTAGGGAATGTTTTCTTGGCAGGCACAGAAAGCACGTCTGCACGTTCAAATGGGTTTCCAAACCTGTAGCACAGTTCAAAGCCAAATCCCAGAGTGGTCAGCAGTCCTTCTGCTCAATCTGGGATTTTAGCACTTACAGCATCCATTTTAGCACCGTGCTGCTCCCCCAGAATGCAGCACTAATGGATTACTGTACATTACATCCCTCATTACTGCTTAAATATTTATCAGAACATTATGTATTTAGTGGCTGGGGGAAAGAGGCAATCCTGCCTTTTGCCATACAAAAGGGTTAATTACAGACTGGATAAGTCTCCATGACTTAAAAATTGATAAAACAGATAGAGAGATTAACAGGAGAATGTGTTATTTACAGCTAAATAAACATTCAGCTGCATAATCCCGAGCTGGGATTTCCCCATAGGAAAAACAACTAAAGTCAGTATTTTATATCAATGGTCTACATTTGTACAGCAGGGGAAAAAAAAACAGAGAAGGCTGGTTTCTACTGTCTGAAAACAAACAAGTTGCTCATCTGAGGCAGCTTCCTACCCTGGGGCTGGTGTTCTTGGAAATATTTGGAGGAGTTTGTTAAGAGCAGATTTGCTCTGGCCTCAACCTGACAGCATGGAAGCAATTGCATCCCCATCTTTCCCTGCTATTCATGTGCCTCTCTCCATCTTTTTCAACACTGAATCTTGAATTTTTAAATCTATTTTCAGTCTACACTTCCCTTAAAACCATGCTCACAAGTTGTTTCCATGGGTGCCTATCATACCCGTACTATCTATCTCTGCTGGAGGCAAACACGGGTACGTGTGCTAGAAGAAAAAAGTCAGAAACCAACGTTTAACACGAAACAAAGCAACCCCTGTTTGCACTTCAGCAGGAATTCTTTCCCTGGTGATAATCCCACCACCACCACTTCCATTGCTGCACTGGTCCACGTATTACACACGTGTAACACACCCATCACTTGTAAAGACGGACTTATTTACAATTAAAAACCTTACTTAAGTTTGGGTTCTTCAGCAGACAAAAGACACCAGAAAACCCAGTTGTTCGTGGAATTCAGCCAATGTTTGTCTCATAAAATAAGTTCTTAAGGTAACTTATACTGGCACTGTGAAATATTGTTCATTATAACGGAGCAGCTGAGATAATGTTGTTTTCTAATTTCCCTTTCTCAGTCAGAAATTAAATAAAAAGTCATGTCTAAATTACAATACTGGATTGAACGCAGACAAGGACCCCATGCGGGGAGCTTATGATATATCCTTCCCACGTTTTATAGCCATTAAAAAAGATTATAGGATTTTTTTTCCTTTTCTTTTAGGCCATTTACATTTGTTCTGAACTCTCACTGTGTTTTATTTGAAGCTCTTAAAAGTGCCAATGTACATAATAAGTCAATCAAGAAGTTAAATTAAGAAAAAAAACAAAAACATATTGACTTGTCTATACCAAACATGCACTTGGAAATCTGAACTCCACCACCTAATGACTTTCTGACTTTGCAATAAATATCACTGAGCAGGGGTGGCTGAGTTGTTCTGCACAAGGAAGTGCATTTATAATCTGATTAAGAGGTCTTCCATCTTAGCACAACCCCAATAATGGGGTGCTCCGTGCTCTTCCCCACCAAAGCATCCATTAACATCTGCAGAAATGCTCTGTGGGGGCTGGACTGCTTCTAACAAAGCTTTCCAGCCTCAAAAAAGCTTTCCTTGTCGCTACTAATTTCTGTAATGCCTGGTTTGCCCACGCCCGTGGGGGGTCACAGAGCAAATCCCACAGGGCCAAGTGCCCCTCCGTGCCACTAACCCCTCTGCTGCCCTTCATCTGCTGCCTCCCTGACTCCCCCAGACCCCAAAATCCTCCTGCACAGGGCTCGGCCATAGCAGTTTGGTCTGCACAGCTTTCCAGCTGCTTTCCCAGCTGCCTGATACCCACCCACCACCCTATGCCCAGCTTTTCCCTACCTCATGGCTCTCCTCCTTGCTCTGGCTGCCATCTCCTCCTGGGAAAACACACCGCTCCTTTCCTCACAGGGGTATCGAGTCATTCCAGGTCATCTTCCTCTGGTGTTGTTATTCTGAGCCTGTAAAAGATTTTTGACAAGGTAGAAATTGATTCTTCCTTTTCAACCCTGCAGATTTCCTCTTTTTCCACAGATTTTCAAAGCCAAACCTCTTCCCCCCTTCTCAGTTCCAAGAGCATTTCATGAATCCTTCTTCACTTTGGCAGCTCGTCTCAGAGCTGGTGGCATCAAAGGACCTTGAGGCAGGTTTCTCATGAGGCTTCATTAGCTTAGGGTGGGATTTATCTCACTTTCACACCAGAACAACATCTCAGGCCAAACCAGTCAGCTGGGCTCTCTTCCAGTCAATAAAGAGAAAAAGGCAACTCCAGAGGCAGATTTACCCAATCAAATTGGGTTGACTCTTCTTAAACATGAGTCACCTTTCTTCTGAAAGCACCTCTTTCTTTCCACTGATTAGGAAGGCGTCCCAGGCTGCCAGGTTGGACTTGACTATTTAGCTTCAGGAAGGTGGGCACCTGGCCTTGTTTTTCCATGGAGATGCTTTGCTGTTGGAAGTGTGATTTCTTGGACAGACCTCACAGCACTGTAGCTGCACAAAGCTCTCCTCACATGCTGCATCAGCAAGGTCAAGCCACTGGGAAAATTCTTGTTCATATTATTATGTTGGTCCCTTACCGACAGCTCACATCAGAAACCTGATGCTTTCACTGGAGTTTGACACCATTTGCTTCCTACTGCTTGTCTATCCTTGTGAAAAGATTGCCGTGTTTTGCTCCAGAAGTGGCTGCATTCCAGTGGAAGGTGAAGTGCTCCTGCATGTGGATTCCTGGACTTTGTTCAATAAACATAAAACTTTAATATTGTGTTTGGATTGCTGCAAATGGAAGGTGCTGTGTTACCCTAATGCATTTTCTGGGAACATGAGCCCGCTCTATACCTCGGGACTCAATTAATTAAAGAACATTAAATACAGTACGAGGTCTTCCTCCGAGCGGCACAAACACCTGCACTTCATTGTGCAACTTGTGCCTCTCATAATAGCTACAGAGATAGCTAAGGCCTAATCCAAAACCTATTAAAGTCCGTGGAAAGGTTCCCATTTACTTCAGCCTGGCTTGGATCAGACACCAAGGCAACATCGTGAGGATAATCAACTCGGAAAGTAAATCACAACTAATTTGCAACTGGGAAAACTTGGAGGGAGTCAAACAGTTGAGCTCCAAGCCCTAGACTTTGAATATCTCTGGGTACTGTGAACAAAGGATGTGAGTAAAGTCTGAGTAAAGGACTTCATGATTAAATAGCTGTAAGGTTGCACTCCAGAGATGTTTCTTCTCTCACTGAAGCTTGATGGTTTCCAGCTCCAATACTGTGTAGTTTTGCTACTAAGCAGAAGATGCTTCAGTCTGCAGAGGAGGTATTTATGCTAATCCATTGTAAAAACACAGATTTTCAGTTCCCTAATTCCCCTGTCAACAGGTTTCAGTACACAGTGGGAAAGATTAACTAACCCCATTTTACAAGACTGTCAGACCAGCCAATGAGTTATCTCGTCAACACAAACAAATAATTACTGTCTGTGCCTGATTAAAAGGTCAAGGAGCAACTAGGATGGTACCAAAAGTGAGATCAATTCATTTTCTCTAGACCAGTCCCTCACGGTACCAACCTATGAGGATACAACCTGTGGTGGCCTATAAGCAAATACTTTGTCCAAATTTATTCCTCAAGTCTTGTTCTTTAGATCTTGTTTGCCCCTAAATGGAATATATGAAACCAGCAAAAGCTGTAGATCACTATTTTTTTTCCTCAGGGAAACCCTGTACATCAAACAATTTAAGCAGCAAGCATAGGCTTGACTCAGATTATTTGGTGGTTATTTCATTTGGCTTTGCAAAGAGATGTTTTGCACCTCCTGCCTCTCCTGTGTTTGCAGCAGTTTCCAGCAACAGCCAAGGACCCAGCCAAGAGGAACTTCTCCTGTAGAAACATGGAGAAATGTTAGTCCTTAACAAATACAGTGATACAGGGTAAGGATATGTTCCTGCCCATCGTAGGGGGGTTGGAACTAGATGATGTTTAAGGTCCCTTCCAACCCAAACCATTCTGTAATTCTATGATGGCTTAATTCCTTCTTCTCGCTATCATCCCCAAGAATTATGTCTGCTACTAGCTCTAGAAATAAAATAATTTTCAGGCATTTCTACCCTAAGTATTCACACAAAGTATTTAAAACATCAGAATCAGAGGGTAAAAATATCTGATAATCTCTAGCAGCCTTGAGGAGAAATGTTGAATATGGGCTCTTTCTACCTTGCAGAATGTCTTAATAAAAGAAAAGAATGGACACAAGGATTGTAATTCAGTTGAGCTATCCCTGCAGTCTGTGGTTGGAATGCACTCCAGCTTTTGAGGCAAATTGTGTTATTTCTCCAAGGCAGCAACTGCAAAATACAGATTCCTATTGCTCCCCGGTGGCACAAACTTAAGAAGTCAAAATAGAAGGTAAAACAGGAAAAAAAAACATCCTAGACACACAGTGAAATGGAGCAATGCAGGGTAGGAGTCTGTGGAAAACATTTAGCTCTGTGACCTTCCACCTCATTTATTTCAGTCCTACAAAATTAACTCTGCTCCTACTGAACTGAACCGGAGCTTAAAAGAAGGGAACAACTCACATAACATGTTTCAGTCACTACCATTTTCAGCTTTTGGTTTGATAATAAAGCTGGAAGAGACCAAGTCACAGGAGAGACTTCATCCTGCTTCAGCGTGGTCACCTGAGGAGTAGGTCACATCTTCAGGGAACCCAACTACTTCCCAGACCAAAGGAGAAGGGTTCCTTAATGCTTTGCTGGAGGCAAAACACTACTTTTATTGCTATGTTGGTGAAATAAATCCTTCATCCAACAGCACAGAGGCTGCTCTAATAGACTCGTGCATCTGAGTGTGAAGTAAAGGATCACATACAGTCCTCAGCAAATGCTGGAAAAATCAGAGTCCAGTTGGGACACTTCCCTGGAACTGGTTCATTACACATCCCTGCAGGAGGTTAGCCTGGAAAGGGGAGAGACCAACCTCTCTGCCCCCACTCCCGTCTCCACTCTGCTTTTCCTCCTCCCTACCATTTCTGCCTTCCTTAATTATTTTTTATTTCTTTGTCTGTGTGTCGTTTCAATAAGCGCCGTAAAAATCCATGTGCTGGAAATCTTGCAGTTAATATGTGGGAACAAGAGCACTGTGAAACTAGCTTGGTATGATAACTGTGCCTGTGATGTCCCTGCTGGCATCTGAAATTTCCTTGGATCCTTTGGAAAAAAAAAAACAATGGAAAATGTCAATAAGTAGAAGACATTAAGGTATTTCTAGTTAGTAGCTGAAGGGATCTGTACAGGGAAGAACCAAGGAGACAAAAACCAGATTAAGCTTCCTGTACCTTCCACCTTCTTTTCAGGGCAAAATGTGATATAAACTGCCCACTTTAATATTCCATTCTCACTAAAGAAAACTACTCCTAAGAAGCAGATAGTGATAGGACAAGAGGGAACAGTTTGAAATGAAAAGAGGGGAGATTTAGATTGGATATGAGGAGCAAATTCTTCCCTGTGAGGGTGGTGAGGCCCTGCCACAGGTTGCCCAGAGAAGCTGTGGCTGCCCCTGGATCCCTGGAAGTGTTGAAGGCCAGGTTGGACGGGGTTTGGAGCAACCTGGGATAGTGGAAGGTGTCCCTGCCCATGGCAGGGGTTGGAACAAGGTGATCTTTAAGGTCCCTTCCAATCCAAACCATCCTGGGATTCTATTATATTATCCATGCCCTTCTCCAGGGAGAAACTGATACCTCACAGGGGACAAAGCATTCATGACTGGAGTGGCCACGGGCAAGAGGGATGATCTCTGGTGATACCAGATCTGTATCACAGCAAGAGCATCAGGGCTGTCCTAAACTATGATTGCTTAGCAATCATCTCTGTATAATCCGTATAAGTACAGGTGATAAAAATATAAAAGCAGGGCCCTGAGATTCCATTACTTATATGGGTACCAGGTATAGTCCACCACCATGAAGATTTTCACCACTTAAATACTCACATCAACCCCACAAGCTACCAAGACCCAAACGACCAAAACAGAGACATTCCTGTCTTTCTTTACAGTATGTTCCAATATATCTTTTAATTTCAGTGTCTTAAATTTCCCCGTGTGTCAAACTCGGCTTAGCTTTTTCATGTTGATTATTGTTTGCTCAGATTGCTCAGCCTCTTCTATATGGGAGCCATCTGCTGTTTATAAAGCTCTCTTACAGTCAAGTTTCCTGTAAAATACAGCAGCTTTATTGGTAATTTTGCTCTTTTTCAGAGGACACTTCTGATTTTGATCCTTTAGTTTTGTTTTGAAGTTTATTTTGCATTAAAAAAGAAAAAGTCATCCAATTTTCCTTGGGCAGTTAGAATCACTTTTGCTGGAGGGAATATAAAAATTTTCATAATCACAGAAGTTTTCATTCAGCCTCTAAGAACAGGAATATCCTGGTGGCTATTTTGAATAGACACAGTGACTTGGTCACTTTAAACAAACACAGTGAATATCACAGTTACTTAGAAAAATGTCTTATTTCTCTCAGGGTAGAAAGTGAAAAAAAAATTAATCAAAACATAAACTTGATAAAATAATTTCTTTAATCACATTCTATGAGTCTGTGATCCTATGGAAATATTTTCTTTAAGAACTGAGGAAAAAATGTGACGCGAGGTAAAAAAATTTGTCTTGAGTGTTATGAAAGTTATAGTGTCTCTGTATATAATAAAAGAGTTCTGCACCCATTCCTTTTACCCAAGTAAAACATTTTCCAATAAAAAGTTCTGTTGAAAACAGTCCTAGTGAAAACTGATCTGTGTCAGATACCAACACTAGGGAATATCTCCCAGGCAACTCCTTAAAGAGGAAGAAATAAAGCTCTTTTCCTTCTTGACTCTAAGGTACTTGTTCTTTCTCCAGAAAACATCAAATAATTTAATAATGGGTATTTTTTTTGTAAGTGTTTTCAGAAGAACAGGCACCTGAAGGCAAAGTTGAATCTGTAAGGAAATTCCATGAATGCACAGATCAATACATAAAAATAACTATAACAGAGCTAACTGCAGTAATATTTAACTAGTTTGCATGGACTTTTCAGCTATAAACATGACCTTTGCCTTATCATGTTTAAATCTGTCATGGATGTCAGATATTGCCTTCTTAAGTGGACTCAACTGTATTACAGGCTTCTGTGGTAATGCTGGGCTGAAGTGTATCTCCATTTTATGTTCTTAAATATTCATAAGAAGCTTTGCAACATTAATATCTTAGAAGGCTTACAAGAACACTTAAATAATGTGTCTTACCTCCCTTCGCCCCTCCCAAAAATGTCCCAGTCTTTTCCAATTTGTGTAATGCATTGAGCCATTTTAATAATTGTTTGGGGATTTGTTCCGTGGTTCTGCAGTTCGCCCATAGCCAGTGTAATTATTATCTCCACTGGTCTTATCGTGTGCTAATCCTGCTTGTTTTACCAGCAGAGGAGACGAGATTTGAGAGCATAAGCATGAGGCAGGGGTTTTGTCCTGGAATTACACCCTCTGAGCCCCCCACTGCCTCATGTCTGCATGTGAAACATGAATAATAAGAAGAATAAAAATAAAATGGGAATTAAAATTAAAGCGGAACCTTACTTCAGTTGAACTGTTTCTACTGTGAGGCAGGTGAAGGAAAGTAGCTGTTTTGTGATTGTAAACAAAGTTACAGACTGTGGAAGCTTAGCCATACTCGCATAAAATAATGATTTCTTTAGGCCTTATTTAATCTAGCTGCTCTAAAGGGTCATTATGGAGAATGTGTGTATGCACATGTGTATGTGTGTGCACAGATATCAGATGCATATGGAAGGCATAACAAATCCTGCACCAGACAAGGTCTGCATGAATTAAAGTTTGCTTAGAGATTTGGCATTAACAGAACTTTTTCCCAACTACGTAGCTGAATTCCCAGCTATGGAGTCAGAACAACCCCCAGAAGTTTCCTATGGACCCCTCTAGGAACATACTGATTTTGCGGGAGAAATATTTAAGCTATTCTTTTTAGCAGGTTCCACCTTATTTTCCTGGCAATCTTGGATGTGTTTTACATAACAAAAGCCTGTTCCCACAAATTCTGCGTTTCACACATGTACGTTTCCTTTACTATTCTAGCCAAACCTCACTCTGAACTTTCAAAATTAAGCACACGAGGGCTGTTCACTTCAACACATCACGGCCTGAGTTTGCCCTGATGAGCTTACAGGATGTTAAGACCCACTCTCTACTTCTGCTCGCTGCTGTTACCAATCTGCTTCCCGCCAAGGGGCAATATTTCAATGAAAAGCAATACAGAAAGTATTTTCATCACAATTTTATCATCGTGCTGCTGTACCAGGGAGCCCTCTCTCTCTCTTTCACCAGCTAAAGCAGCAAATAACCCCAGCGAGCTGAGGCACAGGAATGTGCCTCATCCCTTTATCTCAGCTTCTGGGTGGTGTTTAGATAAATGTAACTCAGGGCTACCATTTGCAATTCAGCTTCTCACTGTGCTTATCCAGGCCAGCGTGAAAATGCATGCGGAGCCCCGTGGCTGCAATGGGATGGTGTAGATACGTAGGGATCAAGGGGGTGGATTGAGGAGATGGCTCGGAAGTAGTGAAAGTTGGGCTTGAAAAGGGTTGGAAGTGAGTTATGGGGCAAAGTTGATCATTCAACTGTGGGCAGCAGGTCAAGGGGGAGATTTTGCCCCTCTGCTCCCTCTGCTCCCTCGGGTGAGACCCCCCTGCAGAGCTGCCTCCAGCCCTGGGGAACAACAGCACAGGGACGTGGAGCTGCTGGAGAGAGTCCAGAGGAGGCCACGGAGATGCTCTGAGGGCTGGAGCCCCTCTGCTCTGGAGCCAGGCTGGGAGAGCTGGGGGGGGTTCACCTGGAGAAGAGAAGGCTCTGGGGAGACCTTATTGTGGCCTTTCAGTATTTAAAGGGGCCCTGCAAGAAAGATGGGGACAAACTTTTTAGCAGAGCCTGTTGCGGTAGGAGAAGAGGTGAGGGGTTTAGATGGAAGTGTTGATGTAGATTAGATGTAAGGGGGAAGTTTTTTATACTGAGAGTGGTGAGGCCCTGGCACACATTGCCCAGAGAAGCTTTGGCTGCCCCATCCCTGGAAGTGTCCAAGGCCAGGCTGGACGGGGCTTGGAGCAACCTGGTCTAGTGGGTGGTGTCCCTGCCCATGTCAGGGGGGTTGGACTAGACAACATTTAAAGGTCCCTTCCAACCCAAACTGTTCTAAGATTCCCTGCTTTTGATGGTTTCTGTTGACTGGGGTGCACACTTTGGCCAACTCTACTCAATGTGGTTCAGGTTAAGATTGCAAAAGGTTCACCAGATGCAAGGTAGAAAAAGAGGGTGCTGCAGAGCCCAAAATGCACTTCCACAGCAGGCAATACTTGGTGTCAAGCTGGATCACACATCCAGCATCCCATGGGACACTTTGAAATTTATGTGGGTGACCTGTGGAACAAGCAGAACTCATTTGCCTTCGGGTCCCCGTGGACACGAAATGCACTTTAAGCAGGAGACTTTCAGGAGGTGTCAATCAGAAAGGACCACAACGAAGATAATTCACTCTGCCAAAGCAGAAGCCCTTGAGAGCATGAGAAAGTGAACCCCAGCCTCACCTGCACTGCATTTTTTGTTGCAAGTCAGGAGAGAAGTATTACAGGTATCATGGGTCTTGCCAGGCTCTGTTGTTGGGGTGAGCAGCACTGTCCATGTTCCTTGGCGGACAGAGGTGTCTTCCAACTCCTAGGGTGGACTGTGACATACTGCATGCTTCACTTTCATATATTCCCATAAATAACAATAAGGTTAGAAAGCAACACAGTGCCAAAGGCAGAAATGGGAGGTGGGGGCGGACACACAAATCCCTATTTCTCAAGCAGCTAGAGTGGCTGATTGAAAAACTTATACAACCTGCCTCCACTATTCAAACTTTCGGGTGTTAAATCCAAATCTAAATAATCCTGCATGTTTCTTCCTTGACTAAGCACCTGAGCACTAATTACATGCCTGGTTAATTCAGTAATGTACGTACATTTCTGGGCTCCCTCTGCTTGTATTGCTCTCTCTCCGCTTCGGGAGATTAATGAGGTGAGGAAACAGAAGATTGTTACAAACCTGCAGCTTGCTGTACCTCCTAAGAAGATGATGGGAAATGTACCAAACATCATGTTATTTTGTTAACACTGCTGTGTACTGTACATAATTATAATTTAGCTGTTATATTTCTTGCCTATTAAAATAGATAAGCAATGATCCAGGACTGCAATGAACAGCACAGCTTCACGGGACTGTTTTTGCCATTGTGCTGTAATAAGCTGAAATACATTTGTGTCTAAGATTTTTGGCAGGATCATTCCTAGAGAGATAGGTTCTGAAAACACATACTCCTGTAGGTTTACCATGTTCAGTTTCTTTGCTTTCTCTTTGCCTTTGGGATTATTGTGGCCTTTATGCCTTTTGCTTTTGTAAACAAAGAGTTTAGGGTTGATTCTTCATTTATCCATTTACTTTAGGGTCTATGGGAATTCTGGATGTATGAGACATAGGATCATACTCAGAGAATGGTTTGGGTTGGAAGGGGTCTGTAAAGGTCATCTAGTTCCACACCCCATGCTGAATTGGACCCTATTGGGTACATGTGTGAGAACATCCATGCTTAGTTATTCAATATACTCTGATGTGACATGCTGAATTAGAGCAGAAATTTGCAATCATAACCTGTATGTTGCTGCCACTAAAAGAGGTGAAAACTGGGTTGAAATCATAGAGTCACAGAATGGTGGGGACTGGGAGGGACCTTTGAAGGTCATTTAGTCGAATCTGCAGAGAAACCTTTCACTAGGCCTGGTTGCTCCAAGCCCTGTCCAGCCTGATCTTGAGTATTTCCAGGGAAGTGGCACCCACCACCTCTCTCTGGGCAACTTGTGCCAGCGTCTCACCTCCCTCAGCTTAAATGCCTTGGAGTGTTCTTTTAGGGGCCTGAATCCCAGCCAAACTGACTCATTCTGATATAAAAAAAAAGAACACACGATGATGCTCAATCCTCAGTCTAGATACTTGGCTTTCTCTGTTTTACCTGCTCTTGATCTGCCTTTCTGCCTCTTCCATTTTTTTAAGAAGGCTCCTACAAGCACGGCACTGACGCTGTGCAATTATCCACTTTTCTCATTTATCAAAGTTTTATGCCTCTTAGTTTAGTGCTTACACACTCATTATATTAAAAAAAGAAAATAAGTCTAATGAGCCCAATTAATAATCCAAGTAAGCCCATTAACACCGAAACAGCCGAGCAGACACAGCAGTGTGGAAGTGAATGCTGTTTAAAGAAGCTCAAGGCAGGGATGTCGGCTGGTGTGCTGCACAAAGACAAAAAAGTCACATGCCCAGCCAATAGAATCTGCATAAACATTCAGAGTGGGACTCTAAATGCAGGCACTGGCTGCCATTCAGGATGCTCGGGGGTGTTCAAAGCACCTTCATGAGTGAAAATGAAAGGTGGAAAACCTTTCTCACATCCACTTGACAAAACCAGAGTTCCTTCCCTTGCTCCCCTCTAATGGACGCTCAGAGGAATCTTGCCTCATCCCTCTTCAAGGTTTCCTCACATTTCAGTCTCCCACCCACAGACTGCCAAATTTATTCTGCATCCAAACCAGAGCTGGAAACGGGACATTAACTAGCATGCCTGGATTTAAATCCAGCTGATCCTAACCCCAAATCTAGATGGATTTGATATTCCTTCCAAGTTTTGAGGCAAAGCAAAAAGTAGGGACTCAAAAATACTGGTCATATCGTTCATAAAATACGGACTGGAGATTTATGTGGTCTTGGAATCATTTAAGCTGGAAAACACCTCCAAGACTAATGAGTCCAACCTGTGTCTGATCCCCACCTTGTCACCCAGCCCAGAGCAGTGAGTGCCACGTCCCATCATTCCTGAAACACACTGAGGGATAGGGACTCCACCATATCCCTGGGCAGCCCCTTCCAATGCCTGACAACCCTTTCCATGAAGAAATTTTTCCAGATGTCCAATTGAACCTCCTCTGGTGCAGCTTGAGGCCGTTTCCTCTTGTCTTATCGTTGGTTGCCTGGAAGAAGAGTGTGACCCTCACCTGCCTGCAACCTCCTTTCAAGTAGCTTTAGAGAGCGATAAAGTCTTCCCTCGAGTCTTCTTTTCTCAAGTGAATTTGAACGTTTAAGACCCAGGACAAAAGTTGATGGTTCTTCAGAAAACAGATTGCATCAATTTCCTCAAAATAACAGCTAAATGTGCTCAAAGTGGCCAGAAACTAAAACACGGGATGTTCCCCCTCAACACAAGCAAGAACTTCTTTACACTGAGGGTGGCAGAGCACTGGAACAGGATGCCCGGGGAGGAGACCTCCTCTCCGGAGACATTCCAAACCCACATGGATGTGTTCCTGTGTGACCTGCTCCTCGTGACTCTGCCTTGGCAGACAGGTGGAACTGGATGATCTCCAGAGGTCCCTTCCAACCGTAACAATCCTGTGATTCTGTGAAAATATATACCAGGCTCTTCAAAAGTCACTGCCCTTTCCTTCTATTATTAAAAAATCCAAGTGGCCTAACTCTCTCTTCCACGTCCCAATGAAAATATGCTTTACTCGTACACATACACACCTAAAAAATGTGTATATTTACGTGGATATGGATACAAACTCATCTTCTCTCTGTACAAAGAGATTTCTTTCTCTGCCTTTCCTCACTGAGATTTAGGGAAGCTGCTTCTCTGCTGTACAGCAGTGCAGAAGGAACAACCCTATGGTAGCCCTGCAGTATTTCCCTCGTGTAACCCAAGCCCTCAGTGGGAGCAGAGAGAGCTATCAACTCCCTTTGATTAACAGGGTGGGTATGCTCGGCTATTCACTCACCAGAACAGGGAAGATAACTTTGTAGACCACATTAATGGGGATCTACCTCCCTTGCTCATTGATGACATTGAGCCCTAACCATGTGGTGTTTTAGGAGCAAAGTAATTCCATCGGCTGCCTTTGATTACATCATAAATTGACACCTTGCCAAGATATAAAAACATGGTTTTAGTCTGTGGAGGCCAGGGCACTTCAGATGATGCCCTCTCTCATTTGCTGGGTCTTGTGCCACAGCAGAGCTATAGATCACATCTGTAATCCTGTGGAGTTCATTATCTCCTAATGCTATTTGCTTTTTTAGATCATTAGAATGAAACTTGACCTGACCTGTGAACTATGAAATTGATTGTTGCCTTTAAATGGTCAACAGCCCATTTTCTAATCGATACACCAAATAATTTTATACATATTTAAATTATATATAACTTTAATGCTCGTTAAATTTATCTGCCACTTTCCCTCTATAGTTTATTTTGCATGCATCTGAAACATGGATGGTGCTTTTACTACTTGGTGGTACCATTTAGAAAAAAAAAAGGAGGAAGAAGGAGGAAGACACAAATAAACCCCGGCCTGAAACAGAAAGCTGAGCTGCTGAACATGAGTGCAATTCTGCTCTGAAGGCTTTTAAAACATATCCTAGTTTGGGCTGTGGTTTGAGATTAATCCATTCCATGATAGCTAAAGGGAAGAAAAAAAAAAAAAAAGGAACCCAAACCAGAACAGAGTTTTGCTGTAATCATTCAAGTTTGAATAGAGTTTGTGGCTTCTGTTCCCTGCCTGTTGCTTTGCAGAATGAAAAACAATAGGACGAGAAGTAAGATGTTGAGGTACGCTCATGGCAGAACTGGATTCAGTGAGAAGGAAGGTTTCTGAGATTAGTGAGGTTATTTCTGGTCCTGGGGAAGCTCTGTTTAATGGTTTGGGTCTACTGGGGCCTTGCACAGGTATATAAAGGGACGGGAAATATCATCTCTGGCCACCTTACAGATCACTTAACTTTTAAGTAGATATAATAACCTTGCTTATGCTCTGATGATTTTAGGAAGTTCTCCTCTGGGCATCCTTCTGCATCCTACCTTTGCTGTATCTTCCAAAGTAAATTGCTATCCTCATGTACAAATTCCTGTGGAGTCCCACTAACAGCCTTGTTGTTCTGCCTTTTCAATCACTTCATGAAACAGTCCTTGGTTGTTGGCAAATTCAGAAAAGAGGGGGGAGAAAAAGGGTCTCCCACCCCAATCTGCCTCATCTTTTGACCCAGCCTGTCCGGTTCCCTCAGCATCTCCACATCACCAGAAAATTCAGTGTACTATCCCAAAACTATTCCATTTTGGGAAAGAAGGAAACTCAGACACTCACAGGTTCAAGTTTCTTCTCTTGTCCATGTGGGAGAGAGAAATAAATGAGTAAAATCCATAAAGTTTATTTATTCTGTGGGAGATGAGACCCAACAGCAGCAACACAGAATTAAGAGGTAAATACAGACACAGAGTCAGGATGGGTGATGTGACCAGTGCAATTACTCAAGGGTTTAAAACTCTTGGTTTCAAGATTGCAGATCTTGCATCACCTTCACTTTTTCCAGTCAGCATCAGCTGATATTATATACATCCCTGTTAAAGGCCTCTAAGGATGGAGTAGCTAACTTTTTTAACTTTTTTAAAGAGGAAAAGCAGTACATGCTACTGCAAAATGACAATTAATGATGCACGAAATGGTTCTTCAGTGGAAAGGTCATTCCCTGCCACCCAACCAGCCAGTCCTCCGTGTCATGTGTGGGGTTTTCTGTCCTGTTCAAACAGATTTTTAAAAATACTGAGACAAAAAGGGAAAATTCTTCTTGTATTACACAAATCACAGCCTTACTCAGATAATCACAGTGTTCTTTCACCCAAATTTATTGGTGAAGGAAAGAGTGAGAGAAATGCCTCACTCTGCTCCCTGGCCTGCACCCGCTGGGCTTGCAGAAGGAGCGGGATTGCGACCTTTCCACTGAGGATCCAGCCAACACCACTGCCTGCAGCAGCATCTCTTTGCTGACAAAGTGACTCTCAAGGTATGTCCTGGCCTCTCCCTGCTTCTCTAGAGGTCTGCCCGAGAAAAGAATAAAAAACTGACAAATAAAATTAGAAACAAGCATAGATCCACAGAAGAAAATAAACCTCCAAACCCTTTGGAATGGATTCCCTAGATTATTACTAGTCGGGCAGGACTTAATCTTCTAGATATTCTTGGTTTTGAGAGTAAAGAGGCATTCAGCACTTACCTAAAATTAAAATGGTCAGCACTAAAAGCCCTTGCAGGTACAGGGATCTCATCTGCATACATGTCTGCTTTGCTTCTGCTATTAGCCCCTGCTTGGTGATGACCAAGGGACTGCCAGGGGAGGGCCGTGGGGGGGAAGCAGGAGCTTCTGCTGTGATACTGTGCCTGCCACTGCTGCATCCAGCAAATGGCATCTTTTAATACGTGGTCATTTTTACTTATATTCCAGTTTTATCAAAGCAATGGGGCGTGCGATAGGCTGGTAAATAATTAATTTATTTCCCAAAGTCGCCCAGTGGAAGAGATGACAGGCCCTGCCATTTATACTTTTATGAAACGCCAGATGAAGTGAAGACGTCAGCGAGGGGGGCAAGTCGCTGGGAACAAAGTGAATTAGAGAATATCTTTCCTTCAGTAAGACAAATTTGTGTTGGGTAACCATGCTTTGCTGGGGAAGCCAATTGGAAAAGAGTGATAGAGGCCCAGCTACCGAAGTTCATCAAAGTCATCTGTTTCAGGTAAGCTCATTTTTCACCAGCCAAGGGGATATTTACCTGGAGTACACCTGTAAGGTACAGCCGACAGATTGAATGGTACAGTGCTTTATTATATTTCACACCCTGATGATTCAATGTGATAGGAAAGAGGGAGAGAAAAGGGGAGAGCTACAAAAAAAAAAAAAATGCCATCTCTTCTCTTTGGTGTGCGTTCGTTGCACTGTTTGGCTGCAGTGTTTAGGTAAACCAAAGGAGAGTGAGCAATGGTTTGCAGTGCATTATGCTCCTGTGTGAGAATTTAGCTCAAAATAACATTTTCTTTCCTCCTTTTTTTCCTTTTTGCAAGTGTTGTCCCAGATTTCTGCAGTGAGGCAACACTAAATTATACATATATACGTTGTGAAGTATGTCCACCCAGCCAATCAACCTGGACAGCAGCAAGAGCTGACTGCTCCTGCTGTGTCCCAGGGGAGTTCCATGCTCCTGCTGCGGGAGCAGGGATGGCTTCAGCTGGGCAAAGAGCTGAAATTCCTCTGAATTTGCCTTTGCAGCCAACCCTCCAACCATGTGTGAAGCCTGCTTGCAGGCCACCTCCCAAAGTCCTTCCAAGGCCACCGCGTTGGAGGGTCATCCCTCTGCTGTGTTGAAGACAACCAAGGTTCAAATGAGAGCCCGAACCCAACCCTCTACAAGATCAGGAAACAACATAATTTCACCAGAGTTTGCAAATCTGGCTGTTACAGTCCATGAGAGCCCAAACATAGCTGTGCCTTGGAAAACAGGAGTGTTGGTGGGCGGTTTCTGTGTCTTGGTGGGGGTTATGGAGGTTTGGAGATGGGAAGTTTGCTGTTTGTGCCCACTGTTCCCACTCAAAAAGAAAATGAGCATTAGCTCCTGAAAGCGTGTGGTCACAGTCTTTCTTGTTTGGGGAGCAACATCCAAATTTGATGTACAATTTCTTGTATATCTCTGCTTCCCAGCTGTCAAATATGTTTGCCTCCTGTAAAAGGAGTTTATCACAGCAAGTTTAGCTCAGATACCAGAGTTTCACAGATATTACCACTACCATTTTGCTGTGAGATGTCAAAGTTGACTTGAATGAAGTCTTCTGAACAAATGTGTAGTTCTTACAGAAATTATTGTTGCCACAGACAATATGTAGAAATTTCTGGTGTCTGACAATACCTTCATCAGTAAGTCAGAGATTTCAGGTGTCTTTGTGCCTGAATATGATCTGGTGGCAATGGTGTGCTCAAACTATCGGGGTTCCTTGAGGCATCCTTGAGATGGGGTTTATTTATATACTTCTGGAAATGTCAGTCCTCCTCATGTAAGATATTGTGGTGCCATGGACCAACAGAGTGCTGCCAACCTTGAAGCAACAGCCAGCAATGCTCTGAAATGCTCACTGTTTTGGCAAGAGCTAACAGCTACCTCGCTGAATCCATCCAAACAGTAATGCCTCATTTTAGTCCAAACCAACACTAAAATCCAGTGCTGCTGTACGTGGGACTTTGTTGCCCGAGAGAGGTGGTTCTGGTGAGCAGCAGATACCAACAGGGCAGAAAGACAACGGTGAAAAGGGGACATGGGCTCTACACCTGCTGGCAGTGCTGGAAACATCTACACTGTGCATTTGTGCAGATTGTGCAGCTGTGCCAGGATTTGCCACCAGACATGAAATTACTAGAAATGCAGGTTTAGATGCATAAGTGTCCAGATTTGAAGGACTCTTGCTCAAGAGTCTGAGCATCTTCACGTTCCAGATGGATTAAAGAGGATTTGGGATCATCTAGGGAGCATCCTTCTACACTAGATTTCTGCTGATATCTTTTGTCCTTATAAAGAAGGTGGTTTCTCCTAAACTCCAAGATACGCCTATTTCTGTCCCTTTTAGGAAAAAGAATCCTTCAATAAATTAGCATGCCTTTAAAATGATAATATGGACCATAAAAATTATTGCGATTCATATCAGAACACATAATGATTTAACTAATCAGTCATTAATTAAACAGGTTTTTACCTGCGGGGGCTGCAAGAGTTTAATAATTTAAGCTGACTAAATGTTAGTACTACCCAGGCATAATTAGAGCTGTGGGGAAAGTTTCGCAAACACAGCAAAGCTGGCTACATTTCATGCTATTTACTGAGAGTAGGCAGCAATCTGCCAGCAGAGCAGACTTCTCACATCTAAATGAGCATGCTGCCAGGACAGAATGACCAGGAGGGAACTGGATTAAGGATGCTGGTCTACCTGAATTGTAAAAGGATCCCCAGTCCTACAACAGCTTAAATAGAATTATTGAATCCCAGAATGGTTTGGGTTGGAAGGGGCCTTAAAGGTCATCCAGTTCCAACCCCCTGCCAGAGGCAGAGACAATTTCCATTAGACCAGGTTGCTCCAAGCCCTGTCCAACCCGGCCTGGGACACTTCCAGGGATCCAGAGGCAGCCACAGATTCTCTGGGGGACCTGTGCCAGAGCTTCACCACTCTCACAGCCAAGAATTTCTTCCCAACACCCCATTTCACCCTGCCCTCTTCCAGTTTAAGGCCACTCCCCTTTGTCCTATCATATATTCCTGGTACTTAGGATCATCCTCACTGCAGAAGCTGTTGCAGGATTGAGCGCTTTGTTATGAGTTTACATGTTGAGCACATGCTTGTGCAAGTCTGAGGACACTGAGGTTCATTGAAACAGTTTGCCTGTTTTGGGGTACATGACTGCTGCATCTGTGTTCCAAAAACACTTTGTCAGTGTGAGGTATTGTTAATTACAGGCTACATCTTTGCCCTTGAGCATCAGCAGCCTGTAGAGGCCCAGTGAAGAAGAAAACACTTGGAGGAGGTCACAGGTTCGCACACACAGGCCTGTGATTTCTGAATCCAGATCCTGTGTGTTTGGTAACAGCAGGGATGTGATGCCCGTGTATTTAATATTCAGCATCTATAAGAGAAATGCTTTGGTCAAAGCAACATTGAGGAGGAGGAATTCTTTGTTCTATGAAAGGTTAATGCACCTGGGTAGCAGCCGAGAGCGTTTGCATGCAGAGAGATCATTAATCCATGCAGTAATAATTTGTGAAATAAAAATCAATCTTGGGAAGGAGGCAAAGCCTCTAGTTCCAAAGTAATGGACTGCCTTTTGCACTGCATCTCGTTAAGCAAGACCCAAATACATAATGGGCTCAATTTCCATGCAAGGCTTCTCTGCAACCCAGAAAAACTAATAGCAACCCTAAACAAGATGTATCCATATCCTGCTCCCTTTCAGGCCCTGGCAATTGCAGCTCAATTAGACAGCCGTCCCAGGCATGGCAGGATGGTTTTAAGTAGAAAAAGCTGCAACATTTGTTCCAGGTAAGTGGAGCTCCTGGGCCAATGAACCAGACCTGCAGACGTGGCTGGCAACATCAGCCCTTGGTGAGATCACACCATGGACAACAGGGTGATCCTCACTGACGGAGCTTTAAAGGGGCTCAGCAGCCTCTCAGTTCCTCTCCACCTGCAAAGAGAGAGGGAGCATGCAGAGGGCTGCAAGATGCCCAGTGGAGGTGTTCCCACAGCCCCAGACCACCTCATCCATGCCTCTTTCTGCTCCTGTTCACTTAAGGGGGAAAAAACGTGGGGCCAAACACAGCAGCCAAAGAGCCCTTGATGCCTCAGGCATCTCCCTCAGGCAAGGCTTGGTCGATAGGGCTGCTGACATCCATCATGAGTCCCTACAGGTAAATAAAACAAGATGAGAGACAACTGGAAGGGAAATGTGGGCTTACCTATGGAGCAGAGAAATCTTTAAAATAATATGTTTCTTTGGAAAACAGCCCACCAGCTCCTCTGTAGAGGAGTAATGGGGTCAAATTCACTCCTCGGTTCGACACACAGTGAAATACCTTTTTGTTTCAACCTGCTGGCCTGAGTTAAGGTGGTATCAAAGCTGCTGTGCTGTAGGCATCTGATTTCTGCCAGGATCCCAAAAAGAAAAATCATACTTTATCGCTTGCTCCTTAGGTTGAAATCTGTCCCTTTCACCCTCTCCCTGCCTTCCAGGGGTTTTAATTTGAATTTTCTGCTTGGGCTGGGCAGGTTTCTTAGACACTGTCACCGGCAAGGTGGGTGGCATCTCCAGATGATTCCATCAGGGAAGACAGGCAGGCTTACTGCCAAGACACAGCCCAGCCCCGAGTGTGGAGGTGTCACTCTGTAATACTGACAAAGTACAAAATCCAGTCCCAATAATCCTCTTAAGTCAGAAAAGAAAATAACTGGTGTGATTGATAACCCAAAGACAATCAAAAGTGTTAAGGATTTAGGGAAGGTACCATACATACAGAATATTTCAAGGAAGAGCTACACAGTTTAAAGGACTGTTCTATTTGACTGTTCTTCTTTTTTTGATATACTAAAAGAGGGGAAAAATAACAATTACAACCTGAAAATGCACTGAAATCAGTGACAGGCTTACCATTGACTTGGATTGATTTTCAATCAGGCTTTTAAGGAGCACAACAGAAATATCAATTAACAACAAAATAATCATTACAAGTAAACAAAGACGGTAAAGAATAAATCAGAACAACACTGGAAATCAATATCGTTCAAGGAGAGACAATCAGTTGAGTTCAGTTCAGGGATAAGAGATTCAGCAAAATTAATGCAAAGAACTGTTGGCTTGGGGTTTTCCACTATTCTTCAGGTGGTGGAAACCCCGAACTGTGGAGCCACGTCCTCGATGAACTCCAGTGCCACCAGTCTGTCAGGTCTCCATTTGTGCCCTGCAAAGTGTGATTCCCTCCTGGTGTTGTTTGCACAGCAACCTGAGAGACTGGATATCTGATTCCCACTTTAATTAATGGGAAATGAACATCCCAGATGCCTCTCTCAGGTGTAGAGGTGATGTTTTCAGATGTGCAAGGTGCTTCAAACTAAAGAAGGGTGCAGAGGCAGATGGGCACCTACAGCTACTGCTGTAGAAATTAAAATGTCTGGCAGCTCTGGCAGAACTTACTTGTTCCCTTCATGCTTTGGAAATACCAGGTTGTCTCATGATACTCCTGGGAGATGTGTTGCTGTCAGCTTTACCAAGTGTAACTTTTTCTGCCCAGAGGGCAATGGAGTTAAATTAACAACAATTTCATAGTCCAAATATTCTCCAAAAAAATTTGAAATTAAAAAATCCTCGCATTTTTACTTTCCCAGCTTTCCAGCTATCCTGTGGGATTCCTTCCACAGCCAGAGTTGGCTTGGATACAAATACTTCAGGGGGGGGAAAAAAAACAAGAAATAAGCAAAAAATGCATTATACCAGCAAATAGGCCCATCAAACAGTAAAACTACCTCAAGATACCTTTTGGACAGGTGATACAAGACCTGTTTTGAAACTTTTGAGCTCAATTCAGCCTCACTGGGAGATGTTTGCACCACATGGCTTCCTCCAGCCAAGGCTGTCCGGTGGTAATGTTCTGCTGTGACTCCTCTGTGATTCAGCCAGAGTGAGGGGATTAAAATATCCCTCTAGAAATGTCAGGTCTACAGAATGACCTGCCTAATCTTACATGATAAGATGGTTCCCCCTTTCCAGCTGATTTTTCAAGTCATTCCTGAAAGACAAGGAAATCCTCTGATAAGTGAATAGCCTTGCCCTTAATTCTGGTGGCAGCTCTCTGCTTGCAAGCCCTTTATCTTCAGAGTATTGGGCTTTAAGGGCATCACAGACCACTGTTGGGTTAAAAATGGGCATTTTTCCCTTTCTACCAAATAGCAGGATAACTTTGAGATTGGCAGCAGGCAAAGCTGGCCCTTCTGTGTTACACACTTGGTTCCACACCTCAGCATCAGGTCACTGGCTAGATGTGGAAATATTTTTCCCCCAAAAGGAAGGACCACTGGGGTTTTGTTCACTCAGGTTTCGTTTATTGCACGGGACACAACCCAGCTGTCTTGGCAGCAATTACTAATCTCAAGAGGCTCCTGGGTTTGAAGAGGCTGCACAGCCCCTGGCCCTGGGCAGTTCTCCCAAGGATGTCCCTGCCCAAGGGAGCACAAGGACTCCAAGAGGGAAACCAGGGGCAAATCTCTCTATAATATATATATGTGTATATATATATATATATGGATGGGTTTTTTTTTTAACATAACTACTGCACTCATAATTCTTCATACTAATCCCATCCCTGGCACAAATCTTCTGTCTCAATCTTCCTATTTTTTCCCCGTCCACATTTTGACATCCATTAAATTCTCAGTGTGCCCAAAGCTTACCAATACGGCACAGTGCTTTATCCAGTGGCGTCAGTCCATCAATAAAGCTCAGCTGTTGGGTTTGTCTGCTCTCCTGCATTTTCGGATTATTGTAAATTATGTGGATGCTGGAGCCAGCGACGCCGATGTGTCAGTGCCACGTCCTGAGCTCTGCGTTGGATCCCCTGTGCTCCAGCAACACCGGGAATGAGGCAGAAGTGAGGCTTTCCCATCACTTCCAGGGACACACAAAGCCACCAGTGGTAAAAAAAAAAAAAAAAAAAAAAAGAAAAGGAAAAAAAAAGAAAAAAAAAAGAAAAAAAAAGTGGTCTGTGCTAAAACTCAGCCCAGCTGGGAGGGGATGAAAACACGAACAGCATCTTTCTCCTTGGCTATGACTTTCCACTCATCTTCTCCTCTTTCCTCTCTCCAGAATGAATGTACAATTAAAATACAATCAATCTCTGTGACATTTCCAAAGTGTGCAGTCAGTGCACCGGCTTCTCTTGTAGCCTTGGCGAGAGCCCAGATTTCTTGGGAAAAAATAAGCTCTCAACTTTTCCCTCGGAGAAACTCAAGATTAAAGGTTGTCGCGTGGGGACAAAACAAGCATCAAACTTGTTGTCAACTAATTAATGCACCAAAGAGACTTGTCTGAGTGACTCTTTTCAGGTTTAGCAGTAAGTGGGGATGGTTAATTCTAACGGTAGCCAGAAATTTGCATTCAGTAGCTCTGGGTAATGTGAGAGACAGGTTTTTGTAACAGAAGTGACTAGTTACACCTTCCTTTATAAAAAAATAAGGGCAGTAAGAGGTGAGAAACCTATTAGATGAAAAGCCTCTTGTTTTGGAGGAAAAAAAAATGTATTCCCAGTTTATAGTTTATTTTATTTGTCATCTCAACACAGACAGGAAGAAAAATATCAATATTTAAGACTACCTCTAGCAATTGTGTGTTTTGTTTTTCTATTTATACACCCTCAAGGTGCATAGAGGGTTATAGCAATGCCTCAGGTCACACTCATAATAATGGGAACCTCACTTTTATTTTTTTTTCCCCGTCTCTCTTTAAAACAACTCTATTAGTACTGCACAAGCTACCTTAAGCAGCATCTGACATATACAAACTGTTGCCTGTAGGTTGCCTGTTTGTTTGATTTTCTGCAGTGTGAAGGTTGAGTTGAGTCATTTTGCACCCAATTACTTTGCAGTAAATTTGTCGGATGATTCTTGTCGTGCCGTATTGATCCAACGTGTCACCTTGAACTTGTTTATTGACACATCAAATTCCGAAGGCAGCCCTGTTCAATTTACCACTTCCCAATTATGGCATTTATATGATGTCACTGAAGCTTCTTGTCACGTTCAGATGAGGCCATTTTCCCCCCTCCACCACCAATCACCTGAGCAGCGGTTGCCATTTTTCTCTGACCTTTCCCGAGACAGATGGTGGTTCATAAAATACATCATTAGCACACGTGTCATTTTATCTTGCCTGGGTTTTTTAAGCGAAAGGTGCTTTGTTCAACAAAAGATTTTTCAATTTCGTCCTCGATGACGGTGCTGCTAAATAGGATTTTTGTCGTGACACCCGAGAAGGGGGTTCATCCCCCATGGGTTCACCAGAGGGATTCGCAACATGAGACCAGGAAAGCTCCATCCTTGGCCTGATGTCTTCATCACTGCGTGGTCTTGGGAGCTGCACACACCCAAGCAGCTCCAGGGTCCAGCCTGCTGCTCTGACACACGAAACAGATGTGGGAAATGGGATGTTGATGTGACGTTCACTGCGGGAGGTGGGCGTGACGCTCTGCAGATGGTCGGAGGTGAGCACACAGAAGCAATGGTTATTCCCTTTGCAAAACAGGATTTTCAGGATTTGCGTGTGCTACCCTGAGTTTACCGACATCAAAGATGCTGAAAATAACCTCCTTTTTCACACAGAAGTGTTCTGTTTTCTCTGTGATGTTCATTCAGCTCTTGCAAACTCAAGGCCCTTGCAAAAAGAGTATTTTAAAGACTATTTGCTTTCTTTTAGCTCATGATAATATCTGATGTCAATAGCTGGAAATATTATCTGGACATTTTTGTCCCTTTGAATTGACTCAGCAACATAGTTGAGCTTTGATTTTCATTGGTGTTTCAGCCCCAGTGTTTGAGTTTGAGATGTCTACGTGGTTTCTAAGATGAAGTCCCTCCTCTCACTGTGAAGAAACTTTGATGTAACCCAGAAGACAATCTGGGCCAAGACAGGTTTTGCCTCTTGTTTGAGGCTCCCTAAGGCTGAGGTCAATGTTAAAGACAAATAGAAGAGACGTGGACTTTTCCAGCACATGATTTATCACTTGCCAAACCGTGCCCAAGAAGAAAGCCAGGGGAGGGGGGGGGGGAGAAAAGCTACCACAGCAGAAGAAAAGATTATCTTCTTGGCAGTTCCTCAGTTATGATGCCAGTGGTGTTTTAAAGTAGCTGGAACAAAAACACTTCCGAATCCAATTTCATTAAATATAATTTCTCCTTCTTACTTGACACTGACTGCTTTACTTCCCCATTTCCCTGACAGAGGACTTGATCATTTCTGCGTCACTTGAATTTAGAAAAGAGCAAACGACATCTCTCTAAATTCCTGAACACCCTGGCTCATCTCACCACATTCTCACATTACAAGTTCAAGTGACTCCTGTTATTTCCTGCAAAGATTTTACCTACATCCCTCCTTCAGTTTGATCCATCTTGTGCACAGCTCCCAGTGTCCCCTGCTTTTCAGTTATCAGTAAGCCACAGATGAGCATTAGTTTCCCATTTCCAAACATCTTTATATCAGAAGACATTAAAAATAACTCCACTTCCTAGCCCTGGAAGGATTCAAAGCCTCCAGGTCCACTGGACACTTGTCAATTGCGAAAAATTTGCTGTACACACACTCAGATGTTATGGCAGCAGGGGCTGTGGCACAACCAGATATTTGCATGTGGTTTGCATTCTGACTTGTAACCATCACTGCCTTCTCTAACAGGGGAATTGTAGAGATTCTCCTCCATGCAGGAGGCAACAGGAGATAATATCCCAATTTCCAAAGCAGAGAATGAAGAAAAGGAGAGACATCTTGGGACACCAGGTCCAGGAAAGTCTTCTGAACCAGAAACAAAATGTCCCAACAGACAATCAGGAATATGAAGCCAGGGTCATTTCCAAGCACAGCAGGATGTGCTGGCTTGCCCTGCTGCTCTGATAATTACTAATGGTTCGTCAGGTCAACCCTGAAGTCTCTGAGACCTGGGCACACAAAATCCATATCTTGTCAGACAGAGTGGGTTTGGCAGTCTTGTGGAGCTCCTCCAAAATTTCAACTGAAGAAGGCTCCTGGCAAATCACAGGATCTTAGAATATCCTGAGCTGGAAAGGACTCACAAGGATCACCAAGTCCTAGCCCTGCCCAGGACATCCCAACAATCCCACCCTGTCCCTGAGAACGTTGTCCAAACGCTCCCTGAGCTCTGTCAGCCTTGGTGCTGTGCCCACTGGCCTGGGGAGCCCGGGCAGTGCCCAACCACCCTCAGGGGAAGAACCTTTTCCTGAGATCCAACCTAACCCTGCCCTGACGCAGCTCCAGCCATTCTCTTGGGTCCTGTCACTGGTCACCAGAGAGATCAGTGCCTGCCCCTCCTCTGCCCCTCCTGAGGAAGCAAAGTTTGGGGCTTGCTTGGTTTTGGCTGGAATGACACATCTTTGTTTGCACCACTGCAATTCTCTGCTCTCAAATAAAATGGGATGGAGAACAAACGCTCTGGTAGATACTGGATTTATGACATGCCAAGTTTAAATAGCACCCATAAGGCTTAAACCAGCAGCAATGGGGAATCCATTTTTCAGCTGCAGCAAGCACACAAGACCTCTCCCTCGTTGCTGGGTAAGCTGATGCTGGGTACCAATTTCCCGAACTCCTCATGCCAGGAAATCATGCCTCCACCTCCTCACGTGTGACTTAGGGTTCTTTTGTGGGTTCTTTCTAAAGTCCAGAAAGGTACTAAAATAGCAACCATGCTACTTAAAAGTATCGGGTGACTTAGAGACAGCCCTTAGATACCAATTAACCTCTGTGCCAGTCTCAGTCTGGTGTGCACACTCTCATCATGACGGCAACTGTTGAATAATTAATCCCTTAGACTAAACAAACCATTGCCGGGCTGCACTCAGCTTCCTCTTCTGCTTCTTTATGCACTGATGTCTAATTTTTTCGTAATTGATTGTCACCCTATTTGGAAGGGCATTTTTATTTCTTTATGTGGATATGGTTGTATTCTTAGTAATATGAACGGAGGGGAGGAAAGGGGGTGGCGAGGGGAGGGGGGGTCGCAGGGAGGCGATGGGAGTGGGAGGGGAGTGGTTGGCCCCCCCCCCCCCCCCCCCCCCCCCCCCTCCGCAGGGGAAGGCCGGACACCCGGGACGGGGAGGGTGAGGGCTGGGGACGGGGCGGGACGGGGAGTGCGGAGGGGAGGGGAGGGGGTGAGGGGAGGGGATGGGAGGGGGGCGTAGGGGCGGGGAGGGGTGAGGGGTAAGGTGAGGGAGGAGGGGAGGGGAGGGTGGAACAAGCGGAAGGGGAAGGAGAAGAAAAAGAGAAACGAAAAAAGAGACGGGGAAGAGAAGGGGAAGGGAAGGGGAAGGGGAAGGTTGGGGAAGGTTAGGGAAGGTTTGGGAAGGGAAAGGAAGGGAAGGTTTGGGAAGGGAAGGTTTGAGAAGGGAAGGTTTGGGAAGGGAAGGTTTGGGAAGGGAAGGTTTGGGAAGGCGAGAGGGGGAGGGGGGAGAGAAGGAAAGGGGAAGAGGGGGAGAAAGAGAAAGAAAGCAAGAGAGAGAGAAAGGGAGAAAAGAAGGAAGGGAAGGAGGGAAGGAAGGAAGAGAAAGGGAAGAAGAAAGAAAAAGAGAAAGAATGAAAAAAGAAAGAAAGAAAGAAAAAGAAAGAAAGAAAAAGAAAGAAAGAAAAGAAAGAAAGGAAGAAAGAAAGAAAGAAAGAAAGAAAGAAAGAAAGAATGAAAGAAAGAAAGAAAGAAAGAAAGAAAGAAAGAAAGAAAGAAAGAAAGAAAGAAAGAGAAAGAAAATGCTTTTCGCTCTACAAGAATAAAAATCTCATTCTGACAACTAATTGAAGAAAGATGCATTTTGGTTACAATGATGGCTTGGTCTGCTGCATTATTTTACACAAAACTCTAGAAATTAAAAATTACCTCCAGGGAGTAATTCTTTATTTTATTTTTGCAAATATTAGATAGCCCATTTCCATCTTATTGAACATATTGTCACTCTAAACTGGCAGCTCATTTGTTATTCTCAGAGCATTCTAAAGATACAGAAATAATACTACAGAGAATACAAATAGCTACACGTGTCATGAACACTTTCCAGGATATAAATTTGTAGTCATGGAAGAATTTACTGATACATCATTGTTTTGTTTTCAAGTCAAAGAAATACACTCTTACATTTCATGCGTAAAATTGTATGCAATGCTCTGCTGCAAACACATCAATTAATAATAGAGGCCCAGATTTTGTGGTTCTTTGAGCTTTTTCAGGTTAAATTCTCACAGGCGATCAAGAACCGCTTAAAAAATGTTGAAACAGATTTATTTTTATGAGTTGTTTGATTCAATTTTGTAGTTAGGCACCACCTGCCTCTTGGATTGTTGCAAGCAGAAATGTTGGGAAGTCTGAACCATAAAGCACCAAAGCCTAGTTTGGGAATGACATTCTTTAATCTTTTGTTCTGAGAATATCTCCTGTGACTGGTGTCAAAGAAAGCCCACAAGAGCTCCAAAGCTGCTGTCTCAGTTTGCCACTGTTCAACCATTCCTTGCATGCCTTGGAAATGTCACAGGGGCACCTCACATTTCTGAGTGACTGACACCTTTTGGAAGTCAAGAACTGAAAAAGCAAAATGGGAATTGTAGCCCTCAGGGAGTTGGCTCCAATGTCTGCCAAAGCCTAACTGTGGTGGGAGGTTTTGCCCCAGTCAGGAGCCCAGGGATTGGGTCCCATGTACTTACTTTTCATTATTCTTAAAATCAATAAGTAGATACTGACTACTCTTAAAGTGAATATCAAGATTAATTGACCCAAGTGGTAAGTATTGATTCAGGAATGGCCAATCGATTGTCAAGGGATGATAAATCTTGAATTTTATGGGAACACGAAGCCACAGGCAGGAGCAACCCCAGGTTTGCAGTGGTGGATGAACAGCACAGGGAGATCCTGGGCCAGGATGCACTCACAGCGCCAAGCTCTGAGAAGGGAAAGTACACAAATCCTCCCTTTCTTTTTCAACAGGAAGTTTGGGTGAAGTTTGTCACATATGCCAGGCAAAATCAGAATCTTCTTATTGCAGAGTGCAGAAGTAGATGTGTCCAAGGTGAGTCTTCCTCCCCTGTGGACTGACATTGACAAATACATTGGGGATGTTTTGGGATAGCAATCTCCAGAAATGCACCTGATTTCTTTGGGCACTGGAGCCTCTTTAACCAGCACTTTAAAGAGATCTGAGTGAAAAACTGCTGTTCACCTGGGTTTGAATACTCTATGGGGCAGAAGTCAGCTGATATGGAGGAACTTTTAAAAAATAATACATGCAACATTGCCAGGCAACATGATTTATCAATAACACTTCATACAATGATATTACCTATTTCTTGGAGTTGCAAAAAACCAGAATTCAATTGGTACTTTGTCCATTTCTTTTTGGCAAAGCACAACTCAGAAGATCTGGGGTTTGGGGTTTTTTTCTTATGAACTTAAGAACGAATTTTCTTTAAAACCAAAGCTAGTAGTGAATGGTTATCCTTAAGCTACACCAGAAGGAATTTTCAAATCAAAGGGGAGTTATTCAGTACTGTAAAATCACAGCTGAGGACAGTGTCTGTCTATCCAGGAGCTTCACAGACTCTCTTCTCTAGCAAGGTTGCAGCACAAAGAGCAGAGACACACAGGGAAAGGCTGTGACCTTCAAGATAATCTATCCCCTGTCTGCCCAAATCAACGCTAAGCCTAAAAATCCCCAGCACCTGGGGCTTCAGGCACTGCCTTCAGGACATCTCTAACTGTCTAGAGAAAATGTCCTTAAAAGGTTTCCTCCTTTTTTTTCCCCACCAGCATATCTGTGCCTCTTTAGCCACATTCCCATTCCCACTGCAGCGGTGCCTCCCCTCGTGAGCATCCACATCCGTGATGTTTCTTCGAAGGCAGAACCACCTGGGAACTGCCAAACAGCATCTAGACCTCTGGGATGCGAAATATTTGTATTTTAATTGCATTCTTTGTTCTTATTTCTAATAAAGGATGATATTATGAGGCCTGAGGGCCGCATTGCTCTTCCTGGGGACTGTTACTGTGCGACGATAAGGAAAATGCTACGTGACGTGGAATATGCATTCAACAAAAAATGTCCTTCAGTGCGAGGAAATATTCTGTCTGCCTTCATAGCCTCAGATGGAGGGGAATACAGCTGAGAGCTCTTCCCTTAAGCACTGCTTCCTGCCCTGCATTTACTCTTCAGTCTGATTTTCTATAGACTCCTGTGAATGACTCTTGGAGGCAAGAAAGAGAAGGGAATTTTCAAAAAAAAGTGTGCAGGAGGCATGGGTACAAAACCAATTACTTATTAATAGGTTTTGTCCACACACCTCCTGTGCATCATTTGGAGCATTTACCCTGTAGGCAGTAAGGAGCAATCAGGTGAGAAATTTGGGTTTGCATCTTGCCAGACGGGCTTGACAACTTCAAGCTGAACTTTAGCTCCCCATCTCTGTCCTTGCAACACAGGAGTGTGTTTAATCTAGACCAAAAATGCCCAACAGAAGATTTTTTTTCTCAGAATGTTGATTTTACACTCCCAAACATGCATATCGACGTATTTATATTACTAATTTATTAATATATATGTGTAAATAGATATATATACAATGTATTAAGTGCCCCTGGCTTTGCACTGAAGAAAAGGGCATTTAGACTAAATTTGAGAGCAGTAAGAACTCCATTATTTCTAAAAAGCGAAAGTATAACTGAAAAATAGCAGCTCAGCAGAGGAAAATGACACTTTGAATAGATCTCTAAACATCATTTGCACCTGTAGTGACTCAAGGATCTGTCAATTATGCACAGGTTTACCAGTGCCAGTTGAACCACAAGTGTTGGAGGACTCTGTTTTAGCATGAGTTACAATCCTCAGGATGCCGCTAAGGAAGAGGTTTCTTAACTCCCCTTGCATTAAAAGCACGAGACAGAAGTGCCTCGTTTCATGCAAGGAATTATTGCATTTCGTGCAATTCAACAGACTTGTCAGGAATCAGGCCTTGAGTCATTTGGCAGGACTGGAAAAGCTCCCTCGTTGTGCACCATTATTCAGTGCTATTCTGATCTCTTTGGTATGCTGTCAGAGGACAGAAAACACCTGAGGATGCTGAAATTTCTTGGACCCACTCAATGAAGTACAATAAAAATTGTACAACAGAATTCTCTGATGGTGTTTAAGTTTGAACTCGAATAGTGCTCAGCGTGGATTTGATTTCTGTGGGCTGTTGGAGTGAGGCTGCTTGACAGCTCCAGTGGGAACTGCCATAAATAAACACTGAGCAAGAACTCATGACACAAAGTGTGCAGTGCTAAGAATACCATAGATCAGAGGTGACCAGGAAAATAAGATTCTTAATCACCTGACGAGGAAAGGAGCTAATGAAATAGAGCTGGGTGCAGATTCCCTCTAATGGACCAGTTCCCATTCTTCCTATACAATTTCAGCTTTTAGTGACAAGTTAATCACAATGTTTGAGCTTCAGTCAATAACATGTGTTCCTCAAAATAAACAGAGGCTTTGTTTTCTGGTTGTCCATCGGATTGCAACCAACCTTTCAAACATAGGCGCCAGAGGCAGGCACGAAATCTACTGACAGCAGCAGGATGATGATGATGATGAACTGTATGATTGCACCAGAGGGCTGATATCTCATCATTTAAAAGAGGAAGAAAAGCTGGGATGCTGAGAACAGTAGTCACCCCTCATCCATTCCCAAACCTGCATGAGTAATTAGCGCAGATGAAGGGCTCTTAACATGTAACTTGGGTTATGTGTAAAATGTCTATTCACAACAGATAAAGCAAGAATCACAGAATACCCTGAGCTGGAAGGAACCAGCAAGGACCATCAAAGTCCAGCTTCTGGCCCTGCACAGGACAGCCCCAAGAATCACACCATACACCTGAGAGCTAATTTAATTAATTAGAAGATTATAAAACTAACTGAGATGAGCTGCTTTAACAGCACCAGCTACCTGACTTACCTGGCAAGACTCCACTCCATTGCCCTCAGGTAAATGTAGGCATAGGGCATTAAAAGCTGGCAGCAGGCACTGTGAGGAAGACAATTAACAGCAGCAAGGAAGCATCACAGCCTGCCAGACTTTTACCGAGGCAGGTCATAAAATGCTTTTGTTCACATTTTCCAAGATTCATTGGCAGATTTGTAATTGATGACAGAGTTAAGACAGAAAGTGTCTCTCTCGAGCACTGTGCAAGGCTCCCCATGCCATTGATAATGACCTGCTTGCATTTACAAGAAATAAGTTCCAGCATCCTTTTATTGATAGAAAACTGCCCACCATTGAGGAAGTCCAAACAGCTCTGCAGAAGCTAAAGATAAATAAAGCTATTAAAGCCTGCTCCATTTCTCCTCAGCTGCTAAAGTCTGTGGCCTCTTAATTGCTACAAAGCTATAGATGCTGTCCAAACTCATTTGAAAGAATAATCATATACTCAATAACCAGCACATTGGAATAGCAATAATAAAATACCACAGAAAAGGAAAGATGACTAAGTAAAAAGGCATTGCTTAGTGTAATTCTATTTTTAAGACTTGGCAACTCTTTCCTGGGTCATCTCTGAAGGTTTGCTGTCAGAGTGATTCCCATGATAAAATCACCTCAGAGACAGTCAATATTTTTGAAGGCTCATCCATAGCTGGATGCTTTTGTAGGGTGAAATCCTAGGGAGTTTGTTTAGCCCCAGCTGTGACTCCAGCAGAAGATTTGATTGAAGACAGACTCAGTAAATTATATGTTTTGTGTATTTTATATTAGGGGTTGGACCTGGATGGACTAGATGATCTCACAGGCCTTTCCCAACCTTAATGATTCTACGATTTTTAATCTGATTTCCTCTTCATTTGCTCTTTTATTCCCTTGCAAAACAGTGGGACCATTCCTCCACACGGACATGTTTGCAAAGGAAGTGTGGACACCACCACCACAAGGATAGGATGAATACCTGATTCAGGGCCACTCTGGAAGATGCATTGGGCACCTCCCAGTTTTGGGACCCCTAAACCAACTTCCAGGTTGCCCCAGCCACTTTGTATCTCCATCTGATCAACTGGCTAACTCGGTCTTGCTCCTTTAGCCTGACCATGTTGCATTTCAGAGTCCCTTGCAAATGCCTGACAACCCTACAAATTCATGCCCAGGTGGCAGAGACATTCAAATTACCAATCCACCAAAATTCACACCAGCCCTTCAAAATCCACAGTTATGGGTCAGTCAAGTCTTCTCTAGACCACTGACTCCAGTGGAGCCCCTGCAGATTTGCACCAGCAGTGAGCTGCCTGATAAGCACTAACAGCATTGCTGGCACATTGCAGTGATGATGGAGAAAACATCATTTAAAGTTATTGTATTCTGTTGCATCTTTCAACCTGTTCCACGGAAAACTATCACGAATTCACAGATCTCCCTGTAAGTCACCGTAAAGGCATGTCATTTTTCTCTGATCTTTAATTCCTTGAGCAGCTACTTCCTTAATTGTAGTTTACAGATAATTCCAGGTAGAGTAGGTGTCATTAAAACCTCATTTGTCACTCTGTAGTCACCGCAGTAGCGCAGTGTCTCCTACTGTAACTAGGAGAAGGCTCCACAATAATTGCACATCCCCAGGCAGTGAACACCGAGATTTTAATGGTGCCAACTGTAACTGCAGCAGGAGGAGAAAAGCCCAACTGGCACAGCACAGAGCCTACTAACACAGCAAAACATCCTCTGGCAGACAGCACCCCCTTCACCAAGACCCTGGGCTGCAAATCTGGTCATGGGATTCAAACCTAGAGCCCCTGTGGCAGGAAAAACGTGGTCTGGTGGGATATGCACCTTCTGTCATCAGAGCTTGCTAAAGCCACGGGGCTCAATTCAGCTGAGGCAGGGTCTGGGCTCGCTCTTCCCAGGGGGGAAAGGGGGTGCCAAGGGAGCTGCAGCCACCCGCACTTTGGGGGAAACGTCGTTAAAAGGTTATCTTTTGCAACAGAAAGCGCCGCCACTTAAAATGTAACTGCCAGGATGGTAAATGCATTAAATCAAATTAACTCCACTGAAGTGAAGGGAGCATTAGAAGGAGAGCAGATAGTTTGAGTGGTTTATATCATCTGCGAGAGAAAGCAGTGGAGCAGAGAAAACTTTCACACTGCTATTTATTAAAATTACACTCAGCGCTTTCCTCCCTTTCGTTAGAAACATTAACAGATCGCTGGTCCTGATCTCATCTCACCAGTGGGGAAACAACAGCACAGAGATTAAGTGGCAATTCTGAGGTGAAGTAAATAGCTACAGCAAGCCCATGGGGGCCAGAGCCAGACCTGAAAGTAGAAATCTAAGTTAACTTTGCGTGGCCACAACAATCCCACGCAGTGCTCCAGGCTGGGGGCTGAGTGGTGGGAACTGCCCTGCAGGAAGGGCCCTGTGGGTGCTGGTGGCAGCGGCTGGACACGAGCCCAGGTGTGCCCAGGGGGGCAAGAGGCCAATGGCCCCAGAGCTGTCCCAGCCGTGGTGTGGCAGCAGGGCCAGGGCAGTGCCCTCCCTGTGCTGGCACTGCTGAGGCACCTCCAGTGCTGGGGCAGTTCTGGGCCCTCAGACAAGAGAGACATTGAGGGGCTGGAGTGTGTGCAGGGAGGGGAACGGAGCTGGGGAAGGGTCTGGAGCAGCAGGAGCATCTGAGGGAGCTGGGGGGGCTCATCCTGGGGAAAAGGAGGCTCAGGGGGGACCTTCTGGCTCTGCAACTCCCTGACAGGAGGGGGGAGCCGGGGGGGATTGGGCTCTGCTGCCAGGGAACAAGGGATAGGGTGAAAGGAAACAACCTCAAGTTGCACTAGCAGGGGTTTAGACTGGATATTGGAAAAATTTCATGATGGAAAGGGTTGTGCAGCCCTGGCACAGGCTGGCCTGGGCAGTGTTGGAGTCCCCATCCCTGGAGGGATTTAAAAGTTATGGGGATGTGGCACTTGGGGACATGGGTTAGTGGTGGCCTTGGCGGCGCTGGGAAATGTTTCGACTTGGTAATCCTGGAAGTGGTTGGGCTCTGTAGTTCAGGGAAGTGCACACCCTAGTTCATAATGGCAAGGACAGCACCTTCTCACCTAAAATAAAACCAAAAGCCAGGTGCCAAGTGTGTGTCTCAACTGTCTTGTACGGAGTGTAATAAATGCAACCACAGCCATTAACTACAGACTTTTGGAAGCGCTGGTTGTGTCATACTCAAACAGGAGTAAGCAAAGCAATTTTTTCACTCAATAAAATATTAAATTTTCCCTTACCCTTCATTTTCCTAGGAAAAAATTAATCACAGGTATGAGAAAACAATTTTCCATATGGTTGTGTGGGCTCTGAACACAAGCAGATGGCTTGACATCAATACGAATACAGGAAGAACTTTTCTTAACTTCTTCCTATGCTTTCATGCTTGTTGTCCTTATAGGGGTTTCTATTGATGGGTCAAGTAGAATAAAGCAAAGGTGTCAGGGTCCTAATCAATAGCTGTGCATATAGGAGGAAGTATAATTGGCATATGATCACTGAGTAAATTTGGAATGGGTATACCCTGGCCGTCATCTTTTTTCTGTCCCAACTCTCACTCTCTTTTGGCATCTTTCTGCATCAGTCTAGCCCAGCCTGGTCCTTGGATCTATTTACTGGAAGGAAAAAAATTTTAAAAAATTCGTTCATATCTGCTACTCACTGTCAACAACAGCCTGGGGGAGGCAGGGCAGATGGATCTCGCCCCGTCTCCTCTCTGGGGGGATGTGCTGAGGATGCAGCAGGACTGCAGGCCTGCAGTTCCTGCAGGGCACTGTGTGCTTGGCCCCTCTGGCACAGGAGAGCTGCCCTGGCCCCACAGCACCTGCGACTCCCCACTCCCAGAGAGGCAGGAGGGCAGGAGCAGTCCCTTCATGTGAACAAGGAATAAAAGCGGCAATTTGCACACAGCAAAAGGCATTTTGAGCCAATGCCCTACCCCACTGGAAAGCCTGGTGGAAATAGCAATGAAATTTGTAAGTGGAAAAAAAGTCTTTAAGGTTTATTTGCCAAAAAAAAAAAAAAAATGTTCTTTTGATATGTATTCATGCTCAGCATTTCGTGCAGTGGTCTCCAAATGGCACTTTTAGATGCAACTACAGTATGCATAATAAATAAAAAATAACAAAAGAGTCCTGGAAAGCAAAAAACTTGTGCCATCGCCAGGAATGGCATTGCTAGAGTGCTGGTTTTAATCCTATTCTGTTTTTTTATGGGTTTGAAATAGTACCTCATTGCGTCACAGGAGACCACTAAACCTAATCAACTTATTCAAAATTCTTTTATGTGCCACAAAAGGGAAAAAAGCAAGATAAAAAGTAGCTGGTATGAACCCCCTGATGATAGACAGGCACACACCTGCCTTGCCTTTCCCCAGTGCCAGTATCCATGTTGGCTCTGGAAGCAGAATGCAGACAAATACAATGCTTCAGGTATTGATTAAACAGATATTGAGAGTGTGCCCAAAACTAAGTGCAACCAGGCGACTGTTTTAATGCGGGGAGTGTAAATACAAAATCACTGGAAAAGCTTTGGAAATTACTTTGTCCCTTTGGAAAGAGCCAGAGGCAGTATCCCAACAGACCTCCCAGAGAAAGAGATGCCAGCCATCAGGTTGGTTTTTCTATCTTTTCCAAGGGCCAGAAAGACCCTGGAGCTGCATCCTGCACACCTCAGGCTGTGTAAACTGCAGAAACCAATTTATTGGTTTCTGGCTGGATCACACATCTGGAAAGCCACGTCTTGGGCTGATGATGCTGGTGCTGGCTGCAAGCAGAGACAAAACTGTAGTTGCCCAGAGCAGAAGACTAAGAGAGGTGGTAAAATCACAGCTGTCAGTGGGAGAGGCCCAATGGATTTCGAAGGCTGCTGCTGCAGAATATCCAGCTCACCAGGCCATACACTGGCCACGTGCCTGGGGGTGTAGGGAGCTCCTTGACCTGCTGGCTGGGCAGGAGAAATGTGTCCTCTTTGGGTGCAATTTGTCCAACCTGTTCTTAGCATCTGTGCAAGGATGAAACAGATTGCTCGTTTCTCTCCACACCCCAACAGTGGTTCAGACCTGAGGCTCCCAAAACCAGCTAGGTGTCCCCCAGGTGGAAGTTACCCTGGAAGAAGCAGGTGTTTAATAGATGACCTTTGAAAGGTACGTTCCAACTCAAAGTACTCCACGATTCTGTGAATGCTTAGCAATTTAAAGGTTCCTCCTCTCTCTGTAGCTCCCATAATTTACTAATACTTGCCCTCACTAAGGTGCTTGACAAGGGTTTCCAATCCCTCTTACACTGTTCCACATTTCAATATGATTCAAGTGTAGCCCAAACCTTGGGCAGGATACACAGAGGATGGGATAGCTGTGTTTTATACCTCTGTCATGCCAAGGAGTTTATTGGAAAAGCACTAAAATCTCTTTCTGTCTTGCCTACACTAATAAAATAAACTTGGAACCAAGACTAGGTAAAAAAAAAAATATTTATAGCAGAAATTTTTAGGGTCTGATTTTGAAAAGAGCAGTTAATAGGAACCTCAGATGCTGAACCTTGCTACCATCAGGTCTTTTTGTGGAGCTGTCTAGCCAGAGTATCCCAAAATTTGGTTGCTTATCCGGGTTCTAGAGGGAAGCTATTAAAGTAGGTTTGAAAAATGTAGCCGTATAAGTAATTGATCTTGGAGGTGTGTGCTTGGTGTGAGCATTTCAACAGACCTCAACAGTACTTGGCAGGATAACAGAGAAAATTATGGGTCTTTAATTTTTTGATCTAATCACACAGCTTTTATTTACATGATCCACTAGTTAACTCCACCATATCAAAGCTGACAGACTGTCCAAGTTACTTTAGTCCCTAATTACTGAAATGAAGCAAGCACCTCTGTTGAATGATGTGTATTTTTCCTGTCACAATAAAAGAGACCCCCCTCCTTGTGATTTAATCAGACCCGTGTCCTTTCTGTAAATAACATTTAATCATCTCAGCCAACCTCATTTTTATAATGGCCCCTTTCACTGGAGCTCAGAAAGATACTAATCCACAATCACACACAAACACACACACACACAAAACGATTGTTTCTCAGGATCTTAAGATATCCATGATCTTTTATTTACTAGGAATTATTTTCAAGATCAGATTAGACGAGTCACAGAAGATTTTGGGGATTTTTTTCCAAAGCCAATCCTTATGTGCAGCCAGTGGTTGATCTGATGGGCTAGTACCTGCTGGCAATAGCCTGGGATGGCAAGTCAATGACTTTGTAACATGAATTGAACAATGAATAAGTGGGGAGCTACTAATCCTACAGCCAAGTGAGTTGGCAGCAGTTTCTCACAGGGACACCAAGATGATCAGGGGGATGGGGCAGCTCTGCTATGAGGAAAGGCTGAGAGAGCTGGGATTGTTCAGCCTGGAGAAGAGAAGCTTTGGGGTCACCTAATTGTGGTCTTCCAGCACCTGAAGGGAGCCCACAGGAAAGATGGAGAGACTATTTACCAGGGCCTGGAGGGACAGGACAAAGGGGAATGGCTTCCCATTGCCAGAGGGCACGGTTAGATGGAATATTGGGAAGAAATTCCTGGCTGTGAGGGCGGTGAGGCCCTGGCATGGGTAGCCCAGAGGAGCGTGGCTGCCCTTGGATCCCTAGAAGTGTCCCAGGCCAGGTTGGACGGGGCTGGGAGCAACCTGGGATAGTGGGAGGTATCCCCGCCCTTGACAGGGGTTTGGAACAGGATTATCTTTAAGGTCCCTTCCAACCCGAGCCATTCCATGATTCTACAACTCTTAGGGAATTATGAAGAGGTAAAAAAAACCATTAGGAAATTCTGAAGTCTTAAAAACTCAAGTTGCTCAATAAAAACTTCGGTCACATGCTTTCTCCAAAGGAGCTATGTTTTGGTATTACATAACTTCACCCAAAAGCAAGACCAAGATTTGTCCATATTTAATATCTTGCCTGTTTGGTCTGTGGTGTTTGCCTCTGTACCCTCCAAGGGACAGTGCTGATTTGGGCTAACAGAAATCATCCGTCAGATGCTTTTTCTCTTTTAAGTCCAATCAGAAAGTCACCTATACCTTTTAATAAGGGTATTACATTCACTGAGTGGTGCACAGATCTCTTTTTATTCCTGTTTACAAATTTTACACACAGTAGTGTGGAGAGGTACAAATATAATCGACTTTTTAAGAGCTTTATCAATTCATATAAACCTTTAGTATTATGAAACAAATAAAATAAGAACCAGTTAATGTTCTTTTATGGCTCTAAAATGTATCGTGGGTGAAACTGCATTTAAATAATAAGAATTTCCTCTCAAAATACTTCGATTAGGTTTTGGCCATACAGCCAGAGTGAGATTGTTATAACGTGAGCCACATGGCACAACGCTATCTGGTTTCATCCACAGGGAGAAAAATAATCTTTGCTGTGACATAGCTATTCCAATAAAATGCATTTTTCTTTATGTGCTAACATGAAATGGAAAGCTGTAATGAAAAAAAAAAAACATGAAAAGCCGTGAAGATCAAAGTGGGCATAGAAGGTATGTAAAGCTGATTTAAAAGATTAGGAGGGACAGAGAGCAGAAATGTTCCACAAATTCATATAAACATTAACAACAAAATCTGGAGACAAGAGACAGTATCTCTGTGTCTCAATGTTTGAAATGTAATTCTAAGGTCAGGGACCTCCATAAGAGATTTTTCCTTGAAAGAGGGTTTTCCTACATTTCCCTTTCACCAGAACATCCAGAGATGCTGTTTCCAGAACAAAGACAAATTAGAAGATGACTCAGATGAAAAATGTATATCAGTAAACGTAAAGTGCTCAGTAAGAAAAAAAGTGTCACACTCTGGAGGTTTCCTCTCAGCCCAAAAGCCCTCAGAGGACTGGGCAAGAAGATCAGGTTCTGGTTACAAAAAATGGTGCCTGAATCTTACAGGGAATCATTTGCATCCCTCCCTACCACTGACCCACCAAATATCCCTTTCTGGAAAATCAGGTCACCGATCCAGAATAAAAGCTAAAAAGGGAAATGGGAAGAGCCAAGTTATTAACTTCATATATATTCAGACCTTGAAATAATTTTCCCTTGACATTTTTACAGCACATATCCCAACTCGTGTTTGGCTGCATTTCTTAGATCAATATGACTAAGGGAACCCATTTCAGGGCCTCTTGTTATCAGGACCAGTTTTACCACACAGTTCAAGAGCTGCAAAGCCAACCCTCACTCTGGAGCTCCAGAACACCAATGCTGCTGATGTGTCTCCCCAATTAGATGGGTTACTGAACCCCAAAACACATGCTGGGGCAGATTCAGCTGTTCAAAAACATGTCTTTTACTCTTGATTTTACAGATTCACAGAGTGAGAGTCGTAAAATATGCTGTATATTGCCATCTCTGATATTTTGGGACCTCAGAGTGTTTCTTTAGAATTAGCATTTCTCTTCCAGACTCCACGATGGGCTATGAATATGGTCAGACCTGCTCAAACTAAGTCAAAATGAAGCAAAAGGACATTCTTGAGAATGTCAGGAATTGGTGGATAATGCAAAGATCCAATGCAGAGACTGACTGGATCCCAGGTCTTCTCTTTGACTTGCAGTCAAAGGGAGTATCCTCACTTACCTGGTTCAAGTGCCAGGGAATTGAAGAAAAATTCTGAATTTCCTCAGTCCACTGATAGATTTTGTGCCACTAAAGGGGGCAGCACAAACTGGATAACTTGCTTTACACAGCTGTATCATGCAGGAGTTTCATTCCTAGACCCATATTTGGATTTTGAAGGCACTGTGGTATTAGCTTTGGCTAACAACTAGAAAAGTGGCTGAATCAAGAGCAGTAAGAGGTCCTTGTGTCCTCTGCATGTCTGCTCCTGGAAGGCCATCTTCATCAAACATGCTCAGCTGGCAAATGAAGAAAACTCTTCTCTTAGTTCCACCTTTGCAAGTGTCTGTACCTTGTACCTGTGGCTTTGTACCTGCATACAGTGGTGGAGGCCTTTGTTCACTGCTTTATAGCTACTCAAAAAACACATAAGAAGGAGCAACCATGAGTAAGAAAGTACCTTCTGCACAGAGTAAGAGTTTGATTTATAGAATCATGGAATCATTTAGGTTGGAAAAGACGTCCAGGTCATCCAGTCCAACTTGTGCCTGATTCCCACTTCGTTGCCCAGCCCAGAGCACAGAGTGCCATGACCAGTCATTCCTTGGACACCTGCAGGCATGGGGACTCCAAACCTCCCTGGGCAGCCCATTCCAATGCCTGCTCACCCTTTCCAGGAAGAAATTCCTCCTGATGACCAACCTGAACTTCTCCTGGCACAACTTGAGGCCGTTTCCTCTCATCCTTTCCCTTGATCCCTGGCAGCAGAGCCCGAATCCCCCCCTGTCTCCCCCCTCCTGTCGGGGAGTTGCAGAGCCAGAAGGTCCCCCCTGAGCCTCCTTTTCCCCAGGATGAGCCCCCCCAGCTCCCTCAGACGCTCCTGCTGCTCCAGACCCTTCCCCAGCTCCGTTCCCTTCCCTGCACACGCTCCAGCCCCTCCATGTCTCTCTTGTCTGAGGGCCCAGAACTGCCCCAGCACTGGAGGTGCCTCAGCAGTGCCAGCACAGGGAGGGCACTGCCCTGGCCCTGCTGCCACACCACGGCTGGGACAGCCCCGGGGCCATTGGCCTCTTGCCCCCCTGGGCACACCTGCTGCAATCATTCCATCCTGAATATAAGAACCTGTTTTGTTGCTCTAATAGGCTTGTGATCATGCAGGACTGCAGAGTTTCTTCAATGACATTTCATTACAGGGTTTACAACTCTTGTGTACTTCTCATCCCAAACAAGAGAGGGCACAGTCACCTGTATATACCTACAAACACCTGCGTGGCTCCTGCAGACGCCTTGCCTCCCCAGAAGTCACCCCTGCTCTGCTTTCCTGACTCTGCTTCTCATGATTAGATCTACAAAGCTTCCAAAAGTTGCGCTGACATAGCAATAATCTGGAAATATCCCTCTGGAGGCGCCTATTGATTGTCGCTGTGGGTGGATTATATGAGGGATCTATCTTAATTACCAGAAACTATCTCCTTGGAATGGCCAGCAATGTAGCAAAAATGATGCACAAGGAGATCCATTACTCTCAGGGAAAGGTCAATCCAATAGGATGTATGTTTGCATTCAGGTCAAGTGATGGCTAGTCCATCACCACGCTCCATTCTCACTGCCCTGTCAGCTCTGTAATGGCTTCACCTCTCCTCTGTTCCTCTCACCTCCCTCTCCCTGGTGCCAGACTGATAACACGAATTAGGGCAGCTGGAGGTAACAGAGCACAGCTGTATTATCACAGATGATAAACAGTGTCAAAGGCAATTATGGGAGCTGCAGGGAGAAAAGGGAACTTTCGAACCCATCCTTTGCTTTCTGGGCTGTGGGAGAGGAATACCTGGCCCATCATGACAGCAAAGAAGGGGAGGTGGAAGGAGGAAGTCATCTTTGCTACCTTTTCCTTTATGAAGAACTTTCTCCCCTTTCAGAGCATGTGTGATGTGCTGGAAACACTGCTCTGAGTAAGAGTCATGGAGTAGGACAGGGAAAGGTGGGTGGGAGGAATCTCACACATGATTTGAAAAGGAGATTGATGTTGATGGAGACACAAATGTACCCACAATGGTCATAGTTAACTCTGGCACCACATATAAAAAAAGACATGGCAGATATCAATGTCTGGCAGAGATGTTTGTCAGAGGTTTGCTGCTCCAGGAGCATGGATAAGGAGTTCTGAAGAGTGTTCCAAAGGTCCCAGGATTCATAGAACCATGGAATCACTTAGGATGGAAAAGACCTCAAAGTCCAACCATTCCCCAGCACAGTCAAAGCCATTCCTAACCCCTGTCCCCAGGTGCAACATCCATGTGGCTTTTAAACCCCTTCAAGTATAGGGACTCCACCACTGCCCTGGGAAGCCTGTGCCAAGACTGGACAACCCTATTGGTGAAGACATTTTCCCTAATACCCAAACTAAACTTCCCCTGCGGGTCCTCCTGGTGGTGTGACTAATTCAGCTGCTGATCACAAAAAATTCATTATTATACATTAAATAAGCATATAAATTGACTGGATTTGAGTATTTTTTTCCACAGAAAAGGACAATGTCTGTCATTAAATCTCCCATCCATGGATGCTTATAAGCCTTCTCTAGCTAGAACCAAAATATATTTACAAAATGGAGAACAATGACTGTATTTACTGTGGGGCTGCAAGTGGTTTGGCTGCTCCAGATCCAAAATGGAAATATCAAAAAGTACAGATTCATTCATATGGAAACAGAAATACAGATTGACTAAATTTCCACATTTCTCAGGGCTAAGATAACATTTTAGGTAGGAGAGGAAAAGACAGAGGAGTGAGATAAATCCTGTCTTCCTGTGAAGCCACCTTTGAGGTCCTCACTAGGAATTGACACAAAATTAAGTATATCTTCAGAGTCCCCTCTTCCTTTTTTTACCTTCCCCACCTGCTATTGGTATTTCATTTGGGAAAACAAAACAAAACAAAACAAAACAAAACAAAACAACAAAACCCAAAAAAAACCACCTCAGACTGGAGTTAAAGGGCAAAAAGACTTTGCAAAACTGTATCCTTCATAGCAACTTGGAATCACAGAATAGTTTGGGTTGAAAGGGACTTTAAACATCATCTCATTCCAACCCATCTTCCACTAGACCAGGTTGGTCCAAGCCCTGTCCAGCCTGGCCTTGAACACTTCCAGGGACTGGGCATCCACGGATTCTCTGGGTAACATGTTCTTTCCCCCCTCTGCTTCCCAGCCCTTCCCATCCCAGCCCTCGTGAACTTTTTGGTAACCAGCACAGAAACACTTTCTAGGTAACTGGAGCGGGTGTTCTGCAACGCTCTTAATGATGGCCTCATCTGGAATTGCTTTATTAATATTTATTAAGTGATCACTAGCTGCAGGTACATTCTTTAATAACTTATTTATAAAGCATGCTATAAAACACATTAAAAATACATTCTTTAACAGATAACGCCATAACAAGATGCTGTAAAGCAAACTATAAAACGTAAATGACGGCTGTACCTGAGCTGAAAACACACTGGAGGCTAGGAAAAGGGGGGAGAGAGGAGAGGAAACTGTACCCAGTGTGCCTGAAAACAAGCAGCACTCTTTGGAGGAGTGCAGGATTCATTCAGGTAACATTTAAAAGGATAAATACAGAGCACTGGACTGTTTTGACCCATGGCTATGGGCAAGTAGAGGGGAACATGTAGTTGCTGCAAAAATATTCCCAGGCAGGGTGAGAAAGAGCTCCTGCTGCTACTTGTGGGTGGGGATGGGACCCTCTGGATCCCTGCAGCCCTCCAGCCCCAGCCCATCTCTCTCAGCACCTCTGCACCCTCTGCTTTATGGGTCTTCCCTTCTTACCTCTTCTCTTTACTCCTCTACTTCCTCTCTTCCCTGTTTATACCCCCTTTCCCTCTCCCTTGCCTTCCTCCATCTTTTTCCACCTTCTTTACAGGTTGTCAATGCAATCATTAGAATTTCCTTGCAATATAGAGCATTTAAATGCTTCTGAGCATGGGGGTCCATGTCCTCAGCTCCTAGGGATCCTGGAGAAGGAGGATGGTTAGTGGAGCTGTCATCACCCCTTTCCAAACCCATCTGCAAGGCAGGTTTGTTCCTCAGTGCTCCTGCCTATCCATGGTCCCATCCTCACCTCCATGTGGGGACTAGGAAAACAGCACCAGCACTGTGCCAGCTTTCCTTCAACCAGCTCTCCATTGATTTCCTCATTCCATACCAAGGAAATGTCGGGTTTTTTATCCCTAGGAAAACCCACCAGATTGGGATTTCCACCTAAGCTGACCACTGCAGTTCCCATCAGAGCAAAAAAGGCAGAAACAGCATATCCCAGGGTTGGTTTACAGGAGCTGGAAGCAGGCAAATCCTGGCCACCAGAAGGTCCAACCCTCTGCTCCCTATTTTCATTACCCTTCCAGGGTCATCTGCTCCTCAACACTTGGTCTTACCAGGTACAGGTCTCCTTATGCTCTTCAGTGTCCTACTGAGAGAGAGATAAAAGTTGCAAAAAACCATTAGTAACAACATTCGATTGTTAATTAATTCTTTAGGACAAAGGGGAGAAGTTGAGGAGAACAGAAACAGTCTTTTTTATTTTTGGCTTTGCAGAATAATTGTGAAAAACCTTATGTTTGTGTGTGTATTCCTAAAACTGCAGTGATTTTGGATGTGCCTGTAAAGAAAAGTCAGAGATGGCAGGCAGCCTGCCCACCCCTGGCTCAGCCCAGATTTGCATCTCTGAGGGATTCTCAGGAGATCTAGAAGCTTAAAAATGGAGGCAGAAAATATTTGGTGAGAAATTAAAAAAAAAAAAAAAAAAAAAGCCATTCATGAAAAAAACACAATTTATTGCCAGACAGAACATGGAGCTACTCTGGCCAAGACGTTATCTACCCCCATTTTTTTTCCCTCTGCTTTTTTTCACCTAGGATTCCAAGGACTTTCCATTTTTTGTGAAATCAACCTTGATCCTGGACCACTTGGTCTCTTCACTTCCTCCTTGCAGAAGCGTTGAAACCTCTCTCCCAGCCTTTTCCCCTTCCCTCTCCCCCCTCCTCCTGCGGCAAGCTAAAATGGCAAGACTAATTTCATTTCTTTTCCTTTAGTTTGTCTATCTGTGACAACCCTTTTTATGCATTTAATTCATTCTCAATTTCTCATAATCAGGAGAAAGGTGTCCCCTAAGGTTAGGAGTGAGCTTGTCAAAAAGGCAGCGTAAATTTGCAGAGGTAATCACCAGTCTATCTCCTTTCCCCACTGTCCGTGGAACTATTAACTAATATCACTGTCTAATCTTTTTTGTACTTATTTATTTTGCAGCGAGAAACTAGTGTTATAAACACCCCTACTGTCAAAACTTGTCATCCTCATTACCTCAAGGCGGGTTCCATCTCAGTTATTCTAATTTCATAGTTTCTCGAATTTACAGCCGCTGGAAATTGAGTACAAAATCCATTATCATTTGTATATTTTAATTATGCAAATGAGGCAGCTCAGCTGCTCTGGCCGGGACCTGCAGGGATGCCTAACTTCAGTCTGGGTGATTACAATTTATCCAGTCGAGTCACTTTAATTGTAACAAGCTAATTACATTGTTCCATTTGGCTTTAACAAAAGAAAAGGAGACGGAAGATGCTTAATGGCAAAAGGCCCGTGTTGTGCTGCCTCTCCCCTGTGAGAAGGGGGAGAGGTGAGCTGTGTCCCCTCACACCTGCGGAGGGGACAGGGAGCTCTGGGCAGGGGGGTGTCTGCCCCAGGAGGGAGGGCAGGGGAGGGCGAACGCCAGCCCAGGGGAAATTTGTGAGGAGATACTTGGCTGTGCTCGGCCATTCCCGTCTCGGCTCAAAGCAAATCATCCCCCACACCTGAAGGATGCCCGATGGGGAGAGCAGCACTGCACCCCTGCCTCCATCACCCCAACCATCCCTGAATGCCCTCCGAAAGGGAATCGAACAAAGACACATCTCGGCCTCACTTAAAGTCTCAAGGACTCTTGGTCCCGAGGTATATCAACTCTTTATCTCTGTTGTAAGAAATATGATCTGCATTTATAGGCATTTCTTTCAGGTACAAAAATAAAAAAATAAAAAAAAAAAATCACCTCCAGCAGCCCAGATCAGCAATTACTTTCTCAGACTCACAATAAATGCTCAGCACCTAAATTAAATACCCAGGAGAGAGGTAATATGGCTGCCCACACCTTCACGGAGGCTGTTAATAAATAATTACTTCTCTTGCACTGGCCATCTGAGGATCTCAAAACCTTTTGTAAGTATTAATGAATGAAACCTCAGTGTGAGAGAAGGCAGAAGCATATTCTCATCAGCTCTTTATAAATGGGGAACGAAGGTGCAGCGAGGCAAAGCAGCTGTCGGGGTTTCAAGGGAAGAGCTGGATTTAGTCCATCCAACTCACAGGCACTTGTTCAGCCAGACACGTCCCACCTCTCGGTTATATCCTTGAAGATCATCCTGTAGATCAGATCCCATCCCCAATCCGCTCTTCCAAGAGTGTTCCACAGTTTCCTGTTATGTGACAGTGGACATCAGTTTTCCCCAATCCTCCCTCCCCAGGGGTGGAAGGATCACTCATCAGCTGCTGAATGTGGCAGAGATATTTCAGCTCAGGGCTTGTCTGGGGTCCTGTGTGAAGAAGGTGTCTTGCAAGGGAAGGAGAGGAGAACCATGTGTGGCTGCCAATCCCTGCCTAGATGCTGGGGAAATATCTTCGTTTTTCGCAGCCCAGGATAAACTGGGTGGCTGTATCAGAGAAGACAAATTTGAGGACAGCAGAGCAACCAATGGGCAAAAATCTCCATATGTATGGGATCTGAAGTTCCTCTATGAAAAATGATCATTTTTCCCTCAATGCAGCCCCAAGTAGAGTGTCAGCAAATGACCTCAGTCCTTGCCAGCAGAGCCAATCCAACCTTGCAGTTGGAGCCGCCTGGTCTGGTGAAAGGTGTCCCCAAGACCCATGGCAGGGTCTTGGACTAGATGAATTTTAAATCCAACCCAAATCATTCTGGGATTCTGTCTGCTGTGCTGCCCACACATGGTGGTGGAGCTCCATGTCCTCCTTCCTGGTCCTCATGGCCACTGTGCATCAGGTCTGCTGGCTCTAATAATGGGCACCACAGTGAGACCTCCAGCTTCTCCTGTAAAACCTGCAAAAGGATCATGACCCTTCTCCTGATGTTAGCACCTACCTGCCCTTCAAAAAACACCCCCCTCCTCAAAATATCTGCCTGATGGCTGTGGGATTAACTGGGGAGGAGAACAATCATTCTCTGGCAGAGAAGAGATGAAAGAACCACATAGATCTTTTCCCTCTCTAGTTGCTAGGGATGTGCATGATTATTGTTATTGTTATTTCCTTTGATACACAGCATTCAATTAATTTCCTTCGACACACGTTTATGGCCCTCCAAGGAACGTTCCAGGAGCTCTGCTTTTCCAGCACATCCAGCTCGCCAGCATCCTTTGTGTCAGTTTGGCTACTTTGGAGGGGGAGAGGAGAGGAAAGGGGGATGATCCTTCTCAAAGAAACACTTGCCCTTGGCCACGTGCACAGATGCTGAGGAGAGAGAAGCCTGGGCAGGGCTCACATTATACCCAAGTGAGTGTTCGTGGAGTCCCGTTCAATATAGCAGCAGTAACCACCATCTTGCTGCATTCCCTTGTCAGCCACCAAACCATGCCAGGGAAAGGAAATTGAACCCATTAAACACGCACACAGATGCCTCTGTGCCATTGCCCCCCCTCAGGAGGAGAGGAAGGAGCCTCTATTAATTTTTTTTTTCTTCCTATTGTGCCTTTACCAAATGCAGTCATTTAATCATTAAAAACAGGAGGGAGGGGGGCAGGGGCAGGAAAACATGATGAAAGGTGGCAGCAGCTACTGTAACATCCAAGTGAGTCTCCAGGAACAAAGCATCACTCTGGCTGTCACCCTTGTACAAGGTGCTGCTGATGGCCATGTGCCTCCCTCCCACTCCCCAAGGAACTCCCCAACCTCCCTGTGCTCAGGGGATCCCTCCTTCCTCCAGTGCTCCATGTTTAGGGGGCCCTGACAGGTCTCTGGACAACCTGCTTAGGGCTCAGCAGTTCTTTCAGTTGGAGCCCCTCTGCTCTGGAGTCAGGCTGGGAGAGCTGAGAGTGTTCAGTCTGGAGAAGAGAAGGCTCCAGGGAAACCTTAGAGTCCCTTCCAGTGCCTAAAGGGGCTCCAGGAGAGTAGAGAGGGACTTTTGACAAGTGCCTGTAGTAATAGGACAAGGGAGAAGGGCTTTAAGGTAAGCGCGGAAAGATTCAGACTAGATACAAGAAGAAATGTTTTGCACTGGGGGTGGTAAAGCACTGGTAGAGGTTGCCCAGGATGCTGGTCGTTGCCCTTTTCCTGGAAACATTCAAGGCCAGGTTGGATGGGGCTCTGAGCAACCTGATCTGGTGGGAGGTGTTCCTGCTCATTGCAATGTGGTTGGACTAGATGCCCTTCAAAAGTGCCTTCCAATCCAAACCATCCTGTGGTCCTGTGATCTCCTCCATGACTCAGCTCTTCAGGAGCAGCATCACCTCTCTCCAGCCAGCTGATGTTGGTTAGGCAGCCTGGGGACCCTAATGCTGCAGCACTGATGATCCATGGGACTTCCATGTGGCTTTGGCTTCACAGTCACAGCAATCCCAGCAATGGTGGGGACCTGCTGATGGTCATTCTGACCTTCTGAAGGCTTGAGTCCTAACCTGGCACAGAGGTAAGAACATGAGAACAGGCTTTACTGGGCTGAACCAAAGGCCTTGCCCAGAGTCCTGTCATAAACTATGGCCATAAAAACCTGCCAAGAGAGAGGCATGCACACCTCCACCAACGGCTCTCCCACTCCCCAGTCGTTTCCTGAGCGCCAGGATGTGCCAGACGTAATTTCTCTGTCCTGTGGAGCACACCATGGAAGTTTCATCATTCTTCAGTCCCCTGAGGAGCGTTCCATAGGGAGATGTGGCATAATAGGCTGGTGGAGACTTAGCACCAGCCTATTAAGCAACATCCGTGGGCAGGATGAGCTCGTTAGCCTTCTGGCAGTCATCCTAGGAGAAGGACAGCTGTAATCCCAAACCCGGGCAGATGGAGCTCACTTAGCACTGTAAGGCCATCCACCTAAGAGAAGGTTACTCTAATCAAACATACGTCCTGAGGACCTCACTGCCACCGTCCAAGCTCGCTTGGCCCTGGCAGATGAATCTTAGGATTAAAGGGTGGGTTCAGTTCCACGCAGACTGCATCTCACCTAAAAAATCCATTGCGCAGGCTTGAAGGCTTTACCCACATGCAAAAAGTCCTGTAGCGACGGGCGAGGGTCGAAACGGCAGGTGAAAGATGCACTGGGAGCCGCAGACTCAACCCTGCATGCAGGCGGTTCAGGATATTGGTCATTTGAGACTGACCGGAGATGACAGTCTCTTGGGGCAGCACCCTGAACCACCTAGCAGCCTTTCCAAGGACAGCACTGCTTGCTCCACTCGGAGAGGGGCCTAGAAAAGGTGGCCTAAACAAAGCTCACCTCCTCCTTCACCCAGTTGGTTAACCGCAGACCAACGGGCATCTTCCTCCAATGCGGTCGCACAAAGATCAAAAGACAAAGGCACGCACCTGCTTCCAAAGGTGTACCCAAATTAACTCTAGCATGTTGGAACATCAGAACCATGCTCGATTCTGCGGATAGCGGACGTCCTGAGCGTCGTTCTGCCCTAATTGCCCCTGAACTGGCTCGTCTTAACATCGGCATAGCCGCTCTCAGTGAAGTTCGTCTTCACGAGGAAGGCAGCCTCAGAGAACATGGTGCCAGTTACACACTCTTTTGGTCAGGCAAGCCCAGAACCGAAAAACACCTCTCAGGAGTCGGCTTCATGATCAAAAACTCCATTGTTCCAAAACTCGAAAATCTGCCGACAGGTCACTCTGACCGCATTGTCTCCCTACGCCTCCCACTCCACAACAAACAACATGTTGTCATCTTTAGTATATGTGCCCCAACTCTCCAAGCTGACCCTGCTGAAAAAGATAAATTTTACGCTGACCTGCGTCACCTTACCCAAAAGGTTCCTGCAGATGATAAGATCATTATCCTTGGTGATTTCAACGCCAGAGTAGGTAAGGATTTTGAAGCCTGGAAAGGAATATTAGGCAAGCATGGTGTTGGAAACTGCAATGATAATGGTCGACTTCTGCTAGAATTCTGTGCGGAGCAACAGCTCACCATCACTAATGCCATCTTTCAGCAGAAAGATAGTCTGAAGACAACCTGGATGCACCCCAGATCTAAGCATTGGCACCTCATCGATTATGTCCTGGTGCGACAGAGAGATGTCCGCGATGTCCTCCATACCCACATGATGCCCAGTGCAGAATACCAAACAGACCATCGGCTGGTGTGCTGTAAACTCAACTTCAATCTCAAATTCTAACCTAAAAGGGGCAATATCCCAAGGAGAAGACTCCAAGTTAACAGTCTCCAATCAGCCACAGTAAGAGACAGATTCCAGGCAAACCTTCAAACTAGGCTTGAAAACCATTCCACAGATTCTGCAGATTCCTCTCCTGAAACAATTTGGCACCATATTAAAACCAGCATCCTGCAATCCTCCGAAGAATCCTTAGGGTTCTCCCTCAAGAAGAACAAGGACTGGTTTGACGAAAACAATCCAGAAATCCAGGACTTGTTGAGGAAGAAGAGAACCGCCCACCAAGCACACCTTGCACTGCCATCCTGTCACGCAAGAAAAGCAGCCTTTCGTCTTGCATGCAGCAAGCTCCAACAGAAACTCCGTGACATCCAGAACAAGTGGTGGACCGATCTAGCTGAAAAAACTCAATTATGTGCGGATACAGGTGATCACAAAGGTTTCTATGAGGCCTTGAAAACAGCATACGGGCCCACATACCAGGTACAAAGCCCTCTACTCAGCGCTGATGGTCAAACGCTGCTAACAGATAAAACCTCCATTCTGAATCGATGGTCTGAACACTTTCAGACTCTTTTCAGTACCAACCGTGTAGTCCAAGACTCAGCAATTCAGTCCATCTCACAACAACCAGTAAAGTATGAATTGGATACTGCCCCCACTTTAGGAGAAACCCTCAAGGCCATACAGCAGGTGAAAATCGGCAAGGCAGCTGGGGTTGATGGAATTCCACCCGAAGTCTGGAAACACTGGGGCCTTGCACTCCACACCAAATTTCACAAGTTTGTGGTGCGCTGTTGGGAACTCGGCGAACTACCATCTGACCTTCGTGATGCAGTCATCATCACTTTGTATAAGAAGAAAGGAATTAAATCTGACTGCTCAAACTACCGTGGTATTACTCTGCTCTCCATTGCTGGCAAACTCCTGGCAAGAATACTTTTGAACAGACTAATACCCACTATAGCAGAAGGAATCCTACCTGAAAGTCAATGTGGTTTCAGAGACAACAGAAGTACCACAGACATGGTATTTGTTCTCAGACAACTGCAAGAGAAGTGTAGGGAACAGAACAAAGGTCTCTATGTAACCTTTGTCAACCTCACCAAGGCTTTTGATACTGTGAGCAGAAAAGGTCTGTGGGAGATTCTGGAACGATTAGGTTGTCCCCCCAAGTTCCTTAAAATGATCATCTCACTCCATGAGGATCAGCACGGCCAAGTCAGATATGGCAACACACTTTCTGAGACCTTTTTAATTAAGAATGGTTTGAAACAAGGCTACGTTCTCACTCCTACCCTATTTGCAGTCTTTTTTAGCATGATGCTCCAAAGGGCCACGGCAGACCTCGATGATCAGGACGGGATCTACATTCGATACCGTACTGATGGAAGTCTATTCAATCTAAGGCGACTGAAGGCCCACACCAAGACCTTAAACCATCTTGTCCAGGAGCTGCTTTATGCTGATGACGCCGCCCTTGTTGCCCACACAGAAGCAGCTCTGCAGCGTTTAACATCCTGCTTTGCAGATGCTGCTGAGCTCTTTGCGCTGGAAGTCAGCTTAAAGAAGACAGAGGTCCTCCATCAGCCTGCACCTCAGGAAGCCCCCCATCATCCCCACATCATCATTGGCCAATCAGAGCTCAAATCAGTCCAGCAGTTTAATTACCTCGGTAGCCTCATCTCCTCGGATGGTAAGATTGACGGAGAGATGGACAACAGGTTAGCAAAGGCATATAGTGCTTTTGGAAAACTCCACAAAAGAGTATGGCGTAATAAACACTTGAAGAAAAGCACCAAGATCAGTGTTTACAGAGCCATAGTGCTGTCTACTCTCTTATATGGATCTGAATCATGGGTCATCTACCGTCACCACCTGCGTCTCTTAGAACACTTCCATCAACGCTGCCTCTGTACAATCCTAAACATCCACTGGTCAGATTTTGTGACCAATACATCTGTTCTAGAACAAGCAGCAGTCACAAGTATAGAGGCCATGTTGATGAGAACACAGCTGCGATGGGCAGGGCACGTCTCCAGGATGAAGGACCACCGCCTCCCTAAGATCTTGCTTTATGGTGAACTTGCCACCGGCTGCCGCATGAGAGGAGCCCCGAAGAAAAGATACAAGGACTCCCTGAAACAACATCTCAGCCTTGGCCATATTGATCACCATAACTGGTCTACTCTGGCCTCCAATCGGGAGGCCTGGAGACACACCATCTATAACGCAGCTGATGCCTTTGAGAACACACGCAGGATCACCCTCGAGGAGAAAAGGCAACGCAGAAAGAACCGTGTCTTGCAGAAGATACCATCTGGGGAGTCTTTCTGCTGTGCCTTTTGCAATCGGACATGTCTGTCTTGTATTGGCCTCATAAGCCACCAGCGTGCCTGTAGCAAATGTGGATAGAGCCTTCCCAAATCTTCATTCGTGAAGCCCAGCCATGATTAAGCAACAACCGGCTTCTCACACATAGAAGACAAGGAAGTGAAGAGAAAGATCTGAAGATACAAAGCATACGAGCGGGGGAACCATGGGATGGCATCAAACAGTTAGCAGGGTGTGTAATGTGTAACCTTTGTAACCATGTAATGTGTAATCATTTGTAACACACGCTTCCAACTCGAACAGGGATGAGGCCTTTCCTACCTCAGATCTTTAACCCAGCAAGCCTCTGTTCAATGCACACAAGCCCAAGCATGGGGATAATACAGATTGTGTATTTTGTACATCTATAGGTAATAATATAGGGAAGCTTTGGTAAGTGCTAAAAGTGCTGTGTTGGATACCTGTGGTACACAGTGATGGGTAGCAAACCCAGGGAAGAGTAAGGGGAATTATCCTGCTAAGTGTCACCAGTTCTGTGATCTACAGTTGCGGGAGGAAAGCTGCAACCATCTGCTTGCCCTTCTGTATGTGCTTTCCCTCCCCTTTCACTTTCCTAATTTTCTACACAGTCTTCAGGGCCTTTGCAGACAAAAACTAAACATCTCCAATTAACCAAGTACAGGGTGACAAAGGTTAAAGAAAAAGGCAGCACTTCTGACATTTTTCCACCTGCACCAACAGACAGGTAGAGGATCTTCAAGTCACACTGGATCTAGTGAGATGATAGCACTTTAGGTAGTGAATACATCAATGCACAGGGTTGTTGCTCATCTTAAAAGCCCAACCACGCCCCGTGTTATGGGTAGAACCATAGAATTACTTAAGTTGGAAAAGGCCTCACAGATCATCAAGTCCAACCATTCCCCCAGCACTGTCAAGGCCACAACTAACTCATATCACCAAGTGCCACATCCACAGGGCTTTTAAATCTCTCCAGGAATGGGGACTCCACCACTGCCCTGGGCAGCTGTGCCAGGGATGGACAACTCTTTCGCTGAAGAAATATTCCCTTTTGGTCAACCTATGCCAACCCTGAGGCAACTTGAGGCTGTTCCCTCTCATCCTGTCCCTTGTTCCTTGGCAGCAGAGCCCAATCCCCCCTGTCTCCCCCCTCCTGTCAGGGGGTTGCAGAGCCAGAAGGTCCCCCCTGAGCCTCCTTTTCTCCAGGATGAGCTCCCCCAGCTCCCTCAGCCCCTCCTGCTGCTCCAGCCCCTTCCCCAGCTCCATTCCCTTCCCTGCACACGCTCCAGCCCCTCAATGTCTCTCCTGTTTGAGGGGCCCAGAACTGCCCCAGCACTGGAGGTGCCTCAGCAGTGCCAGCACAGGGGAAGATGAAGGTCTCTATAGCTGTGTGCCTGTACAGAGCTCTCTGGCATCCAGATGAAACACCACCCAAACATTTTACTGAAACCTCCATTCTATCTTAACACAATAACCCCCTCCTATGGATTTTTAATGTTTGCCATTTCATAGAGTACCATCACTGACATAGGAAGTATATTTAGCTATAGATCTCTAATGGCAGAAGAATAAAATGCCTGGAGAAATAAATAATAATAAGCTCTTTTATAGCTTCTTATACTGTCAAATCTCAGATTAATTGAAATTATATGCCTTATGCCTGCTCATCCTCTGGACAGAGATTAAAATGGGAAATGAGCAATTGTAGCTACACAGATGAGAATACAAGGTGGGATTTTTCTGACAGTCTTTGTCCATCACTTTGTTTAGAATTACAAGGCTTGACCAAGCCCCTGAAGATGAATAAGACTGTTGGGATTTACATCATATTCCTTTTCTGTAAAACAAATCCATAGCACTTATGTGTCTCACAAAAGGAAAATTTCTCAAGCTTTGCAATGTTCAGTGGAGTTTCTCCTAAGTTTTTTTAGGGTAAAGAGATTTAAGGGCCTAAATCCTATCCCAGGCTAATAGGAATTGTGTTTCTAAATCCACTAGAATGTGGCAAAGGGATGACCCAAAGTGGGGAACAAACTTTTGGCCTTGCCAGAAGTGCCACCATGAGGATGGTTGATGAAAGGCCATCACCTTCAGCTGCTGAGAGGTTTGAGCTGGACGGACATGAGGGAGGATGGAACAGAAGTATTAAAGGGAAGCAGAATGGGAGAGTTGCGTCCTAGATGGAGCAGAAAGAGTTTCTTTAAAGACCTAATACCAAAATAGCACCACTGGAAGGCAACCAAGACTTGTAGAACGCTCATGGTGAATCTGAGTGACTGCTTCATATACAAGACAGACCCAGCACAAAATTTCATGAAGAAAACATTTGATTTTTCAGGTGGAGTTAGCAGACTTTGGATTATTTTCTCTCAGTTCTCATTTCAACTGCTTCCCTTTCATTTCAGAAGAGTATGCAAAGATACAAAGCCAAACTAGAAATTTTATTTTGTTTCAAATATGAGAAAAAAAGAAAACATGCTCATTCAAGTAAACATAAGACAACACTTAATCAGCTCTTCAGCAGACAAGATGTCCACTCAACTGGTATTATTTCACAAGCACCATCTGTAGATTAAAGAGAACAGAAACATGGAAGAGATCCTCTGGCCCAGGCTTTTTTATTACTTTAGATGGTAGAAAACACAAACCCCAGCAAGGGCAGTAGTTGTTTAAAGTTTGTTAAAAACATCAGTGACACTTGTAACTCATATTCCATATTTCCTCCTTTAAAAATTCTGCCCCTTTCCGTGTTTAAATTTTCATCTTCCAGGAGATAAAGGGATGGGAAAATAGTTTCCTGGACAATACTAACAAAAATGGTTGCCAGACTTCTGGGTTAATTTTTAAATTTTCACAATAACAGAGGTCTGAGACATAACTTTTTGCTTTTCATTTAGGTTTGGTAACAAGCTTCAGTTCTGCAGAATGAAAAATGGACTTTGGGACAGCATTATTACAGTAATAATGACCTTTTATGCATGCTGTAATCATTTTATTGCGTAGCCTTACAGTAATCTATACTCATAAAGTCTCAGGATTCTTCTCTTAATGTCTTCTCTATTAATTGCTGTTTTTATCAAAAGTGAAATTGATATGGTCAATAATTTAAATTCCATTAACATTAAAAAAAAAAAAAAGGTATGCAAGGAAGTATTGAAAGTCTTGAAGAGACACGTTTTCCCAGAATCATAAGAGTTCTATCATTTTACTCTAAGAAATATTCTTCTGGCTAATTTAGCTCATGCAGATGAACCAAAGAACTGCAATAGCAGCTCCACCTACCATGTATTTTACACTGTGGTCATGCTAATGTGTTTGAGTATCAGCTTGATGGCTGATGTAAGTGTAGCATCATCCATGAATTCCAGCAGCCGCTGTGTGAACGTCACACCGAAAACAGGCACTTCACGTAATTAAACAGCCAAGCAGGCAAACCCAGACAAAAGAGCCATAAGTTGTCAACAGTCAGCTTGTAAGGCCATATATCATGGCTGATATATAGCTTGCCTGATGCTGTTGCCATCAGCAAAAAAAAAAAAAAAAGTAAAAAAAAAAAAATCAAGTTGTATTTCTTTCATGGAATGTATGGGGGGAGCAAGAGAGGGAGAGAGAAGCGTTTAAACTTCTTGTTGTTGGCTGCTGACGATGATAACAAGGATAGATCATCTGTTATAAAATTGGCAGCCTTAGTCTTTCTCCCCAGCCTCATTTTTATACCTTACCATGGGATCTCCTCTCCGGGGACTCATACAGGGTGGACTCGCAGGATTTACACGCAGGTACCAGGGAGCACAGGGTTCCCCAGCCCTGAACGACTGCAGCAATACCACCCACTCTCCTCCCTGAATTTTTGCCAGTCACAGGAAACAGGGCAGGATTGCACCAGATAATTTTTATTCAAACGAATGCCATTCCTGAGGAAAAGGAAAAGCCCTGCAGAGCGGCGCAAGCACGGCAGAAACTCCTTGCGCAGGACCAAGCCCACCACACAGTAGATGGAGGGACATAAATAATTGAAGAGAATAATTTCGTAATGCTCTGACCCCTGAGCATTGCACATCAGTCATGCAGATACCATCTCTCTCCGACCCAGCCTGCCCAGTCCTCCACTTCACTGTACGCACCACTAATGACCTTTCATGAGAATTAACTGATATTAACGCATCAGCTACAGACCTGCTGCATTTTTAAAAAAGCACCAGCGTAGTTCTGCTTCTTAGGCCACACAGATTAGTTTTGTAAAAACAATTATCATGATTTAAACAGCTGGTTATGGAAATGTCTATTGAGCTGCCGGGTAGCATTTTCCGCCCTGCTCATGGAAAGCATTAGAGGGTTGTCAAAAAAAAAGAAGAGTGGGATCCTGTTAATTATGGCAAGTGTATTGGCAGGTCCTGAGCTGAGGAGACTCAAAGACGGTGGGAAATATATATCTGGGGGGGGTGTGGAGCTTTGTTAGGATCAGTTTGTTGCACATGAGTGGACATATCAACCAACAGGTGAAAGGATGGGGAGGTGGATGGAGTGGAGGAGTCTCCCAGTCCCTCCCAGGCACAGCTGCTTCTAGCATCAACATTTGGGATAGGCTGCAGGGCAGGAGCACAGAGCAAAAAGATGCTCTCTGCCCCCAGAAGGAACATGGTCAAGCCTGAATATAAAACCTAAAGTCCCGAGCGAAAATAAAACAGAACAACTCCACTCACTCTCCAGCTTAGAAACTCAGATCACCGTAAATGGATGAGACATTTCCAGCATTTGTGTGTTTCCTGGTCATCCCAAAGGCTTTCCCCCTTCAAGATTTATTTACACACAGGAATGTAAGTGACCATGTTAACAGCAGCATGGGTAGATATTTCTATTGCGTGCTCCATGCCCAGTCCCTCAGCTCTTTATCAGCATTAGCTAAATAGACCTCACTGCGTAATCGGTTTTGTACCGATTTTTCTGGTAGGGAAGCCAAGGCAGTGATGGGTAAGTAATTTATCAGAGATCACATCCTCGTGGGCAGCAGAATGAGCGTTCCTCTTGCAGTGAGAGGTCCCAGTGAGATTCAGGCGTCCACCAGGACAAGTTTCTGCAAGTGGGCTACAAAAGCATCCAAGAAAAAGCCACGGTGTTGTTAACAGGGAAAGGGAAACAACTAGCAAAAAAAAAAAAAAACCAAGATAATTTCTGCTTTTGGGAGAGAAATCATAATAGTGACACCTGCACTACTCATGGACTCGGGTAAGAGAAAGCCCATGCTGCAGGAGCACCCATCCTTTCAGAAAGGTCTTCTGTCAAAACAGAGGGATGCCGAGACATATCCCAGGCAAAAAGTATGATCTCCCACACCTGACAGCACTGACAGACAGACAGACTGGAAGACAAGCAGATCCACCTAAAAGCTTCACTCTGGGTAACTAATTTATGTTACCCATCCTGTTTGAACCAATAACATGTTCATTTTACAGGACAAAATTCTGGTGTAAGAAACAGGTTGCTTTCATCATGCATGCTAATATTAATCAAAATTTCTCGATTTGTAAAATATGAGGAGAACAAGAAGATGCTGAAGTTATTTGGCTCTCAGCAATTAGGGGGTTGAGATGGGCTCCAATTCTTATCCTTTGTGGGTAGTTCAGGATTTCCTCTTGGAAGGGACTGTAGAACGACAATTATCTGGATGTTACTCCCAAGAGCAACAAATCATTGCAGTAACAGCTTAGAGAATGGTTCCTTGAATGGGCAATGGCCAAAATGTCGTCACTCATCCTGTGGATCCAAGGATAGACACCCACTTTGACAAAACACAGGGAAGGACTATTGCAAGTTGGTGTCCATGGATTTCTGGAGGGTACAGGGGAGAGTGGAGACATTTTTAAAGAAAAGCTTCTTATCAGATGACTGTCAGACACACACTGGTTTTACTTCTCCACATCCAACCACACACCTTGGTGCAGGGTTCAGGGAGGGGATGCAGCTGAGCAGGACAGCACAGGCAGGCTGGACACTGAGGAAGAAGGCAGAAGAACCTGGAAATTACCACTTCCGAGATGTAAGAAAATGATGGAGGTCTTAATGCAGTCTAGGTGAAGGCACTGGAGAATCTCCATTGCAGATGTAAGTGGTAGAACGTAAATTAGACCTTTAATTTTGCAGTTTAATAAGTGCTTTAACCTCAATAAGGTGACAAAACCTGAACAAAATTTAGAGGGAAGAATGGCCACAAAGGTAGAGCTGTGATCTTAAATATAACTGGGGTTTTCCAAAGACAGAAAGTGTCACTTGTGTTTAGCATATTCCTTTGATAACAGACCTAACTTTTAGAAAAGAGAATGAAAAAGGTGTCACTTATCCTTGCTTCAGAGAGGGATTAACCGGATTAGTGAAGCTGGAGAAATAGGGGTTTAAAAAGAAAACAGTGAGGTGTTTACCTGTAGGGGAAATAAGAGTCTCTAGTGACAGAAGGAGTGCTGGATGGGGGACAGTTTGTTAGTGGAGCTCCTCAGGGATTGCTTTTTTTTCAGTAGTCATATTTAAGATGTTTGTGAGTGACCTTGGCACAAAAAGTAGACATTTTCTACTAATGTTTTCTGAAAATGTGAAAGACATCAATTTGTGGAGGACTGACATGCTGTGAGGGAGGAGCCAGGTGACCTTGAGAACTGGGTTAACAGACACAGAGTGGCAGACGTGGCAGACAAGTTAAAAATTCCAGGTATCTTCTGGGAATGACTGAGAAGTAAAACCTGAGTGCATTCATGACTCTATTCATCAACACTGACGTGAGTAGAAAGCAACAGGTAAATTCTTGGTGGGTGGAATCTTCAAGAGCTTTTTACTTGCTTGAAGCCTCATCTGAGGTCCCAGGCAACACACACCATATTTCCCCTTCCTTTGTTCTTTTTTATTTTTAATGTAGTGCAAGGGTCCCTTTTTGGGGCATGGGATAATGCAAAACGTCTTTGATACACTGAAATGTAAGTGTCAAAGACAGGAAAGTTTCCCCTAGTTCTGGCTATGTTTCATATGAAATGTTGCATACTAATCATAATTTATCATCATCTTCATATATTCTTATATAAGTAATACAAATCACCACAGTCAATTAATCAATCTGTAATTAGGAACTGACACGAACATTTACTACCATCAGGCATAATTTATATGATTACAGATGATTAAATAAAATGTAATTGAGTGAACAGGCAATTTGTTAAGCACATGTAAATTCAGCCATACAACCTCAGGCTGTGATCTTGTCAGATCTCAACAGCTAAACAGGGTCAGGGTGGGTCAGTGTTTCGATGAGAAACCCCAAGGGAGAAACCCGGGTGCTGCAGGAAGGGGTGGTGGTTAATAGGTAGCGCTCTCCTTGCTCCTTGTGTTGGAAGTGTAGTGTCTTTAGCATGTTATGGGAGAGACGGACGTAAGTTATTGCAAGTGCTGCCTGAGCAGTTCTTGAGAGAGGTGGGAATTTGTCTCCTGGACTTGGGTTAATTTAATTTCGAGTAGAGCACACATCTGGCCAGTCACCGGGAGGAGACAGTAAACCACGGCACGCTGACACTTGCTGCTCCTCAGCAGAGCCAGGAGACATGTCACTGTGGTGATTTAGCCTGCCTAACTCAGATACCTCCATCTTCATTATTTAGGGAAGGGGGACTCTTCTTAAAATAGGCACATAAATTCCTCTTCTGCCAAGTGGAGGTGCTCTTGAAAGCCAACCAAGGCAGAAAATGTCGGCCTAACCTGGGTGCTCAATCTCGTGCAAAGACATCTATGTCCTTCCATTGACTGGGTGGAGAATCTGGTCCCATACATCAGGACAACCACTGCGTTGAAACACAGGCATAAATTGGGTCTTGGCCCCATATGTTTCTGCAGACCCTCGAGGCAGAACAAAGACTGTGAGCCAGCCAAGGGCTGCCAGGCCCATGAACAGGGAAATGAGAGTTTCTTCTTAGTGCTCCATCCAAAAAACAGCTGACATCAGTAGACAGTCCCATGGGAAATGCTAAAAGCAACACTGGGAAAGTGTTTTTCCTTTTTTTTTTTTTTTTTTTTTTTTTTTTTTTGTATTTTTTATAGCACCAGGACCAAATCCAACTAAGTGAATGATTTCTTGAAAAGTTCAGCATGTTTCCAAATTGGTTTTGGTCACACAGCCAGAGAAATGCAAGAGGTTTTCTTTAATTATTTCGCAAAAATAAACTTGACTTATTAGGATCAATTCCATTTCTGTAGTCTTAAACAACAATATTTTTGCTTCCTCCGTTTTTAGTTTCTGCACAGTTTATGCCAAGGCTTCTAATTTTAAATAATTAAAACCATTTGTTTTAATACAGAGCAACAGTTTCTGCAGTGCTGTGCCTGTTTATTTTTTGTCTGTTTTCCTCAAGTCCAGTATCACTCCTAGTGGGAACTGGAGCAGATATCCCACAGATCAGAGGCATGAATGAAATCACTCACAGAAGGCAAGCAGACAGGCCAACTGGAGCTCTAACAGAATGATCTTTGATTATTAAATGGATACTTACGTAGATGGATAACCAGATGTGTTTGACAGTGGATGTGAAAAGCATGGGGGGCAGTACCTCAGGATTAGAGCAGAAAGTAACACAAGCTTTCTTCTCTGAAACAATTAGTGAAATCACTTTCTGGACATTAAGAGCCTTGCATGTGCAACGTTATACATTGGGCCTGCACAACCAATTTGGGTCAGAATGATGTTTAAACTCTTAAGTGGTACCACTAATCTCCATTAATCTGACTTCAAAGATGAGACATAATGCTCAGTACAAGAGACTAAGAGTTGTTAATGCATGTTCCTCAGCTGGAGCACTAATACAGGACTCCTGCAGAAAGATCAGGATCTTCCAGGCTTGGATGTGAGGGTTAAAAATAAACATCTATTTAGGGATGTCTCCAGAAGTGGTCTATTCTTTAAGGGTTCATTTCATCCAGTGGTGCCCTTTGCCACTGTGGGTGCAAGGATTACCATGAGGTTGTCCTGTCATTTGGGTTATTTTGTTTCTTCAAAAAAAAATACCAAGGGTTGTCATTCCTTGTGCGGACCTTTTGATGAGCTGGTGGTCTCATTTCATGAGGAAGAGTTGGGACAGTGAGTCATGGATTTACCCCAAAGCATGTGGGAGGGAGAAAACAAGGTTGGTCAACAAAGATTTAATCTCAACCCCGTCGTTATCAGTCAGAAATGACCAGAGAACCCAAAGAAATGATGCTGGACTGAAGCACCTAACTGCAAAGAAAATCTCTGAGGAGTGATAGCCAGGGCCACTTGGAAGGGGCTTGGAGCAACCCAATCTAGTGGAAGGGGCAGGGGCATTAGAATGGGATGGTCTCTAAGGACCCTTCTAATTCAAGGCATTCCTACATTTGTTACTGAAACGTTTCCCAAAGCAATTCATTGAAATTTATCGAAATGAGGGAGAGATAAGTATTTTAAGAAAAAAAAATTAATACATTATTCAATTAATGTTGATTTTAAAATATGCTATGTATGGTTTACAAAACAGAATTAACAGGTATGTTTTCAGCCTCAGATTTTCTGCCTGAATAATTTTGAGCAGCTTTACTTGAAGACAAGGTGCTACCTAATTGTGTTGTGAATCCAAAAGCCTTATTCTGCAAATACTATGAGATCTTTCCAAGAAAGGCATCATCACCTAAATGCCAAGAGTAAAACTCAAGCAAAAAAGTGGGACTTAATCTGCGCCTTGCTGAGACAGAGATGTTTAGAAATCAAGAATAAGGTCAAAAAACCCATCTAATTTGCGTGATGATGTAAAAAAATCCTCTGATTTCAACAGAGAAACAGAGGAAAACTTTCATTGGAGCTAAAGTAGTCTCCCCAGATCCTGTGCCAGGCATATAACCACAACCAGCATGAGTTCCCAGTCTGAGCCTGACCATGGCTTTCCTCACATCCCTGACAGCTTTGCCTTTGACTTCCTTCAGGTGGTGTCACCTGCCCTCCTGCCTACTGTGCTCCTCATCTGAACATCAGCAGACTGTTAACTAAGTTTCATAAAATTGCTGAAATTCTCGCTTCTCCCCAAGGAGTTCACCACAGGAGACAGTCACGGTGAAAAATTTCCTAGGATCCATGAACAAACAATCTCGGTATTCCCTGCCTTCCCCGTGGATTTCTACGGCGGCTGCTGAAATGGCTTGAGTGCTGCAAAACTAATTATAAAATTATTTAGTTAATAAAGGCAGGTAGGGAAGTTTCTAATTATCCCCACCACGAAACTCTCCTGCAGCTGTAGGATTTGTCTTACCCTGCAGCAAGGTGGGACCCATCTCCTGTAGCTGAGGCTGTGCAGGATCAGCCTGGTGGGTGAGATTTTGGCTGCACATGCAAACACACGGGACTCGATCCAGTCGCCTTAACACAAGTCACAGAGTCACAGAATGTCCTGAGTTGGAAGCGACCCGCAAGGATCACCAAAGTCCAGCTCTTGGTCCTGCACAGGACACCCCATGAATCACACTGTGAAAGTGTCCAGCCACACCTCAGCCTGGTCATCTCACCAGGCCTTAACTCTTGCTCCAGAAGGACTGTGCCCCCTCACAGTCCTCTTGTTGGTGATACTGCAGATAGCCCTGGACATCTTGCATGGCAATAGACATTTATGTCTTTATCATCCAGATCGACAGCTTGATCCATCCCAACCTCCAGGCTCTGCTGAGAGTTTGGACACTAGTGTACGTGCAGACACCTGTGTGCCCCCAGCCACCAGGACACCCCTGTGCCCCATCCAAACACCGAGTGTAGGCAGTGATGACACATATCCCTCAACCACAGATCCCATTTCCTGCCTTAGATACATCACTTCAAAAATGTTCCTCGACACAGACGGAGCCCAGATTCCTCAGGCTTGATCCAGCTGTCTAAAAGGCAGGAGTGGTGCTAGATAGAATCATGGAATGAGTTGGGTTGGAAGGGGACCATCTAGTCCAACCCCCTCGCCATGAATACGGACACCTCCCACTATCCCAGGTTGCTCCAGGCCCCGTCCAGCCTGGCCTTGAACATTTCCAGGGATGGGGCAGCCACAGCTTCTCTGGGCCTGGGCCTCACCATCCTCAGAGTAAAGAATTTCTTCTTAATATCTAATCTGAACGTATCTCTTTCAATTTGAACCCAATCCCCCTTGTCATGTCACTCCAGGCTCTTGTAAATAGTCTCTCTCCATCTTTTCTGTAGGTTCCCTTCAGGTACTGCAAGGCCACAATTAGATGACCCCGAAGATTTCTCTTTTCCAGACCAAACAATCCCAGTTCCCTCAGCCTTTCCTCACAGCAGAGCTGCTCCATCCCTGATGAACTTGATGCCTCCTCTGGACTCACTCCAACAGGTACCCATGTTTGGGGACCCCAGAGCTGGAGTGCAGCACCAGCACTTGGTCTTGTTAAACTGTGTGAGATTACCATGGGCCACTTCTCGAGATTGTCCAGGCCCTTCTGGATGGCCCCATCCTTTGAGTGTGTCACCTGCACCCTCAGCTTGGTGTCACCTGCAAGTTTGCTGAGGGTGCACTTGATTCCTCTGTGTCGTTAACGAAGATATTAAATCACACTGGTCCCAGTGTGGACCCCTGAGGGATGCCACTGGTCACTGATGTCCATCAGGGCTCTGAGCCACTGACCATGACCCTCTGGATGTGACTGTCCAACCAATTCCTAATCCAACCAACAGTCCACCCAGCGAATCCATCACTTTCCAATTTAGAGAGAGGGATGCTGTGGGAGACCATATCAAAGGCTCTGCAGAAGTCCAGATAAATGGCACCTGTAGATCTTCCCTTATCTACTGATGTAATCACTCCATCACAGAAAGCCACCAGGTTGGTCAGACAGGATTTTCCCTTGGTGAAGCTGTGCTGGCTGTCTCAAATCATCCCTGTGTCCTCCATGTGCCTTATCACAGCCTCTGTTCCATGATCTTCCCAGGCACAGAGCTGAGGCTGACAAGTCAGTAGTTCCCAGGGTCATCCTTTCTTCCCTTTGTAAAGATGGGCATTATGTTTTCCTTTTCCCACCCTCCTGGGACTTCCCAGACACCCCAGGATGGGAGAAGCATGCAGGTGGGGTCAAGAATCTGACACGGGCCAGCAAGGCAGTTGACAGGTCAAGAAGCACACCCTGGAGGGGTCCAAATGGCACCAGACTCTTAGCTCCTTGTTGAAGTCGAACATCTAAATTTTAGGTGGTACCATCATTAAATTGCTGACAAAACTTCCACTGGTTTCAGCCCAGCCAGGACTTCACAGCATAGCTAGTTTCTATTGCTTGTGAAGATAAACTGAGCACAGGTCTTGCTAATGCAAAATCACGTTAAGAGTTTCTTCCACACTTTCGAGGGGGAACTTTTCTTTCCCCTTGCATTTCCAATTGGGAATATAATTTTTTTTTTTTATCTGCTTTCGTGGAAGACAAAGTTGACCTCCCCGGCTGAGGGCAGGTTGCCTGGGTTTGACATATGTTAAAATGACAGCATGTCAAAGCATTAAAAAAATATGTTGGCTGGAGTTTTACGTGGAGTTTTACAAGGTAGTAACACAGACTATAAGCTGGTGCATTTAGGCGCCTGGGTGGGGAAATGTATGAAAAATTCATGAGAGGTTTGTGTAAGAAATGCAGTTCACTGGTGTTTCATATTCATTTTTTTTTTCAATGAAATCATCCTAAGGAATTTTTTTTAATTTTTTTTATTTTTTTTTTGGAACTGAAGAGAAAACACATGCTCAGTAAGTGAGCTCAGCCACAGATTTCAGGGTCCTTAAGTACTCATTGACACAAGAGTCGATGACAGCTCTGCAGGAACTTTTATGGGTCTCTCAGGGTTGTTGGTTTTTTAAGCCTGTGTATTATGGATTTCCACAACAGGTGTTAACAGCTCAAGGCATCTTAATGCCTCTTGGATTAAATAATGCACGTTTTTAAAATTGCATGAAGTCTCTCCCACTGGGGAAATGTTATCCTTTCCGCCTTTACTTTTTTAAATGAAAATAAAACATGTATTACAAAAATTACCAAAGAAATGGCTAAAACCCACCCCCAAAGTGACACAGATGGTAGGCTGAAATTCTGTGTTTGGCTCACTCTTCCATTACCCAAGTCCTGAGGCTGCTGGGACAGTAGAGAGTGAATGAGTATGACCACAAGCATGACCAGGAAACGTCAGGAGGGGTTAGAGAGAATGGGACACTGGGATAAAATCACTGGTTAAACTAGTTAAATACGGGGTCCTTCATGCCCCTACACCACTTCAGCCAGTGTACACCAGATGAAAGTCTGAGCCAGAGGCTTTGCTGGAAAGAAAACATGAGTGAAGGAACCCGATATTAGGAGTGGGGAGATACTGGCATCTCCTGGGGTGTCCATCCAGCCCCAGGGAGGGACAGCCACAGGACACAACACATCCCCCTTGGGCATGGCTGCTTTTGGGAGGTCCCCTGGAGCTCTGGACACCCACACAGGAGAGATGTCCACTCTGATGCCCCCACAACCCAGGGAGATGCAGCCAGTGCAGAAGGTGCAGATCATGCCATGCTCAACACGAGCAAGAGCAGAGTCCAGCCCTGAACCTCCTCTCCTGGGAGCTGATGCGCTCCTTGGACACCAATTTTGGAGAGTTCTGCAAAAGGTGGAGCCTTTTGCAAAACCTAAGGGTTTGGCTGCCATTTGGGCTTTAATTGTGGGTCTGAAAGCGTTTATCAATGTCCTGTTGGAGTCAACAGCGACGCACTGCTGCCCCCCACTTCTGTGATATGCAAACAGTGGTGATTAAGCACCAGATTAAACATCTTCATGAATATTTAAAAGGCTGTTTTTGAAAGTTTCCTGTCCTTTTACACTAATAGCCCCATTAAAACCTGTTTACAAGCCAGTCATGAGAGTAACTGTGTGCACTTAAAACACGAGAGAGTTCCCCAAGAGGAGTGCTTTAACCATGGGAGAATGGCAGCTGATCAATAGGGATCTTAAAGTAAGACTGTCTGCCTAAACCCAATGGAAACAACCCTTGCAATACAGATAGAAAGAGCTGGCAAGTGCCCAACCAGTTAATTAGGGAGGCAAAATGGTAATAATAATAACCATAATATTTGCTTTAAGGTCCAGCTGTCCAGGGCCCGGGTGTCTGCTGCCACAGGACTTCTCAGAAGCTGCCCTTAAAGATGCTGATGGCAGCCAGGAAAAGGCCAGGGAAAGTTTTAAGTAAACTTAACAGCTTGTTGTTTCCTGGATCTTCTTATCTTTTACACATCAGACTCTGACTGCACAGGGCCAGAGCCTAAAATGGGGATGCAGAAAAGGTATGATAGCTATTAATCACAGAATCACAGAATGCTTTGGGTTATAAGGGACCTTTAAGACCATCTCATTCCATCCCTCTGCCGTAGGCAGGGGCACCTTCCACTATCCCAGCAATTCCTTCCCAATATCCCATCTAACCCTGCCCTCTGGCAGTGGGAAGCCATTCCCCTTTGTCCTGTCCCTCCATCCCTTGTCCCAAGTCCCTCTCCAGCTCTCCTGGAGCCCCTTTAGGCACTGGAAGGGGCCTCTAAGATCTCCCTGGAGCCTTCTCTTCTCCAGCTGAACACCCCCAGCTCTCTCAGCCTGTCAATAATTCATGCAATCTGCTTGTGATATTGAAGTATGACAGAATAAACACAAGTCTTACAGATATACGTGTATATGTGTGTATATATATATGCACACATCTATATAAGGGTGTATATGCATTATAGAAGAGGTGGACATATTCAATCAGTGCAGCAAGGCCAAAATTTACATCTAGCCCTCTCACATGCAGACAGACTGCTCTTGATACACTCTCCACTACTCACCATACATTCACCATATCCCATTATTCACCATACCGTATCACAAACACTTTACTGCCTTGTTCTGAGCCAGGAGGCCATGAAGCAGAAGGTATCTGAGTTCAGCACGGGATGTGGGTGCTTAAATACTGTGAAAAACCTGAGCTTTTGTGTCTGTTTCGGTGCTACTGAGAGCACTGGAAAGAAATCTATTGACATCAGTGGGTTTTGGATTAGGCTCCTGCTGTGTTATTAAGTGAATTATTAATTATTAATAATAACATAACAGAAATCACATGTTGCCTTATTCAACCATTCAATTTTGCCTTATGTGGGGGTTTTTGAAAATACAGTCGCCGAGTTTAAATACAAGTGTGGATTGATTGTTCAGCCTCCTTACTCATTGCCAAGGAGAGAGTGTGCTTACATATGGGTGTCCAGTTTTAAATGAATATTGATTGACTGAAATTCATGCTGTCTGCTTCAGTTTAACTGTTTGGCAAAACTAGAGACGTCAATAAAACTGGATTGAATTTTGAACGGTATTAAAACTTTCTGGAGCCAAAGTAATCATGATGGAAAAAAGTAATAAAGGGCTGGAGACCTTGCAAGCATGGGGTTTTTCCTACTGCTGTGAAGCCCTCTGGGGTTAAAGGTGTTTAGCTCCAATAGTAAAAGACCAGTTGAGCTGCTAATGGTCTTTCTCTTCCTTTGGCAGCAGCAAATATAAATAGGCAAAGTAAATGCTCTAACTCCTCCCTTCCTCGAACTCAGCCAAAGGGACACACTTATAATGTTTCTTCTGTTAGTGAGGTTTGGGAAACTGACGCCTTTTCAAGTTAGAAGTAGCTGACTGAATGTCCAGGAGATCTTCTCTGAATTTGTCCCTGGGGGACTGGAAACTGCCTTTCCTGGCTCCCCAAGGGGCACACGTATCTGCCTTATCTGCAGGGGAAGTGGCACTTGGTAGAGTGAGGACCAGAGAGCTTGGGGAGAGTGGGTTGTGGAGGGGTGTCTCACCATGTAGGGTTACGGGTTTATTTCCTAGGACAGGAATTCATGAGGTAAAAGCACAATGCATGGTCCAGGCATCTGTATCCACACTTCATCCCAGTGCCCCAGCAACTTTTATTGCACTTTTCTCCTTATTTATTGTCACTATTAATCAGTTACCCACTTGTCAGTGCACTTAGTGTGACTGGAATGCAGTGGAACTACGGCACTGATCCTCCAAAATTGTTACACTATTTCTAAAGATTCTCTTGAGGATTTGTCCTATGAATTAATCCATATCCCCTAAATTTAGTCATGCAAAGGTCTTGTTGCATAATCCAGCAGCAAACCAGGCACCAGAGAGGTCTCCTCAATCCCTACAATGATGGGCACTTAGGTTTGTTCTGGGGAGAACTTGGCAGGACAAGGGAGAATCACTTTAAGCTGAAAGGAAGTAGGTTTAGGTCGGATATTGTGAAGGAATTCTTCCCTGTGAGGGTGGTGAGGCCCTGCCACAGGTTGCCCAGAGAAGCTGTGGCTGCCCCATCCCTGGAACGTTCGAGGCCAGGTTGAACAGGGCTTGGAGCAACCTGGGATAGTGGGAGGTGTCCCTGCCCATGGCAGGGAGTTGCAATAAGATGAGCTTTAAGGTCCCTTCCAACCTAAACCATTCTGTGAATTCATACAAAGTGAGATAAAACCACTTGCATGGCTTGCACATGACTATGAGTGACAGCTGGTAACAAGGCAAGGAGTTGACTGGGACTGCCTTGCAGATCTGGTGTGTACTCCAACCCTGACCAAGGACTTCAACCATGCACCCCACTTTGGGGCTGGAACTGTAAAAGAGACAAACCAACAAGGTCAGGCTCAAAGCAGGGCACACTGCTGTACAAAAAGCAGCTGGACTGCAGAGGGCTTGTAAGCACCACTTCAAAAACACCTCCCACATCTTCTCTACAGCGGCTTTTTCCTGGGAATTGGACTGTGACTTAATAGCATAACAACAGAAAAGCCAGTCCATAATATCCTTGCATTTCTGCTGCTGCAGAGCTGTCAAAACTGGTGTCCGTGTTTATTACCTACCAATTAATTAACAATCATGAACAAAAGCAGATGAGAAAGACTTTAATTTCTGTGCCAAACTAGTCTGTAATGGTGCTTCTTTGAAATCAGTTATATGCTTGCTTGATTTATAAACATCATTTCACTAAAGTATGTTAGCAAGGCTGTGAAATAAAAGACCTTATTTAAAGTACCTAATATGGGGTCTTACTCACAAGAATGTTAGGGACAAATCCTTGTCATATTTCTTCCTGATGTCAAAATAGGTTGAAGATATTTTTAAGCCTCTTCTCTGTGTTTCTCTGTTGTGATGAGGAACACTCCTCTTGTGGAGGTAGGAAATTTTTTTTTGCCCTGGAGCATTTCACTATTTGAGGCTGAAAGGTGACCCTGCAGACAGATGTGTTATCACAGATAAAGGAAAGCTAAACCATCGTGGAGAAACTGGAAACGTCGGCAGGGTGTGAGGAAAGGGAAGATGGGAATTAAACTGGTTCTGCCACTGGTGAAAACTCACCACCCCTTGAAATTGCTGTTACACGACTGAAGTCCTGGGCTCTGGAAATACCTAAATTATAATTATTGGGATGGCAGCAACAAAAGAATTGGCAAGGCAGAAGTAGAAGTGCTCGGGTGAGCTGATGGCAAGGCAGAAGCCATCACCTTGCCAAAGTGAGTGGTCCTAACTCCAGGTGGGAGGTGGTGGGAGCATCAGGCAGAAGAATCACAGAAACACAGAATCATTTAGATTGGAAAAGCCCTCTAAGATCACCAAGTCCAAGTGTTCCCGAAGCACTGCCAAGGCCACCACTAACCCGTGTTGGAAAATGCCACAATCACACAGTTTTTAAATCTCTCCAGGGGTGGGGACTCCACCACTGCTCTGGGCAGCTGTGCCAGGGCTGGGCAACCCTTTCCATAAAGAAACTGTTCCCTAATATCGAATCCAAACCTCCCCTTGCACAACTTGAGGCCACTTCCTCACCTTTTACAATAGATGTGGGTACCATGAAATTTGCTGCTGCCTATTTTGAAAATCCCCTGTGCCCATAGTAAAGACTGACTCCATGGGGTTGTTGCTATGAGTTTAAATTTGGCAAACAAATTGGTAGGAGCATTTTCCTTTAAGTTATAGAACCATCAAATGGCTTGAGTTGGAAGGGACATTAAACATGATCTTGTTCCAACCCTGTGCCATGGGCAGGGACACCTTCTACTACCTCAGGTTTCTCAAAGCTTTATCCAACCTGGCCTTGAATTTTTCCCAAAATGCTTCCAAAATTATGAAAATGTCCCATTCATTTCAATGACTGTTGGACCAGGTTCTGTACTGAGCCAGTGACTTCCAGTTGGCTCCTGCAGACCACAAGGACCACAGGACCACGAGAGCCAGTCTAGAGCTATCCATGGGCTAATAACTAGCACCTGTTTCACATCATCCTTGTGGTGCATGAAATTAAAATTTGGATGACAAGAAGAAGAGACTGGCAGCAATCCACTGTCCTGATGAGTCTGGAAATACCTCAGTCAAATTATGGAGTTACTACATAGTTGCTATATGCTCGGGAATCTTTAATTTTTACGTAGCTTTTCAATTACGCTTTTAGCTATGGTATTTATGTATTTATTTTCAACTGCACTATAAAGAAGTGAGAGTGAAAGCTGAGATATGGGTGAGTTTTTAACTCAGCTACCTTTTATAAAATCTCTCTGAGATGCTGGTAAATGAATGATGCTCCCTAAACACATTCACACACACACACTCACACATCCTTTCCAGGTGCATAAATTGAGGCTTGAAGAAGATGTCATATTTTTCCAACTTAGGTATGTCAACTGAGAAATCCCAATCCAAAGGAGATTGATTTTCAGAAATGCCCCGTCTGGACAGATGGGCAGCACACCAGATTACTCACAGGGCACTCTTATTTGAGAGCTTATCTTTAAAACGCTGGTCTATAAATGGCTCTCTGCAAGGTCACGCAGTAATTCATTGTACAAAGGAGTGAAAGTCCAGGTTTCTGCGTGGGCTCTGGCATGATCATACCACCATGCCTTACCCCACTAATGTGGTTATTTGAAGAGTTATTTCACTGATGCTGTTATTGTGACAACCTGGGTTGTTTAGCTCAAGCACCTGCTCAAAGCAGACCGCGCTGACCCAGCGAGTCTGATCTCAGAGGTACCAAAAAGTGACTCATTACGTCCCTGTGTCAGAGGGGTTAGAAACAGACGATCTTTCAGGTCCTTTCCAACCCAAACCATCGTGTGATTCTATGGCACTGGCTACGAAATGTGATGGAGGGAGCTTTAACCCGTGAGTCCTACAATCACCGGTTTTGGAAGGAAGAATAATTTCCTTTACGTTTAAAATAACTGTTTAAAAAGAGCAGGTGCCCGGTGCAGTCACCTTATATTGCTGAAATAAATAACAATTCAGCTGCTTGAAATGGCTTTTGGGGAGGACACAACTGAAACCTTCCCGCGCCTGCTCCAGTTACTCTCCTTAATTCACCAAGGACCATTAAAAGCAAAGGACTACTATCTTGACAATACAGCAATATTGTGATAATATTGTGACATCGCTTGGAAAACGTACCTACGACCTTTATAAAACTGATGAAACTTCCCCAGCCAGTAGAAGGGGTTTTATCTCTTTGAAAGACAGCCTTGCTTTTGTAAATTTGTCCTAGATTGCTGGGCCCTGAGTGGCCATGGATTTCGGATTTGTCGTCCTATTTCAGCTTTGAAGGTGCAGTGCTAAACTGTCCCCCAGCCAGCTGATCCTGCTGTTTCTTTAGCTCCCAGTTTAACTTCAATGGGAGTCTCACGTGCACAGAGGAGAACCTTTAATGGATTAAACAACTAGAGCAAAGTCAAATAGAGTATACGCCCATAAATACACATGTACATGCATTTATACACACAGAGGTACAAGGAGAGGGGCAACGGAAAAACAATAAAAAAATAAATTTTTGGGAAAGGTTTCCTTCATAAAGTTGAGCTTCGTGCAGCAGCACAATTTATATATCCTTTACTTTTGCATCATTTCTGTGCCATGGTCAAAGAGTATTAGAGGATACATTTCTGTTCTAAATTACATCTGAGTAAATCCAGAGGAATTCCCCTGAGCCACTTTTACCTCTAAGATTTTTGCCTACTTGGGGACACTCAGGAAAATAACCCAAATTAGCTGAAGGTGAGAATTTAAAAGGGGATTAATTAAACTGCGTGAAACCCCTGTGAAGGTTGTTCTTATTCAGAATTCAGGTGGTCTTCATTCAATTTAATTTAATTCACTTTGGAAATTAATTCAGATTAATTGTCCTAACAGTGTTTATGTACCTATTCTAGATTAACACTGGGGTAATAAAATGAATTGTAGCCCACTGGCTTCAAGATGATTTTTAGATTTATACCAGGAGGCTCTGGAGAAATATTGTCTCCTGTGTGTCCAGAAGCCAGTGCTTTGCAAGTCAAGATGAAGGAGTGGAGGATGTTTCTGGGCATAGATAAGCCACATTCTTTTCACTTTTGGGGCAATTTCTTTAAAGATCTGGTAATAAAAAGAAGGTGGCAATGGCAACAGAGCAACAGGTTAAATATCACTGCTTTTGAGCCCTGAGTAAGGTCCCCACAGATTTGCCTTCCTCTGGGGCCTGATCCTGCATCTATGATATAATTTCTTGGGGGGAAAAAGAAAAATTCTTTGACATCAAGAGGAACAATATCCAAATCTCCTAATTCCAGGCAATCCGATTTTGCAAGCCTGGAGCCAAATGAAAATCAAGACTACGGCAGAGAGGGCCTGCGATGTGAAAAAAAGAAAAACTGCTTTAAAGAGATAACTGCTCCCAATCTACTCCCCAAAGGAGACGACTCTTATTAAGGGTTTCTTCTTGAGATGTCTGCCTAAAGGCTTCTTCAGAAGGGATTTAGTCGTTTACAACTCAGACCTGGAGTTTGAAGCCCGCCTTTCACTGCATGGTAGCCCAGAGGTCCTGCCCCTGTCTCCTTCCACTGAGCTGGACCTAAGCCTGGTTGGGGGGACGGCAGAGGTGACAAGTGCCCCCCAGCACTTGGGGACACCGCAAGGAGCCCAGACAAAGAGGGAGGCAAAAAAAAAAATCGGGGCTTCCGAATCCGCCTAGGATCACAGTTGTCTGCGGTCAAGCAAACAAATAAATAAAAACTGCAGACAATAAAAAACCCACCCAAACTTATTTCTGAAAGGTTTTTTGTAATCTTGAGTGGCTCTCTCTGAAGCACCTGGCACCAGTAAAGGGGGATGAGACTGAACGGGCTCCTGTCTGCTAAATCCTTCTGCATATTCAGATTTTAAATGTCAAAGATAGCTATAAATAAAGAACGAAAGAAAAGAAGCTTTCAACTAGTCTGGAAAAATAAGTGCAACCTCCTGCCTATTAGAGCTGTGCTATAGCGGTAACTACGCTCGTAATGTAAACACTCAAACAGCAGCGATTCCAGCGGGATGGGATTTGGGGAAGCGTTGGGGACTGTCCAGCCCGGACCCTCTCAGAGCCGCCCCACAGGTATTTGAAGGAAAAATACCTTAATCCTTAACGGGGCAGTAGCTGCAGCGGGAAACCCTAAATCCCCGGGGCTCGGGGACAGTGAGGGGACAGCCGAGACACTGCAGGAACACGCGGGACACTGCGGCTCATCGCTCCTCGGGGAAAAAAGTGGCAGGAAACGCGGGCCACCCCAAACCGTTTTGTCGCGGTGACCCCGCAGCAGCCGCCAAACCGCGGCGGAGATGCGCGGGGTGCCGGGGTGCGCCCAGCTGGGCAGGGAGAGCTCCTGCACGAGTGTTTTGGGGGGCACCTCCCACACCCGGCATCTCACATCGCCCCGGCCCTCAGGCTCCCCTCAGGCTCCGCGGGGCGCAGAGCCAGGACCCGGCCCTGCCGACCCCTGGGTTCACTCGTCAAACCAAATTTGCTTCTCGGGCAAATTTGACCTGTTTCTTGGCCCAGATACGTTTCAAATACTTTCTCCGTTATTTTTTTTTTTTCCTTATTTTAAGACGGGGCGCGGGGACTCCGCGGTCGCTCCCCCTACCCTTAAGTTTGTCCGGCTTCTCCCTAGGGAAGAGGGTCAGAGGGTCCCTGGTAACCCCAGTACTCCGCTTTTCCTACGCAGCCCAACATCTTCGGGTTCTTTTCCCCTACGAGGGGGGTCCTACAGCAGCCAGGACAACAGGTGATCCCCGTTTGGGGTCCAGGAGCCCGTTTAGCTGTGGGAGGACGGGCACACATCGCTCTCCCATCCTCAAATACCTTGGGATATACGCGGCGCGTAACCGCACAGGCTTCGGAACTCCTCTCCTTGCAGCCAGCTAAAGGCTGTTCTCTTAATGAATTACTAATGAGTTAAAATTGGACAGCCGGCTTAATTAAAGCGTAGAGGCAATGTGTTTACCACATTGTAATTGAACTCATTAGGGCTTCGGCTTTGTGTTTTTAAGCAGCCGCCTTGTTCCGCACGTCGAGTGATTCGCGGGAAGCTTTTTGCTGGGGACGGGGGCTCTGCAGGGGTGTCGGGGCTGGGGGAGGCGGCAGTGCCCCCCATCCCTTTATCCTCCTCAGGGACTTGTGCTGCGGGAGGGGGGGACACCCCTCCTGCTGTCCCGCAAAGCGCTCACGGTTTGGGGGTGCTCGCCCGCATTCCTTTTAGCGGGAAAAGCAGGGAAGGAGGAAAGGAAAAACTGGGGGGCGAAGAGGAGAAATTTGGGGCGGGGGGGAGTTTGGGGGACCAGAGTCCTCCCCTGCAACAGGGTCCCTCTTGCCCCCCCTCTAGGCGGGAGGGTGCGGGGGGTACCCTCCTCCCATCCTCCGCGGCCGTCGGGGCGGACCTGCCCCGGGGCAGCGGCGGGGCGGGGGCGGCCGCCCGTTCCCCCCGCGGCGAGGGGAGGGGGCCGGGGAAGGGGGCGGCTTCCCCGCACCGCTTGCAAGGCGCTGCCTGGCTGCTAGAAGGCGTCCGAGACCCGACCCACCCGCGGCACAGCCGCCGCGGCAGAGGCGGGAGCCAAACTTAACGCGCCGCGCAGCGAGAGCGGCCCCGCGCCGGCCGCGGCCCCGGGGAGCCCATGGAGCCCGGGCGTCCAGGTGAGCGTGGGGCTGGGGCGGGATGGGGTGCGTGGGGACCTGTCGATTGGGGTGTATTCATCCCCGCCCGGAATAAACAGCGATGTCGTTTTGCTGTCGCGATAGGTCGCGGGGTCCTGCTGCCCGTCGCGGGGAGGGGAGCGAGTGGAAGGCGGCTGTCCGGTGCCTGGTGGGGTCTGGCTGGGAGAGCCCCGGTGGGGGAGAGGAGCCCCCGGCAAGTTTGGGCTGCGGCGGAGGGAAGGGGCGATGGTTTGGATCCGCGCTCGGAGCGGCGCGGCTCCTCGTTCCCGTGTCTCGTATACATGCATATATATATATATATATATATATATATGGGTTTATTTTCCTGCCAAATCGTCAACTTTGGGCCAGGTTTGGGGATCGGAAGGGACGAGCAGGGCTGGCTTGTCCCCATGTCCAAAGCGGAGACCTCCCGGCCCCGTGGGGAGGGGGGTGCGCGGAGCTCTCCGCGCCCGCGCAGCATCCCGCGTCCTGCCGGCAATGGGATGGGGGGTGCGTGTGTGTGTGTGCAGCGCTGCGCCTCTCCCCCGGACAGCTCGGCTTCTCTCCCCTGGAACGACCCTCCCTGCCCGGGAAGGGGCTAATTTTGGGGAAGAGGTGGGATAAGAGGCTACCACCATCCTGTAAGAGGCGCCTGCTCCGATTAATCAGTGGCTCCGATGTTTAAAAGCCAGAGGAAATCGATAGGCATTTTAAATTATTGTTCATTATTATTTTTTTTTACCGGCTACACCCCCAAGGATTTGGGGGTCCGAGAGCGGGAGCAGAAGCGGGGAGCCCTCGGGAAAGCCCTTATCCCCGCCCTCCAAGCCCTTCCTCGGTGTGTTGCCTGCTTGTTGCACAGCTGCTGCCCATCGGCTGCCCCGGAGCGGGAGCTCATCACGGTCTATACAACCCTTTGGAGGCGCCTATATGGACCTGGCTTTAGGGAAACGTGCCCATAGTAGAACACTCTACTATTCAGATCACTTCTTTTTTTATAATAATCCCGAAATCATGGTGAGGGACAGGGGAACGAGGGGGATGTGGTGGTGAGGGGAGAGGAAAAAAGTTGCATTTGGGTGTACGGAGGGAGAAGGTGAAAAGCCAGCCTCCGAAGAGGGTAATGGGAACTGTCAAAGAGTGCAGAAGCGTAAAAGCCGAACAATCCCAATCCCCATAGGTTGTTTATTCCTCATAAAATACAACTCTACATAGCAGGAAGTTACTGCAAACATTTATCAATAATGAATGAATCTCCTGTAATAAAATACACTCATAATTAGCTACAGTCAAGTACGTACATTATGCCAAGGCTTTTGCAACTCTTTGTTGAAAATCCGACTTAGATAAATCCTCTTAAACAGCCTCTTAAGAAGGAAAAAAAAAAATAAAATAAAAAACCAGTAGCAAACCACCACCCAGCATCTCTCCTCCTTTTCTGCCGTTTTTGAAACCCAAACCGTAACTACTCCTGAAATATAACGGAAAAGTCTTTGGTGAATTCAGAAGAGTCATTAACATTCAGCTTTAAGTGAATGTTAACAGTAAATAAAGAAATCTCTTGATTGTAATAGTTGCAACAAAGCAATAATAAACCAGTGGGCGGTCATCAGTAATGATAAATGTATCATTATTACTGCGTGTTGGGGAACAGGGTTTGGAAAGTACTTCAGACTTTTTAGTGGCAAGCTTGGTGGCAATTCGCTTCTTAGCCTGGGAAAAGGCGGGGGGGGGGAAGCGCCATATAATTTTATACACAATTTAGGTGAAAATAAATTTAAATCTGTATATTACATTTTTAATTTCAAGATAGTAATTAAAGCTGGTTCATTATATCTCCTCTGAAAGTCTCTGTGCTCATCTTAATTGCCTGTTTGTACAATCTGCTTTCTAAGACACCCAAGGTTACTGGGTTCTGAAAGACGCAAAATTGAATTATTTACTGACGTGATGACTCTTCGTCACTTTTCTCTCGGAAGTTTGGGATCGCTGCTCCCCATCACAGCCTGATTGGGGCCCCGCTTCTCCTTGTTGCTCATTTAAATGCTTCGGAGGAGACACGTTTCTCATGTTCAGGGCGCTTTAATTTATGCGTTTAAAAAAAAATCCATAGCTGAGGTGGTTTTTTCGTTTGGGTTATTTTTCTCCTCCTGGTCCCCCCCCTCCCCCTTGGGCGTTAATTCACGCACACCTAAACTTTAATGTCTTTTCCTCCCTGCCACCCCATTCCCAGGCAGGACAGAAATGACCACCCTCGCGTTTTAAAGCGCTGTCGGGCGGATTATGGAGCACCCATCTCCTCCCGAGTTGCCAGTCGCTTCCCATAGGACGAAATAAAATCACAAATCGCATCTTTTTGGGTGCTGTTTCTATTCGGGTGGGTGACGCTGGGGGGGCTGGCGGGCAGCCTTCCCCCTGCGGGGGTATCCGCATCTCCTGGCTAAGGTCTGCACGTACCTTCGGCGAGGACCACCTCGGGTTTGGATCGCTCGGAGCATATTAAATTGAGAGTTTAAGAGAGCTCCATCAGACAAAAGATGCCGTTCCGGTTCCTTCCCTTCAGCCGCCGTGCTGGTTTTCAGCTACCGGAGGGATAACAAACTACCTAGAAATGCCCCATCCCTGAACTCTCCCCGGTATCTTTAGAGAGTCAGAAGAAGATCGCGTTGAGTCGGTTCCCCCCTCGTTATTACGATTATAGAAGTATCTTTCCGAGGCGTCCTCCTGCCACTGAAAAACTCCACGTAGAGATCTCTGCCCTTTTGTTGTGTCTAGCTGGGTTATTCAAGAGCAGAGACAAAAGCCCGAAGTGATGTGATCTAAATGAGCTCCGGGGTTTTCCAGATGGGACCACCTCTGTTCCAAATGCCCTTTCTGCTTAACATAATAAACTACGATTAAAAAAAAAAAATACTACTTAGCAAAGAGCTTCGCTCTAGACCAAGCAGTGCAAGCAAAATCTATACGATAAGTATTTAAAAAAAAAAAAAAAAAAAAAGGAAAGAAATAACAAACACTTTTGCTGCCTAAATTTTGTTAGGAGAAGAGATTTTACAACGATACCTTGTGTGTCTGCTACTTACACGGCTGCAACTTTCAATGGGATGTGGAGGAGTGGGAGGAGGGGATGGATCCGCTTTGGGGTTGGTTTTTTGTTTTGTGGTTTTTTAAACGCGCCACGGTTATCTTGCTCCCCGTGGCCTCTCTGCTACAATATTTAAGCGCTGTGGAAGTAAATAAAGGCCGTGAGGGTGGGTTGGGGTGGTTTGAACTTGGCCGCTTTTCCCAGCTGCTCGTTTCTACACGGAGCGACCCGCAGCGAGACGATGAGCTGCTGTCGCCTCCCGCTCGGCCGCTCCAAGGCTGAATCGCGGTAGAGAAGAGGGAAAAGGAGCCAGGAGAGGGAAAAATCGCGTTTAGCTCTTCCAGGCTTCTGTGAGAAGTTTGTCCACCTCCCCCGTTCTTCTCTTACGAGCTGACTCCAAGACAAATAACGAAATGAACGGAAGAAATTGGAGTCGACAACAGGACAGGAGCCCAGGTCTGCACCTGCCCGTGGTAGGGAGTGTGGACACCCCACCTCAAATCGGGACTCCCTCCCGCCTCTCGTCAGGGTCCAGGACGGGCTCCAGCCGGCCCGCGGAGGCACCGATGGGGTCGGCGGCGGCCGGAGCAGCCCCGTCGGGCCTCCCCGGCCTGGGGAACACCTGCGGGATCCGTCTGGCCCCTGGGTGGACCGACCTTTCTCCATAAAACCAAACTCACCCCCGCCATGCCCTTACTGGGGTCGTGCTACCCCCACGAGCGATCCCAACAGGTTTAAGTAGAGAAAAGGAGAGAACGGCGTATTCTTGTCCCGCTTCTCTACGGTGCTGGTGCGGGTCAGTGTCTGCCCCAAATTCGGTGAGCTCCACCGAGCCGAGGGCACTTGGTGCGGCTGCAGGCAGTGCCCGTGCGGCACGCAGGGTCTTTCACCCTATCCTGCCACCGTGGAGACTAGGACACTCTGACCCAGGGGTTTCAGTTTTCCCTTTAAAGGGAATGGCAAAAGCCACTCAGTTTTTACAATGGAATTTATGAGGGTCCATAGCACTGAACAGGTGAAAAAAAACCAATTTATTTTTGCTTTTCGTTTAGTCACCACAAAATAAAACGCGGACGCCGGCTACTGACGCCCCCGTCCCGAGCCTGAGTTTTCCACTTCTCCCGGACTGCGAGAACGCAGTTCTGTGGGTTGCTTCGTTGAAGGCGCTTTGCAAAACCCTCTCATCCCTTTTGCCTTCTGCAACCGCTTTTCCTCTTCTTCCAGCGCCGGGCTGAGAGCCTGGGGCGAGGTTGTCCATCCCCAGGTTCTCCTGGGAACTACCGGGGAAAAGCCACCGGGGGGCCGAGGGAGAGGGGAACGGTCTGCCCAGCGGTCGCTGCGGGGATGCAGGCACTGAGCATCCGCAGGATCAGCCTTCTCCCTAAAAACCCCCGTCCCTCCAGGTGCCGACCTGGGAGCGAAGACAGGAGGGGAGATTTTCTCCGTGGCGTGGTAATAGATCATAGAATGTGTGACACGGGTTTAACCAATAAAACAATTTGAATCAATTAGGTGACGGAGGAGAGTTTTGAAGTGTAAAATTCATGTCAGCCTGGCTAGGAAGCATTGATTAAAATGTCACCAATGTGAGGCTTATAGCCATTGCTCACACGAAAGCAGCAGGCTCCGTACAGGAGAGGATCGGGGAAAAGTAGGAGGGAGGGGAAAGGGGGGAGTCTCCGTGCGACAGTGGCGACATGGGGGCGAGCAAGGTTTAATAAGAAGTGACGGAAGTAATAAGGAGAAGTGTGATATTATTAGTATTACTATTATTATTATTAAAGTTAGCGAGGACCCGAGCAATACTCGGATAGAGGAAAGAGTGGATGAGCTTTAGCGTGGTTGTGCTGGGAAAGGTCAGTGCAGAGACTTTTGCCTGGATCTGTGATGCCCGGGGAAAAAAAAAAAAAAAAAAAGCCAAAACAACAAAACCCCCAAAAAAACAGCCAAACAAAACCCAGAAAACCCAAACCACCAAACCCCAAGTTCTCATAGCTAAATGTGCAGAAATATGAAGTACCGCTCATGTGCATGGAAAGAAAAAGAGAGATGCAAACGTTCAAATATTTTTTTTTTTTAAAGAAAATAGAAGGGTATTAGAAAACACCTGATGGTCCATATGTCTCTCCGTTTCAGCTAGAGACGAATTTTTAATTTTCCCGGGTATAGCCGGTTCCGTAGTTTTCCTCTCTGGAAAGCACCGGAGTTAAGTGGTATTAGCTTCCTGCCTTGGGGCGGTGGGGTTGGGGGGGGGGGGTCACTCCGTCCTCACCCTGCGCTGCACAGAGAGGCGGTTAGGACCCAGTAACTTTCCGAGGTAGATTGGGAAAAAATCTACATTTTTCGTGCACTGGTTTCACTTTATTAAACATATATATATATGTGTGTGTATATATACATATATATATATGTGTATGTATATATATATATATGTATAAAAGGTAGATACCGCTCCCGTACTGCAGTCTGTTTGTTGCTTTGGGCTGGTTTTTTCCTTAATCAGGAGCATAAAATAATTAGGGGGAAAAAAACCCCCACAAACCAAACCAAAAACAAAAACCAAAAACAAACAACCCCCCCCAAAACTCCCACAAAGTAAAAGATTTGCGCCGTGTTGGTCTTTGTGGGAGAGAGAAACTGAGTCCGGGCGGTTCTGAAAGTAGTTTCGGTGACTGACTCCGGTGTATTTGGGAATGGCCGTACGGACCCAGCAGCTGTTCCTGCCCGTGAGGACATGCCTGTGGAAAGAAGTCAACTTTCTCTCTCCCTCCACCCTTACCCTGTAATTTCTCCAGATTCGTTAAAAAATACCGTTTCCGAAAAGACGCGGGATTTATAACGAGAATATTAATTTTCTTGGAAGCGCTTGGTCTCAGACAGTGGGGGAGGGGGACAGACGGGGAGAGGAGAAGGTGAAAAAAGGCAAACATTAAAAAAAAAAAAAAAGGGGGCAAAAGCCCATTCCACCCTCAAATGTTCCTGCCGCTCGCCGGGAAACCGTGCGCGGAGCCGGGGAGCGCCCGGGAGGCGGTGGCTGGAGGCCGGGCCCCGACGGGGCGCCCGCAACCCCTCGCGGTGCGGGGGAGGGAGGAAGGGAGGGGATGGGGGAGCCGCCCCCAGCCCCGCTCACCACCCACCGTCTGGGGGGGGCTCGTACGGCGGGTCCGGCCCCGCCCGCACCCCCGGGCCGTGACGTCACCGAGCCCACGGGGGGCCGCGCCGGGGGCGGGGGGCTCTGTCCGGCCGCGCGGCTCCGCGGCGGTGGGCGCGGGGATGCGCTTCCCTCCCTCCCGGCGGCCGCTGCAGGAGGAGGAGGAGGAGGAGGAGGGACCGGCGCGGCACGGCTGGAGCGCGGCCGCGGAGGTAACGGGCTCCGGGCGGGGAGGACGCCCCAGCAGCCGCGGGGAGCACCGAAACTTTGTGGTTTGGGGTTTTTTTTCATTCCTCTTCCCGCGCTTGGCCCGTCCTGCGGCCGCGGCGCACGGCGGCTGCCCGCGGAGGCTCCGCGGAGCGCCTTCCCGGGGTAGCGCCGGGTTCCCAGGACGGGGAGATGCAGACGCGCCTCCGCCGCGTGTTTCGGGATGAGCCGCCTGCGGGTCGGGGATTATTCCAAGCGGGGACGGTTCGCTCGTGTTCCGTCATCTCCGCAGCCGTGGTGGGATGCGCACGTCGGAGAATCGGGGTGCGCGGGGCCGGACTGCTCCGCCGACATCCCCGGCGAGGCCAGAGGAGGTTTGGGGGGGTCGGGATCGCTGAACAATCGTCTCCTCGGGTAGCACCTCCTCATGCCGGCAGACTCGGAGCGGGGACGGGGGGGGGATGCCGTGCGTGCAGCGGAGACCCCCATCCCCGTGAGTCCCCGGCTGACGGCGCTGTGTCTCTCTCCCCCTCCCCTCCCGCAGCTGGAGCAGAGCAGCCCCCCCGGCGCTGAGACGATGGCGACCAGCCCGCTGCCCGGCCCCACCGATATCTTATTGCCGTCGCCATCCAGCGCGTACCCGCCGGACCCCATGAACCAGCCGAGGGCCGGCCACGCCGCCATGAAGCCCAACCAGGTGGGGCAGGTGATCCTCTACGGCATCCCCATCGTCTCCCTGGTGATCGACGGGCAGGAGCGGTTGTGCCTGGCGCAGATCTCCAACACCCTCCTCAAAAACTTCAGCTACAACGAGATCCACAACCGGCGGGTGGCCCTGGGCATCACCTGCGTGCAGTGCACACCGGTGCAGCTGGAGATCCTGCGGCGGGCCGGGGCCATGCCCATCTCCTCCCGCCGCTGCGGCATGATCACCAAGCGGGAGGCGGAGCGGCTCTGCAAGTCCTTCTTGGGCGAGAACCGGCCCCCCAAACTGCCGGATAACTTCGCTTTCGACGTGTCCCACGAGTGCGCCTGGGGCTGCCGCGGAAGCTTCATCCCCGCCCGCTACAACAGCTCCCGGGCCAAGTGCATCAAATGCAGCTACTGCAGCATGTACTTCTCCCCCAACAAGTTCATCTTCCACTCCCACCGCACCCCCGACGCCAAGTACACCCA